>NW_022589729.1:7782810-7918456 GCF_004348235.1 Phoca vitulina
CTTTCTTTCTTTCTTTCTTTCTTTCTTTCTTTCTTTCTTTCTTTCTTCCTTCCTTCCTTCCTTCCTTCCCTATCCTTTTTCTTTCTTTTTTTCTAAGAGTACTTTTATGAACCAGGTAATGGCCTATATATTGGAGATCAAGAAATGAGTGTAAATTATTGTTTGGGATTTCTTGTAGTCTAAGGAGATATAGATAATCATAATGATTTTATGGGAAAATTATGACAGGGGCCATGGGAGTCCAGAGATAGGGGTTCATGTGAGGTTTCCTTAAGGATATGACACTTGAGCTAGTCTTGAAGACATATGAACCACAGCGAGAGGGGAGGACCTGTTAAGAAGAGGTAGAGGTGTGTGTAAAGGGGCAGAAGTATGAGAGAGAGGCAACTGTTGAGACAGGGGAAATAGCCAGTGTGACCTGCAGGGTTGTCAGGGAAATAATAGGAAATGATGCTGAAGAAGTGGGCAAGATCAAGTGATATAAATTATTAGAAAACAATACCATATTATACATGATTTAGTGCTAGATTACTTGTTAAAGACTAATGTTAAAAAAGTTTTTTTTTTAATTAAATTAATTTATTTGAGAGAGAGAGAGTGTGAGCGGGTGGGGAGCAGGGAGGAGCAGAGGGGTAGGGAGAGGGAGGAGGAAAAAATCTCAAGCAGACTCTGCACTGAGTGGGAGCCCAATGCCAGGCTCAATTCCACGACTCTGATATCATGACCTGAGCTGAAATCAAGGGTTGGATGCTTAACTGACTCAGCCATCCAGGCACCCTCTGATGTTAAAAAAGTCAAAGTCAAGAGGTGGCTCAAGAACAGGGAAGCGTTATTTAAGCGGCTGACTAGGATATGACTGTACTTCAAGACCTGTGACTCTTAACCCTCTGAAGATGCCCTCTCATTGGCAAAAGGTCATGAGGAGATCACCATGCTCCAATATCAGTGCAGGCCGTGAAGCCCATGGCAGCCCCAAGGACTGGAAAGCTCTCACCCAGCACCTTTGTGGGCAGTGGGAAAAGGATTTTTCCTGTCCCTCCAGGTAGCCCTTAGTGAAAACAGCCTTGTGTGAAGGTAGTTCAATTTTTTCTCTGCAAAGGCAAAAAGTAGATGTGAGCTCCATTTCAACTAATGCCTTTCTTGCATGTGTGAGTTCTTTTGTTCTTCACACAATGGAAAAGAGGAAAAACTTATCAGAAGAACTGACCTAAGAATGGTTATCCAATTTCAACCATTCTTAGTTCATGCCTCACTTCTGGCTCATAAAATTTTCTGTTTGAAACTCATAGGTTTTTTTTTTTTAAGCTATCAGAATAATAAAAATACTATTTCAATGATGTACACAGAAATTTTAATTCAATAAATTTCCTAGGGCCTGATCATTGCAGGATGTGAGATTTTTTTAATTTTGGGTTTGGAGGCAAAGACTTCAATGAGTGATAATATAGTAAGGGTCAAATAGTGTCACCAACTACTCTGACCAATTTTTGCTCACTTAGTCCCAAACTGATTAGTTTAAAGAACCCCAGGAAGTGTCTTACTTCTTAAGATTGTTGTTGTCACAAAATCTTAATGGTCCTTTCAAATGAAAATGTACCTTGCAGGCCTAGTAACTGACCTATTTGATTCCAACATAGATCATAATAATTTGACAGTGTCACTTATTTTAAAGTCTGATTGCCTTCTTTGCCTCCGGGTGCTAGAGAAAAAGGGATTTGTGACTGAAAGGGTTAAGTGGATTTTATTATAATGTGCTCCTATTTCATTTCCCTCCCTTCAGCTCCTTCACAAAATGTTAATCTAATTGTGATACTATCACTTTGATGACAATATGACAAGACAGACAAATTTGATTTTATTCTCCACAGAGCAAAGCATATGCTGCTTGGGAGGCTTTGACAGAGAGAAGGACATAAAACAAATGGAGTTCATGAATATACAATTTTTATTGTACACAGTAGTGACATCCAAACTTCAGAGACTAGGTGGGTGAGACTGAGGCTTTACTATTGAGATTAATGGGTACGTAAAAAAGTGCCAACAGAGAGTACTACAGTTTATGTTAAAAATGTCGATGTGGATAAGAATAATTTTCTTCTCAAGATGAATGATACACTTAATGGCTGTGAGACATTTGTGCCCAGTAGCAGTCCCTCCAAAGTAATTTTTTGTTGTTATTGTAAATTATATAATCTTAACTGCAATTATAGTCCTGTTTAGGTAAAGGTCAAGTTAGTGCTGTGGATGGTTATAAAGCAAAAAGGAAATTGGCGTATGGATTCCCTTGTTGATAGCTTATGAATGATTTCAAGTAAGATGATTTTTTGGTAACTCTATTTCTCATTTAATGTAATATAGCAAGTAGAGATAGCACACATTAACAAAACACAAATTAGATTTCTCTAAGTCAACATGTATCTTCTAAAGGAGTAGGGCTGTTGGAGAAAGGACAGTTTGAAGGTTAAAGACACCCTGCAAACAGGGGAGACTCGTTTTCAAGAAAATCAGAAGAACAAGAAATATTGAAAATTTCTCACTGTGGGGTTTAAAATCTCCATTTTTTTCAATTTGGCTTGCTGAAACACAAAATCCAACATGGTTCCTGGTCTTTTCTTATAAAACCTTACTCTGATATTAAGTGAGATTCAACCCACCTTGTTTTAAACCCAGATGAAAATGATTGTCTGAATATCCTGGTTGCTAAGCAGTAGTTTGTATATCTTCATATACATAAGTTCAAGCGGTTCAGTATACGTCAAATTTGAATCTCAAAGTTTATTCTCCATTTTACAAAGGATAATAAATATCCAGATCGTAATATGAAATGCAAAAGCAGTTTCTCAAATTTTAAAGACTTCTATTTTTTTAATTTTTAATTATCTTTTCGGCAATGTATTTTTTTATTTAAATTCAATTAATTAACATATAGTGTATTATTAGTTTCAGAGGTAGTGTTCAGTGATTCATCAGCTGCATATAACACCCAGTGCTCATGACATCACAAGCCCTCCTAATGTCCATCACCTAGTTTCCCCATCCCCCCACTCCCCTCCCCTCTAGCAACCCTCAGTTTGTTTCCTATGGTTAAGACTTAAAAAGGGGCGCCTGGGTGGCTCAGTTGGTTAAGTGACTGCCTTCGGCTCAGGTCATGATCCAGGGGTCCTGGGATCGAGCCCCACGTCAGGCTCTCTGCTCAGCAGGGATCCTGCTTCTCCCTCTGCCTCTACTGTTCCCCCTGCTTGTGCTCTTTATCTCTATCTCTCCGTCAAATAAATAAATAAAATCTTAAAAAAAAAAGACTTAAAAAATAGAATACATTTCCTAAAATTAAAAAGCTGAAAAAATATACTTGGAATTACCAGAAGTAATACGACTCAAGAAGTATAAAACTTGATGGTTGAACTATAATTTCCTTCCACTTGAGCTTCCATATGATTCTGGTCAACAGGAAATTTTTTACACAATATAACGTTAATGGAAAGGGTTAGACTAACCTTGATATTTAAAGTCTTTTAAGATCATCTAGTACAACCATAGTTTCTTCCTTTAAATAGACATATCCTTTTGGCCAGCCTTGTATCTTTTTGGGAAAATGCCTCTCCTTGAATCAAGTAGGGCTGACTCTGCTCCCAGGTTCTGAAAGCAGGTTTATGATTTGGGAATGCCCTATCCATGCTCTCCTGGAATCTGTCACTGGAGTACTCAGGAAAGAATTGCTCTCTTTTTTTCCCTAGCAGTTGGCTTGAGTGTGGTTAGTGAAGCTCTTGGCCACCACATGAGGAAACCTGCCTGAGAGTGACCCCAATGCAGAAGATAGCAAAGTTGAGAAGAAGAGTGTGTGCGGGTGCATATATCACAGACCCAGCCATAGCTACCTGACCCTGACCTTTGCAGCGACATGAGCCATCACATTTCTTTCTTGGTTAAGCAAGATGGAGCTGTTTTCTGTCCTTTATAATGAAAATATCCTCAGAAATTCCTTAAAGAACATTTTTGCTAGCCAATAATAAGTAAGTCATTTTCCCATTTTTAAATAATTGAATGTGCTTACATTTAGTAACCGGAGTTTTGGTTAGCAGATCTACCAGATTTAGTATTCTAAATTCTAAATTCTAAATTCCAGCCAAAAGCAAATTTGATGTCTTAACTGGCCTCTGCTGACTCAAAATGAGCCAGGAACATATACAATTTCCATTAGGGTTTTAAAAAATAGTGAAAATATCTCACGGACCCCTTTCACTGTCTTCAAGGATACCTTTGGAAAACATAGCCTTGGATCATAATAAAGGTTGCTTCTGGATTAGATGACATTTTCAGAATCCTCTCCAGGTGAAACACGGAGGTCAACTGTGTTGTTGGATTATCTTGGGTACAAACCATATACAGAAAGGTAATAATAAATGCAGTTTTGTTCCCACTTTAATACAAATCAATTTCAATAAAATAATATTCTTAGTATTATATAAAAATAACCTTGGAGCTATTCCAGGCCACTTATAGGCAAAGTAGTCTAGACTACTGATGGGGAAGGTGGATTCCGGAGCCAGGTTGGGCTTGAATCTTGACTTTTGCACTTACTTAGATATGTGATCTCCAGCAAGATACTTGATAGATTTGTTCCTAGTCTTGTCTATATTAGAGAACAGAATAGCATTATTGTGGGGAATAAATGAGTGAATATATGCAAGGGGATTAGAAAAGCACCTCACACTCACTGCATGCTTTCCACTTCACTATGTTTATTATTGTTATTTTCACCATTTCTATTTCATGTCTTTCTCCCACTCCTCCCTTCTGTCAAATCCTTCTTTTTCTTCATATTCTCCCAGGTCCCAGTAGAGGTTTGGCCATAACAATTCCACTCAAACCAGTTGTTCTTACCTTGGCTGCACAGTAGAGTCACCATGGGAACATTGAAACATCTCAATGCCCAGTCTGGACCCCAGAACTAAGAAAATCAGATCTCTGGGGGATCGGGCTCAGGCATTGGGATTTTATCAAGTTCCTCAAAGATTAGAAGCAAATTAGCATCACCTGGAGTAGCTTTTAAGCATTGGTAGTGGCCTGGGTGGGGCTCAGTCCTTAAGCGTCTGCCTTCGGCTTAGGTCATGATCCCAGGGTCCTGGGATCGAGCCGCTCTTCGGGCTCCAGTGCCGCTTCGGGCTCCCTGCTTGGCAGGAAGCCTGCTTCTCCCACTCCCCCTGCTTATATTTCCTCTCTTGTTGTCTCTCTCTCTCTGTCAAATAAATAAATAAAAATCTTAAAAAAAAAAAAAGAATGGGGAAGACTTAGCTTAAAAAAAAATTAGGGTCAAGCAGTGGAACCATAAAATGAGTAATGAACCCAGCACCAATACAATGCATATCTTCATGGGGTTACATTCACATTAGTTGTCAGCAGTCATGATGCAATGCAAATGTCAAAATAATTCCTGAAGAATATATAGGTCATAAAACTAACTGTTAAAAGCCACATCTAAAATTCCAAATTAACTCAACAAAAACTTGGAGAAATACACAGAAGTTTTAAAGAGTGTTATTTATAATGATGGAGATATATGTATGTATCTTATTTAGTGCTTCTGGGTCTACTATTTTAAAACAATTTCAACTTAAAAGGAACAATTTTGGGATATCAAAATAAGTTCATTGACTTAATTTATATTTTTAAAAACTAATATTATATTTTACCTTAATTTTATATATAAAAATAATGACCAGTAAATGATATCATCCTCTCATATTTCTACCAATATTGATAGGATACGAGCTATGTCATCCCTGAAATACATGCTTTTTTTTTTAAGAAAACTATAAGCTATCATGAATGCAAATGTGTTTAAGCCAATTCAACTCATCAATAGATGCTTATGGAATAAAATTGTGAATTTTCTTTAAACTAGAGTCTGTGTGTTCTCCAATTAACCAAAGAGGCAATATGTGGATCCTTATCCCACACTAAATAAGACACTGGTAGAGCTCCTGGAACTCCAAAGCCCAGTAGGATAACATGGCTTTCCTCTGAATGAGTGCAAGGCTGACCTTTCCCTTTCCTTTCCCCCTGGGACTCAAGTCCTTCTCATTACCCAAAACTTTGTGAAAAATGATCTCTCCTGCTATTTGCATGTTTGAGAGCATTCATCAATATCCTGCACAGTGACGGCTTTATAATGCAGTTGTGACAGAGCTTGAAAAATGCCAGTTCTATCAATCAATATGTAGTAGAATTATAAAGTGATGCTTTCCCATGCTATTTTCATCCCTTTGTTCTTTTAGTGTCCCCTTCTTTGGCAATGATCATTTTTCCATGTACATGTCCTTATTTGCCAAAAAAAAAAAAAAAAAAAAAACCCCTTCTAGTATGTGCAGTTGAAAAGCAAGAGCAATCCATTGTGGATGGACTTCAGCAAGCTTCCAGAATAATATACTTGGCAGCACAGGATATCAACAATCTATTCCATTTCCTGTAGAATTTTGTTATATTTCAATTATAGGATGAATGAATTACAGTTGCCTACATCAGAACTCTGTATGTTTCCGGCTCCTTTAGAGGCTTTAAATTCCTTTAAGACCATATCTTACTTGGTCCTGTATCCCTTCCATTGTCTTTACAACGGCAGGGAGAGAAATTTAAGACATTTTAAGCAAGAAAAAAATCTTCTTCAAATATCGTTATTCTCCCTGAATATCTCTACTCCATCATAACTGCATTTCTCTTCACACATGCCATATGTAACTGGCCACCAATCCCTGATCATTTTGCCTATATATATATATATATATATTTTAAACTGAGATCAAATATACATAAAGGGGAATGCACAGATCCTAAGTATTTGATTTGATGAATTTTTATTCTATCTCTATTATCTATCATCTATCTATTTATCATCTATCTATCATCTATCATCATCATCATCTATCATCTATCTATCATAATATATCTTTATACCTATGTATCTGTAAAATCATGACCTCAGTCAAGATATAGAACATATCCAGCATCCCAGAAAGTTCTCTTATACCTCTTCCTAGCCAATTTTCATTTCTTTTTCCCACCCCAGAAGAAACCACAGTTATAATCTCTCTCACTTTAGATTTTGTTTTGCCTTTTCTTGGACTTATTACAAAAGGAATTAAAGAATATGTATATTTTGCCTGATCTCTTTCATTCAACATGATGTTTTTGAACTTTACAGTTTTGTATATATGAGCAGTTTGTTCTTTTTTGCATTTATATTCATGGGAGATATTAAGCTGTAATTTTATTTTCTTAAAATATCTTTATTAGGGTTTTGGTATTAGGTTTATACTGGCCTCATAATGAGCTAAGACGTTCACTTTTTTACTTCTAATTTCTAACAGAATTTGTGTAGAATTATTATTAATTCCTTCTAAAACATTTGATATGAATTCACTAATGAATTTTGAGTTTTCTTTGTGAAAAAATTTTAAAAATAAATTTGACATGTAGCATTGTGTAAGTTTAAGGTATACAGTATGTTACTTTGATATAATTATATATAGTAATATGATTGTCAACATAGCGATATTTATCACATTACATAAGTGTAGTACAATATTATTGTCTATATTCATTATACTCTGCATTTGACAATCTCTGTGGCTTATTTACTACTAGTTATAAGTTTAAACACCTTGAACACCATCACTGTTACCACCTCCCCCCATTCCCTGGTAACCATCATTGCACTCTGTTTTCTTATAGGTTTAATTTTTTTAGATTCCACATATAGGTGATTTCATACAGTACTTCTCTTCCTCTGATCTTGTTTAACACAATGTGCTTAAGGTCTATCCATGTTGTCCCAAACAGAAGGATATCCTTCTTTCTTATTTTTTTCCTTCTGTTAGCTTTGGGCTTAATTTGTTCTTCTTCTTCTAGTTCCTTGAAGTGTAAAGTTAGGTTGCTTATTTGAGATCTTTCTAACTTCTTAATACATGTGTTCATTGCTATAAACTTTCTTCTCAGAATTTTTTCCTGCATCCCATGATATTTGATATATTTCAATTTTCATTAGTTTCAAGATAATCTTTAATTTCCCCCTTGATTTCCTCTTTGACCCAATGGCTGTTTAGAAATGTGCTGTTTAGTTTGCACATATTTGTAGATCTTTTTACTTTCTTCGTGTTGATTTTTAGTTTCATACCACTTTGGTCAAAGAAGATAATTGATTTCTTAAATTTGCTAAAATTTGTTTTGTGCTGTATCATACAATCTATCCTAGAGAATGTTCCATGTATACTTGAGAAGAATGTGTATTTTGCTGCTGTTGGATGGAACGTTCTATATATATCTCTTAGGTCCATTTGTTATGAAGTGTCTTTCAATACCAACATTTCCTTGTTGATTTTCTGTCTGGACAATCTATCCATTGCTGATAGTGGGATATTGAAGTCTCCTATAATTATTTTATTGTTGTCTATTTCTCCTTTAAGATCTGTATTTGCTTAATATGTTTCAGTTGGGTGTAGGGTGTAGGGACCATATATATTTATGATTGTTATACCTTTTTGATATAATGACCTTCTTTGTCTCTTCTCACTATTTTTGGCTTGAAGTATATTTTGTCTGATATAAGCATGGCTATTCCCACCTTCTTTTGGATTCTGTTTGCTTGGAATATCATCTTCCATCCTTTCACTTTGAGCCTATGTGTACCTTTAGAGCTAAGATGAATCTCTTGTGGGCATGATATAGTTGGATCTTGGTGTTTTTGTTTTTTTTTTTTATCCATGCAGCTGCTCTGTACCTTTTGAATGGTGAGTTCAATCCCTTCACATTTAGGGTAATTATTGATATGTAAGGATGTTCTACTGCCATTTTATCTTTCACCTTCTAGTTATTTTGTTTCTCTCCATTGTTTCTCCATTTTTTTCTGTTTCTGTCTACCTTTGTAATTTGGTGGTTTTCCATGGTGATTTGCTCAGTCTCCCCCTTTTGTATGTTTTGTGTCTCTGCTCTAGAAAGAAGGAATGATCACACTGCCATGATATGATGTCACCCCTCTGTGAAAAGATTTTTGAGGATGAACCAAATAGTTTAATAGATATAGGGCAATTTGAATATTCTATTTCTTCTTGTGTCAGTTTTGGCTAGTTGCATTTTCAAAGGAATTGGTGCACTTTAGCTAAGTTGTTAAATGTATTGACTATTCATAATTTTTAAATTATTCTTTAAATGTGTGTAGTATACCTTTTGTTCCTGATATTGGTAATGTGTCAATTTGTTACTCTTTAACTTTATAAAGAACAAGTTTTTTTCTTTGTAAATTTTCTCTTTATTTCCTAATTCATTGACATCTGTTATCTTTATTTCCTTACTTCTACATATTTTAATTTACTCTTCTTTTTCTAGCTTCTTAAGGTGTAAACTCATATCTTTTTTGTTATATCTTTGGTTTTTAGCAGTTGACTAAATGTGCCTATGTAGTTCTCTTTGTATTATCCTAGACATTTTGAAAATTTTCAGCCACTTTTCTTCAAAGTTTTTTTTCCTGTCCTATTTATTTCCCCTCTCCTTCTGGGACTCAAAAATGCATGAATGTTAGGCTTCTACATATTGTCCCACAGGTAACTGAAGCTCTGTTCTGTGGGTTTTTTAGACTTTTTTTCCTCTGTGTTCTTCAGATCAGATAATATCCATTGATTTTTTTTTCAAATATACTGACTCTTTTGCTTCAATTGGTGTTAAATCCGTTAGGTATTTTGTTTTGTTTTTTATTCAAATTCAGATGTTATATTTTCCATTTCTAGATTTTTCTATTTGATTCACTTTTCATCATTTCCATGTCTATGCTGAAGATTCCTAGTTCTTTTTTTTTTAAAGATTTTATTTATTTATTTTGAGAGAGAGAGCATGCACACACGTGTGTGTGCATTGAGCCAGGGGCAGGGGTTGGAGGGGGCAGAGAGACAAGCAGACTCCCCCACTGAGCAGGGAGCCTGATGTGGGGCTCGATCCCAGGACCCTGAAATCATGACCTGAGCCAAAGTCAGACATTTAACCAACTGAGCCACCCAGGCACCCCAAGAGTCCTAGTTCTTCATTCACTATAACTATCTTTTCCTTTAAGCCTTGGAACATATTTATACTAACTCTTTAAATGTTCTTGACTACTAATTCCAACTTGAGACATCTCAGATTCTGCTTCTGTTCATTCCTTTTATTCTTGATTGTGGGCCATATTTTCCTGTATATGTAGAATTTTTAAAATTATATGCTAGACATTTTGGATGATATGTTGTAGGGATATGTTATTATTACCTATCTATATTATGTCAGCTCATTTAACTGGTGTTCAATTTTGTTCTAGAAGGCAAATTACTGGCAGCTCCATTTCAACCTGTCAATATTGGTTTTATATTTTTGTTAAGGTGAATTTATTTTGGTTTTGACTTTAGTCTTTGGGTATAGCAATACTCCTATTTCTAAATTGTGACTCTTGAGAGTTCTCAACTAAATGCATGAGAAGCTTATTAGGTCTCTCTTCTCTGGTTGAACTGGACTTCAAATGTTTCTCAGCACTGACTCTGAGATCACCATTTGGCTCTCAGTCCCACAGAACTTTCTGCTGTGTAGGTCACTCCCTGCTAAGTCTTGTGAGTTTTTGCCTATTCATGTACAGCTAGCTTTGAACTAAGAGTTCATGATGAACGTCCAAGGCAGACTTCTAAGGACTTCTCCCAACCCTGTATGACTCATCCCCACTTTTTTTTTTTTTTTTTTTTAGAAATAGTATTTCTTTTTATTATGGTAAAACATGCATAACTGTTCAGTGGTATCAAGTATGTTCATATTGGCAGAACTCCCTTTTCTCAGGTACCCTGTCCTACAAATTCCAGCCACTTCAGCAGCCTTAAATTCTGATCTTTGTCTCCTGAGTTCAGTGTAACTGCTCCATTCAAGCTCTGCGTCCTGCACTGGCAGTAGGGAAAGTGCCCCCGATCAGAGAGCTACGTCATTTATGAGGCTTGCTTCATTGACTTCCCCTTCCTTCCAGTTCTGTTGGTTGTTCAATACCTAAAGAGAGTTGCATCATATATTTTGCCCAGTTCTATATTTGCTTACTGCAAAAGGGTGATAGCTGCTACATTGTTTTAGCCAGAAAAGAATCTCCTGGTTATATTTTTAATATAATCCTTTTTCTGTATCTATAGTCACCATTATTTTAACTTTTTTATCACATAGACTACTAATTAGCCTACCAAATGCTTCCTCCGGTCCCTGTCACCATTATTTCCCATGCAGAAGTCAAAGCAAGGTTTATCAAATGTGAATCTGATACCTCACTGATAGGAGGAATTCTTAATCTCAGGAAACAAACTGAGGGTTGCTGGAGTGGTGGGGAGCGGGAGGGATGGGGTGGCTGGGTGACAGACATTGGGGAGGGTATGAGCTATGGTGAGCACTGTGAATTGTGTCAGACTGTTGAATCTCAGATCTGTACCTTTGAAACAAATAATGCAATATATGTTAAGAAAAAAAAAAAAGAAGAAGATAGCAGGAGGGGAAGAATGAAGGGGGGGAAATCGGAGGGGGAGATGAAACATGAGAGACAATGGACCCTGAAAAACAAACTGAGGGTTCTAGAAGGGAGGGGAGTCGGAGGATGGGTTAGCCTGGTGATTGGTATTAAAGAGGGCACGGTCTGCATGGAACACTGGGTGTTAATGCACAAACAATGAATCATGGAACACTACATCAAAAACTAATGGTGTAATGTATGGTGATTAACATAACAATAAAAAATTTAAAAAAAGTTATGAGAGACCATACCCATAAAAAAGAAATCTCATTTTATTATGGACATTTTGCAGGAGAGGAAGTTATTTCTTCAAGGAAGTTCAAATTGGGATCTGTCTTCTTAACTTCAACATTACCAAAAACAAAACAAAACAACAAAACACCCCCAAAAAACAAAAACTCTCTGTCAAATTTCTGGTTCATTTCATGTGGGATTGGGCTCTTCTCTTAATTTTTAAGTTATCAGCGTAATTTGTTAAACTGTTTGATCTCTTCTTTCTTCTGCTTTTTCCATTTTTAGGTAACATCACTTATTAATATCAATACTTTTTAAGCCAACAGTTATAATATTTGAAGTGCTTTAGATTTCAAGTGGGTGTGTTTCTATATTTTTTTATTATAAGCCGGCTAATTGTCACGCTCTAAATAAAACAAGTGTCATTAAAATTATGTTTGTTAGTTGTCAGGTTTTGAAGAATAAAACTGCATTGGAAGCAAAAAAAAAAAAAATGTGAATCTGATTATGCCATCCCATTGCTTAAAACCTTCAATGCTTGGAAGTTCTTTTAGGTTAAAGGAAAAATTCTTCAAATGCATGGTCTTGTCTGCATGCCCCTCTTCAACATCTTCTTCAGTGAAGATCATCTCTGAGCCCTCTCTGGCCAAGCCTTACAAGATCTGCATTTCCAGGGCTTTTGTACATTTGATTTCTTCTCCCTAGAATGCTCTAGTTTCTGAATCAACTCATTCAGAACTCAATTTAAGCATCACTTTCTAGAAAAGACCTCCCTGATCCCCTTAACAGGGTGAGATTCTGCTAATGTAAGTTTCCTTAGCACCACACAACTCTTCTTCATAGCATTTATCATTGCTGCAATTTTAGATGTATTTCTCTAATTCTTTGATTATTAGTTCTCTCCTCCATTAGACTACAAGCTCTATTAGGGAAGAGATCATGCCTGTTTTTACTCACTGTTATATCCTAGTGCTTGGCCATAGCATGCACAGAATAAATATTTGCTGAATGACAGAATTCCTACAGTTAGCTCCTTGGACTCTTTGGAAATATATGCATATGTACTTAATATAATTTTTGCACATTTAAAAGAATAGAATAAGCCAAAATTGATTCACTTTAGGGAATTTAGTAAACACTATATAAACAGCTTGTGCATGAAGAAAAAATTCCTTGGCTATATCCATGCAAAATCACACTATACAATGAGAATATAAAAAATCAATTAAACATTTATACATTTGAAATAGCCATATGGCACCCTGTTTTATTTTTAATTCCCTGAATATCTATAGATTTAAATCAGAAAATTCCCAATATTATTTCTGGATTTAGAAATTTAGACAGCTGAACTTCATTAGATAGTTTTATTTGATGAAATATTTTTATATATTCTTTAAAAAATTTAAGTTCCTCATTTTTAAAGGCTCAAATTCCTGAATGAATACATCTGGCCCAATTACACACATACCTTTTATTTGCTTGGTATAAATAAGCAAATTGTATTGATATTACATCAGGATTTAAACTAGATTTAATATGAAAATATATTAAGATGACACTGACTAAAACACCACATTGCTATATTGCAAATTGTATTGTATTAGAAGAAATTATAAACTTTATGAGACTATGGATTCTTTTTTCTGATTATTATCACTTTTATTTTGCCTCCAATATTGCTAGAAATGCAGTCCATCATAGCATAAAAATTTATGCTGATATTTTTACTGTAATATTATTTACATCATAAGATTTTCCTATCAGTCCTCACTTTTAGACTATTCTAGCAAGACTGTAAGTCCCTTGAATAAAGGGCCCTATTATTCATATATTCACATATATAAGTATATGGATATGCATGTGTGTGTGTCCTTTATTAACTAGCATGGGCATCTAGTGGCATATCAAGTAAAATTTACTGATTGAGAATTGAGAAAAGCACAGACTCTATTAAGTGTGAACTGCACGTAAAACAACCAAGACTTGCAACTAAAATAAGATTGTTAGTTATGTCAAGATCTCTGCTGTGGTTTTTGACATGAATGTCCATTTCAGATTTCTTTTTAGCTGAACTAGTTAAAAGACAAACAGTTGGGTTTTGATATAGTTGAGAAAGCAATGAATAAATTGGGCAGCATTTGGATATTTTGACTATCGACTCTTCACTTTTGTTTAGAACCACACATTAATAATGAGAGATCATCAGTTAAATAGGAAGTAAAAAGTGAGAATTTGTGCACTGAAGCATACGTTTTGGGGCAAGTGAGATTCTGAACATCGTGTGTAATATATGTAGTTTTACTTTTCCTACCATGAACTAGAAGAGATAGGAGCAAGGGTGAGGTTAGGAAAGGAAATTGAGGGTGAGGACAACAGAAATTTTTTTTTTTTCATTTTGTTCTGTTCTATTTTAGCAGGATTGGATGCTGGGAACTTTGTATACATTACCTAACTGAATTTCAGAAACAACTTTAACAAGTAACTATTGTTATCTTTTTGTTTCAAAGAGAGAAAACTGAGGTACAGAGAGATTAAATACCAGGTCAATTTTGAAGAGCTGATAAAGCTGACTTGGAACTCAAACTTTAATGAAATCCTGACACTCTTTCTAGTGTAATTTTTAGAGAGATCAGTCTGATTTTTTTATTCTAAAATGTCCACAGCTTAACATTTTACCTGTGACATTAGCTATCAGAAGGACACTTGTAATCTTCTAGGTGAGTAGGATAACAGTATCCTAAATCTAATAAGATGTGATGGAAGATACAGGAAAAGATGACTCTCTGCTAACTAGGCTGGTAAGACACTTTCTGTGACACACTCAAAAGAGAATATTCTTGCTTTGTCTCTTAACACTGTCTGAAAAGAGGCACTGCCACTTGGAGGACACGTTGGAGCTGAGGGGAACTGGGGCGCGGGTGATGAGCTGTCTCCTCTGCTCTCGTGGATGCATCTAGAAGGCTCCAAGCTGCCAGGGGGCGTTATCCCAGGCCTCCTCTTTTCTTGTGATATGTGCTTGATTCAAGGTTAGTTTTCTCACATGTATGGAAGTGCTGCTATAGCTTCCAATCAAATAGATTGTTGTTTCCCTAGCAAAGTAAATTGAAAGGCATATATATTTTTAAATTTCAACCCATACAACGAGTATGATTTCCATCAGTTCATCTTTAAAGATGAAGACAGCACTTTCCAGATATATCTTAGTTATGCATATGAATATCACGTGTTTGAAGAAAATTTTAGTACGAGGCAGTATTTGTGCAGATGGTAGGATTAGAGTAGGTGAAAAAGTTCCGGCTCTTCTGATAACCAGGTAAAAGATCTCACACATGTCATTCCAGCTCTTAATATCTTCATCTAGAAAATATGTGACTGGGCAGGTGTGCAAGTAACCACCAAGACTTCCTCTTCTATCTAGCATTTCTATCCTGTTTCAGTGCACTTGTAATTGCATATAAATCAATTTTATTATATGCCTGGGTAAATCACAATCAGGAAGATAAATGTTCCAGTAAAGTCATATACCATAATCTCAAGTCAAATATACGTGCATGTTGGTATACATGTGTATATGTATGTACACGTGCACATATGGACACACATATTTTTGTGAATTCTGTATGCATGTATAAATGATTTGTTTTTTTAGCTGGTCAACATCACCATTCCTCCTTTTGTTGTACTCAGAAGATTTCTTCATTTGTGCAGTGTTTATATTTTGTGTTGTCTACCCCAGGCTTGGCCCCCACATAATCCAGGAATTGCCTATTTCTGTCCACAGGAGTTAATCTTTACAGCTGTGGTTTTACAATGTGAGATGATCCCACGACTTTGTATGTGTGGTTCAGAGGTGGGCACTTGACATGGTTGGGTAAATGAGGGAATTTTGTTTGGAGAATGGGCTAAGGGGAGGTTGTTGAAGGAGGTGTGTTCCAGCACTGACCTAGGAGGCCCAGAGGAAACTGGCCTGCAAACAGGGAAGAAAGGGACAGATGCACAGAGAGGAGCAGAGATGTGGATGAAGATACCGCAGGTGTCCATACCTAGTTCCAGCCTGTTCCCAAAGCCAACTACATCTGTGCCCTCAGATTCTGCAAGATACCCTTCTATTCCTACAACCAACTTCTCTTGGCTTATGTTGGCTCCAGAAGGGTTATGCTATTTGTGACCAAAGGAGTCCTAACCCATGCGACCTCCAGTCAGTCAACATGTGTTTGATGCTCTTGCTGGAAAGTAAACTATAATCTGTATAATTTAGATGTAATATGCATTCGCTTCAATCAATGCATACAGCCACCATACCAGTCCTTCAAGCACTTCAGATAGAAAGATAACTGGTGTGAAAAAAGACCGTCTCTGCCATTTGACCACCAGCTACTGAGCCATCCTTTAGTAGCAAAACTGCTAGAAAGAGTTGTCTATATTGGCTGTTTTCCTTAGTGTCCTCCCATTTTATGTCATACCTACTTGAATCCACTTCTCTTCCATCTTTCTATCTGAAGTGCTTTTGTCTAGGTCACTAATATGGTCATTTGGAAAGCCCATCATGGATATTCTTTATATCACTTGGAGTATCAGCATTTGACATCATTGATCAACCCCTCTTCTTTGATGTACTTTCTTGACTTGGTTTTCAGGGCACCACGTCTCCTTGCTCTCCTCCTACCTCACCAATCGTGTCTTCTCTTTCTTTGCTCATTTTTCCTCTTCTTTTAGCCTTCTTAATGTTAATGCACTCTCAGTGTATATTTCAAGTGAATTGTACACATAAAATATATATACTTTAAACCATAGTTTAGAATACATAAATTATACCCCAGTGAAGTTGATAAAAAGTTACCATGAGTTCAAAATAAACCCAAACTGTAGACCATTCCACAAAAACAAAGTAATTCATTTCGGTGTCCCTTACTTTCTGAAGTTAAGAACTCATAACCACTTTGTTGACCAATTTTGCGAAAGTAAAAGATCAGAGGCATGCGGGTTGGCATCGAGCATATTGCCAGCACTCTAGCCACCACAAAGTCCTAATGCATTGCAACCCTTCTCCGGTCATTGCCAAGCTGATAGATGGTGTGCGAGAATGTGAGGGCTCCGAGGAGGCCAGCATGGTGACAGTTAATCTCGCTGTATGTACCACCTGACCACTAACATGCTCAGGAGATGGAGAAATAAAACTGTTTCAATATTTGCCATTAGGATCGCAAAGCTCGCTATTCATTTATAAACTTTGAAGCATTTTTCCCAAACACTTATAGGCACCCTGCCAGAAGAAATTCCAGTGCTCTCCAGAAGATTGTTAATGAAGGCTTGGCATCGAAGAGTAATCAATGGTCTCGCTATTTTCCTCAGTTTCCTGTGTGCCACATCTGCCTGTTTCTAAACCCAGACTGCAATTTCAAGAAACATGTGTGAACTACATTTTACAGTAGGATACATTGTCCAGAAGGTCCCCTGGCCAGCATCATATGGGCGGCAGAGGTCCATCGGACGGCTGCGGTGGCAGATGGCAGGTTTTTTGAAATCCAGTGACATATGGTCTCTATTCTCAGTGGTGAGGTGTGCGAGTCACCCTGTGGCCGGATGGCTGCACCAGCCACAGTTCTCCCCGCCTTGAGTTCATCTCGCACAGATCACTCTTCCTGAAGCATCGCACTCATTATGTCTCACCCCGATTCAGAAATAACACAACAGAATAACATTTATTGTGCATTACCTGCTAGATCTCATCGTGCTGGTTGCTTGCCTGTGTGTTATCCCGTTGAGTTTTTACAATACCCCCGTGAGGGGGTCGGGGATCTATGCCTGCATCTCGGGACTCTTCAGAACACATTCAACTCTTTAGATGCCCATTTAATGTATTTGTACAACATGCACTGTAGACAGCCAGCCTGTCTCTTGTTATTCCGTATGATGTTGTGTCAATATTTTTGCTCCATGCTTTTTCCATGCCAGAACTCCTTCCCTATTCTTTTCTACCGATCCAGGTTTTTAACTTCTTCAAAGCCCCCTCCCAGATTACCTGCTCCTGAAAGCCATTTTTAACCAACAGCTTCTCCCCTTCAAACTGGACTTTTCCTCTCCTATGTATCCATCTGTAGAGTCCGTGTCTCATTCGTGTAGACATGTCTAGGGATCGCTTTGAAATAGATAGCTGTCCAGATTTTTTAATGGTGGTCTAATTGTCCCTTTAAGTAGATTGTAAGCACCTGAAAGATGTCATTTTCTATATATCTATTTTTAATTTCCTAGGGTGACTTTTATAGCCTTGGATGTTGAAATTGAGCATTGGATTGAGTCATATGCCTGTGAAAGAAAGTTTGGGCAAGTTTGCCTTCAAGATGAAGTCCCAGTGACTCTAACTATGATACGGACCACCTGAACTTGGGTTGGAAGGACAGTCCAGTTAGGTCCTTGTGTTTTTCCAATGGGCCCTCTGTGTGGAGTTGTCTGATGCATGGGGTGTCCTCAGGAGGGTTGTGGCGATTGTCCCTGAACTTGCTCTCCGCTCACGGTGAGAGTAGAGTCCTTCTCCATGAATGATGCCATGATGGCACGAAGGTGCCCAGACACTCAAGTCAGCCAGAACACCGCAATACAAAGAATGTCAAGCCAAGAATTCAAGTATTTATAGTACCTTCTATAAAATGAATCGAAGCCTCATGTCTTTTTGGTCACAGGATCAGAGAAGATTTTCTTGGTCAATGGGACATTTACTCCCTTGAAATAAAATGCCCTATATCCATGGGAGAGAGTGTCTTGGTACAGAAGTAGGGTGCTCAGCCAGAAAGATTATCTTAGACTCACAACCCCAAGCTCCCAATTGCTTTGAACCAATGTTCATCAGTTATTTTCACCTTCCTTTTTATGGTCATTTAAATATAGTTTCCCTATTTCAGTTCTACTAAATATGAATGAAGCAGGTGAAGTGTGGCCCCGTTGGAGCATTACAGTGTTTGGGGCTGGTTACTATCTTTAGCAGAGATGCTGGAATTCATTCTCATCTCATTTGCTGAGCGCTCTATCATTAAAGTGTCATTGAGAACTGACACCACTTAATTTTAGCAGCTTTCAATTCTCGTTTGCAGCAAGAATAGCTTTAAATGGAGAGGAGTGCAAATTACAGAGAGAGGGATATTTTTACACCACACTCAGCATTTTATCAAACAAAGCAGCCTCCCAGGGAATAGAGGACAATACATTATAAAACCAAACTCTCTTCTGATCCTGGTAAATGGGTATTTAATCTTCCGATTGCAGGCATCCACTCTGATGAGCCTGTAATGAATATACTGGCAGGGACATTATCTGAGCTGTGGTGCTTTCCTACTCCTTAAAATATCCTTGGTTTTTATTTCGGGTGTGGTCAAAATCAAGAAAAAAAGAAAGAAAGAAGGAAAGAAAGAAAGAAAGAGAGAAAGGGAGGAAGGAAGAAAGGAAGAGCCTTCATTGCTCAGCTGTCCCCTGCAGGCCACAGCAGAACCTTTACCTCTTTGCAAATTACAGAGCTCTGGAGATTTTTCCCCTATTAATTGCATAATTGCTTTTCCTGCCAAAGTAATTTGAACCCTTGGGGGTTAAGAAAATCACTTACTGTGAAATAATGGCAATTTTTAACCCATTCAGCTGGAGTTTCTTTGCCTAATTAAATGTAAAACGGCTGTTTGCTGCCCATGGAAGCTGTGTTTCAGATGCTGCTCAAACAGCTTTGCCCTGGAAGCTTCTGAGTATTTAAACCTTGATAGAATTATTACACTTAGCTTTCGTGTGTTTTGACTACTTGCATTATTATTTGACGCAAGAGCAAACTTTATCTAATCATTGGCCTGTCTCTAATATCTGTGTCTATCTTTCTATCTATGGAAAATATAAAGCCCTCGTCCGTGATGGAGAATAGTGCGGCTGCTGGGAGAATACCTGGTTGCTTGCTGGCTTTGGGAGCTGCTCACTGGGTTTTCATAGAAATCCAAGTTATTATTCCATGTTATAAAAACTTAGGCCCAGAGGCTTAATGACTTTTCCAAGGTCACACCTGAAGTCAACTCTTGTATTCCCAAATTATCCCTGCATTTTTGTGTCTTTGTTTCTTGCTTTGGCATAAGTCACATTCTTATATCATGATCCATTCATAAGAAGCAATTTAGCTGAAAGTTTTATGGTTCTAACCACTAGATGTAACTTGATATTTTGAAAGATATACATTTTACCTGTAGCAAAGAGACATTACACACTCCTTCTTTACTCAGGAGAACGTGTTCTGTTGTCATGCAATGTCTGGGTATAAACAGTGCAGAAAAAGGATGGTCTGGCTGGGCTGTGGAGGACAAACTTGTACAAGAAACATCCAAAGTATCTGTTTGATACACGACTTAAAATCTGTTTAATTCCCACAATTCACTCTTTCCCCTTTGTGTTTTGTCTTCATTTTTTTTTTTTTTTTCATTTCGAGACCTATTATTCCATATATTTGACCATTGGGATATTTAGATGGCATTCAATTGGCAAAGTTAAAAAGTCCTTGGTAAAGTAAAACTAAACCTTTTGAAAGAGATCTGGCTGAGGTAGCAACTGAACTATAAAGCACAGTATAATCATAATACATATTTATTCCCTCAAAAGAAACATGTTATTGGAAATAAGTTTCAGTAGGTAGAATGTGGTAGAACGTAAGGTTAGACAGGAGGAGAGATAGGAAGGGTTGTATTTTTGGGTAGAGCTTTTTCCTGAGCTGTCTGGCTATCCCTGTGTAGAGAAAATGAGGCTCAAAAAGGAAACATGTTGTGCCAGGGGATCCAGGAAAGCTGAGACAAAGCTGGAATGAGATACGACTCAGGTATTCCATTCCTATAATGTTGTTTATCCCAATAAAAAAAAATGCCATCCATTTGAAGTCCAAATATTCTTATACGTCTTTTCTGTTATTTTAAATGATTAAATCACAGCATTAGCAATTATAATCTATTTTATGTTAGTGTGTACATGTAAGTATATGTAAATTTCTCAACTATTCATGTATTATTACCGTTACTTTACACTATAGAATGTTTCTGTTACAGATAAATTCTCATCATCTACAGTCATTATTCACCCTTGCCATTTCTTCACTTCTTTAAGGCACAGACCAAACCATCAATCCAGGCTGAGTAGCCCTCTAGACCACTGGACTCTTGTCATCATGGAAATCAAAAGTAAATAGGTCTACCTTTCCATCTACAGTTGCCAAACAACTATCTCGATCTGTGGAGGACAAGCCTCTAGCCTTGTTTCTAAATTCCATTCAAGGCACCCATACCGAAAAACAGGTAGGATTTGAACATCGTTGGGTAAATTGAGTCTTGGTAGGAGTCAGAGGGATGAAAGCACAGAGGTAGGATACTTTAGTCCCTGGACCGGGGCTATTGAGAAATTGAGTTTGACTCCACCTTGGGGTACTAAAGGGGAAGTTGAGACTAGATCATAGAAGACCTTCAGATGCTGGTCTAAGGAATTAATACTTTATTTTTGAGGCAAACCTTTGGAGGTTTTTGGAATGTGACATTCTTAGGACTCTGTGGTAGCACTGTCCAAGATAAATTCAAGATGGGAAGACCAGAGGCAGAGTCCAGGACACTGAAGGAGCTCTGCTGAGAGGTGAAGAAGCCCTGAAATAGAGTTTTGGCAGTGGGAATGGAATGAAGAAAGCAGGTGTCAAAGACATAGTAGAAATAGAATTGATGGACTTCATTCTGGGCTGCAAGGGGAGAAAACTGGGGAAGAAGTCATGCTAGCTAGCATTGAAGTTTCAAGTCTGTTTTACTAGCAGGAAAGTGATGCATTTAATAAAATCAGGAAACACAGGAGGCTCAGAAAGGAAAAGTAGTTATTGGACTTTTATCCATAATGAATCTGAGATGGCTTTGTGATGGCAAGATAGTGATGCCTAGCTGGTGGTTGAAAATAGAGACTGGAGAGTGGAGAGAGAATTTTATTTCATCTCCATAGAGAAATCAAGAAATTGCTTAAGGTTGTCAAGGGAGAGAGAATAAAGGGAGGAAATCAGAGCCCAACTGAGATCGTTAGGGAACCCTTAGGCTGGAATGAGTGTGGTCCACGGGGAACGTTTACTCACCAAATCAGAGACTGACGAGAGAGGAGAGTGAGGACAGGAGTGTGGAACATCACGGAAGTCAGGAAGGAAGGATTTTTCAGTGGGAGGAGGTGTCAGTGTGTCAAATACCGCAAAGAAGAAGCGTAATACCTGAGGGGAATAAAACCACTAAGCAGCTTCTTGAGCAGAACTGGTTAACTTATGGAGACAAACTAATCTTTCAAAGGTTAATGAGCTTAGGGGCAGCAGCGTGGCTCAGTCGGTTGAGCATCCGACTCTTGGTTTCAGCTCAGGTCATGACCTCGTGGTCGTGGGATCAAGCCCCGCGTCGGGCTCTGCGCTCAGTGTGGAATCTGCTTCAGATTCTCTCTCCCTCTCCCTCCTGTTCACTGTCTCTCTCTCTCTCAAATAAATAAATAAAATCATTAAAAAAGAAAAAGGTTAATGAACTTAGAAAAGTTGCTCAGGAAAAACTTGTAGCAAGAATACAAAAAGAAGTCTGATGGAAAAAGGAAGGAGAAATGACAACTTGATGAGCAGAGAGAATAAAAACAAAACTTTGAGAGACAGGAAGACCTCACATGCTTTTACCCTGAGACTAGTGACCCAATCAGAACGAAGAGAGAGAGACACAAGTGCCACAAGGCCCAGGGGTGGCGGCAGGGGGTGGAAACAAAGGCGTGGGTGAGTGTGGTTCACTAAAAAGAGAACCAAGGATAAAAAAAAAAAACAAACCCAGGGATCTGTCTTTCTTAGGGATTGACAGGAATATGGGAGCAGAAGAGGTGAAATTAAAGACAAATGTCTAAACAAAAGGGAGGGAAAACCAAGCGGCTCATGTCAAATACTATCAATAAAATATGAGACTCCATTAAATGAAGAGAGGAAGGAAACAGAATAGGGATTGCAAAGTGTGCTGGAGTAGGTACTCTAGAAAATCTGATTGATTATTAATACGTTAGCAGGATTTATATAGCGCTTACTGTGTACCAGTCACAGTTATAAAGATGCTTTACCAGTATTAGCTTATTTAATCTTTTTTACAATCCCAAGTGTATTGTCACCCCAATTTTCCAGATGGAGAAGCCGAGGTACATGGACTCTAAGAAATTTGTCCCCCTGGACACAGCCAGTGAGCAGCAGAGTCAACATCACGTAGGCAGTCTGGTTCCAGAATTGATGTCCTTAACCTGGGCAAGCTGCAGATTTTCATCTGATAGCTGCCCATTGACTACAAGCCAAGGAGATGGCCAGCGATCCCAGTGACACAAGTGAGTCCTATTACTTTGGGAGGAGTGGAATTAATTGGTCATTGTGGAAGTCTTTAGCATTGTTCAGCAGCCCAAAGTAGCAGCGGAGGAAATGAACACTGAATTTTCCCAGGCTTGTGGTTAGCCTGGCCATTGAAATCTCCAGAGGAGTCTTAAAAAATACCATATTCCAGGAGCTCTCCCAGCATAATAATATGAAAAGACTAAGAGTGAGGTCCAGGAATTTTTTTTAAAAGGGCCCCCACAGTGATTTTAACAGGTAGCCAGGTTGGGAAACCACCAAACTTGGCAAATCCAGGAAAAGGATGAAGGAGAAGGGGCAAGTCAAAGTCCCCATGTGTGTTTCTTGCACACAAAGGAGGACAGATGAAGATGGATAGGCAGCCTGGGAGCAAAGGAAAGGATGGGGGTTCTCTAGAGCCAGATTTGTGGGGAGGGGACATATTGAAAAGGAAAAGATAGCAGGAGAGGAAGTTGTGATCAACGGGGGACATTCTTGATTACTTTGGAACAGTTCCTTCCAGACGTAGCTGTGCAATGTTAACCCCGTGTCCGTGTTTCTAGAAAGAATTGAGTATCCGTCCCAGAAATGACTATATCTTGGCAAAGAGACCAATATGTCTAAAAGCAAAAGCAGTTCATGGACAAAATGTGTACAACCTGCAGTGAAGGAAGGATCCTTTCATCAAGGCTTCTCAAAGTACTCATGGAGCCACAGCAGAGTTTTGTCGGTTTGTTTGTTTTAATTTCCCAATGCTTGTCATCTGATATGTTTGTAAAATAGAATAAAAATGAATTGTTAGAAAATGGATTTAAAAGCTCAAATGCATACAAATAAAAGCTCAGATATCTATATTACCAGATGCAACAGACTTAAAATTATTCTGTCAAATTGCTATAATCTTTCTAAACACTTCCAACTACTGTATCTTAATATCTCATTTTGGAACAAACACTGTAGAGACCAGATCCAGTCCCTGGACTATACGTCCAGCACCTGCAGTTTGTCTTTCTCTACTTGGAAATACTCACATGTGTTTTTTACCATTTCTATAAATCTCTGCACACCCAGCGCCAGGGCTAGCTACATAATTTGCAGGGCCCAGTGAAAGATGAAAATGCAGGGCCCTTTGTTCAAAAGAAAAAAAAGAAAAATGTGAGATTAAAGGTACTAAATATAAAACTTTTTCCTTTCTTCCATGGTCTTTTGGCTTGCGACATGTTATTTGTTTGCTGTTTAATGTCTAAGCAAAGAAAACCGAAGATTTTAAATTAACATCAATTTTACCCTTCATCCTGATATTGTGCAATGTCAGTTTTAAGTTCAAATACAAGAGCATTTAATCATATGCAGAATCAGCAAAATTATATATTTCATACTTTCGAGCTTGAATATGCATGTCTTTTGCTCTTGCCAAAACAGTGGAAATGTTGCACAAAACAAGTTCAGCTGGCTTTATTGCACTTCTTGATAGGCTCATATTCTACGACCACTCACTACGTTTGGCTTACCAATGGTAAGAAAAGAAGGATTGAATTGAAAAGAAAAGGAACAATGGGTTGCCCTCTCTTTCTCTTTTCTTCTGTCATCATCTTCAGCATGAGTGGATACAGGAAGGAACTCATGAAAGGATTAGGTAGGCATTGCCCTCCTCTTTCTTACAATGGCATTGTTTGCTTTCTGTGTTTGAAGCATTTTGGTTCAAATGGAAAGTAGTCTCTTGGGGATCCCCATGCCCCTGCTTAATTAATCATAGACATAACATATTCATCTCATATTTGCTTTGAATCTTGCTGGACTCCTACATGTTATGAACCCACTGAAATCCTGTGCTCACGGGGCATTGGAAACACTATCTCCAAGTGGGGTGTCAAGGAACAGCAGACCCACATATCATGTGTATCTCCTCTGCTTATGTTCATTGTCACAACAGACTTTGCCTACAAAACATAAGATGTCAATAGCAGAGCCTGAACCTCAGTTCAGAGTCCTTCTGTGCCTGGGACCCTGTCTGATTGTATAGGGCACACTTTAATAGCACTTGGTCAACAGCTCTCTTGGAGCATGCATCATGCTCTGTGTTCTGTATGGTCCACTCTGCACATCTCTCTTGAGGCTTTCAATGATGTCTCCTTGATTCTCACTTCCATGGTCCAGCGCCTTACCTTATTCTAGCACCTATCCTTCACACCACTGCCATGGTCAACTTTCTGCACAAAAACCTCACCATACTACTTTCCATCTTAAAATTCTTTCACAGCTCCAGTTGCCTTCAGGACAGAGTCAAATCTTTATTAAGCTTCTACAGACTTCCATGATCTGGTCTACTTCCTCCTATCCAGCCTCATCTTCAACCATGCTCTTCCTACATGCAAGATATGATCTAAGCAGAGTCCCTTTAATAGAGTTTCCCGCCATCTTGAACACGTGGTTTCCTCAGCCTGAGAAGCCTTCTGTCACTCCTCTGTTGTCTCCCACCACCCCATAACCATGTCCTCTGTATAACTTGTGCCAATTCGGCAAGACTCAGTTTTTGCATTATATATTCTTGAGAGTCTTTCCTAATTTCTAGGTTGGCTTAAGAAATTCCTTTTCCATACTGTTCTGTACCTCCTACAGTATGTCATAATTGGCTTGTTATGGTTAAGACTTCTCCAAAGGCAGAGGCTATATATCCCCTGTGCCCCTCATCAAGCCTAACACTTAGTAGATTTGATTGGATTAGCAATGTTGGCTGATTTGGGTTATATTTAAATCCCCTGGGGGGGCGCCTGGGTGGCTCAGTTGGTTAAGCGACTGCCTTCGGCTCAGGTCATGATCCTGGAGTCCCTGGATCGAGTCCCGCATCGGGCTCTCTGCTCGGCAGGGAGTCTGTTTCTCCCTCTGACCCTCCCCCCTCTCTCTCATTCTCTCTCTCTCAAATAAATAAATAAAATCTTTAAAAAAATAAAAAATAAAAATAAAAAAATAAATCCCCTGGGGGGTGAGACTTCAATGTTATAGGGAAAATCCTCTTTCCTGATATTTAACTTAAAAGGGCTTGCACAGCTGTGTATGCAAGGTGTGTGTGTGTGTGTGTGTGTAATCACTTGTGCTAAATTTTCACCTTTATTGCTCAGAAAATGTTTTTTCATCTTCAACTTTTCCATCCCTGCAAAAGCAACCCTGTGTGTCTTTAAAAGAGATGTCTTATTTGGGATCCTGGAGGAGAAGGCAGTGTAGTAAAATGGAAGAAGGATGGATGTTGGAATTTTAAAAACCTGGGTTTCAATACCAGCTCAGTCTCTTAACAGCTATGTGGTTTTGAGAAAGTTCCTTAATATCTTTCAGTGTCAGTTTTCTCAACTAAAAGGGAGATGGAGGATTGTTAGAAAGAGTAGAAAATATATACATAAAACATCTTACCCAGAGTTCATACATAATAATAATAAGCCCTCAATGAACAGTTGTTATAATTATGCAGTGAAATTTCTCATTCCTAAGTGTGCAGCTCGGAGTCCGAAACATGAACTGAAATCAATTCAAAATAATGAATGGAATCTTAGAATGTTCTATATGGAAGGAATTTAGGATTACAAGCTTGATGCTTTATAGGTGAGGAGACTGAGTCTCAATTAGATCAAAGTGAATTACTTACCCTGAGGTTTTACAGCTAACAAGGACCATGTTGGGACTCAAGTCTTGGTCTTTTGATTCCAAGTGCATTGCTCATTTACTAAGGGTTGTTGTTAAAACTCTCAGTAACAGCCAACTCTGTGTGGAGGGCTAATTACTGAAAAGTCTGGTCAGTCTGTGAATCTGGCTTTCATCCATTACATTCTAGTGGCCAATGCTCTCTTCCCTTACTGCTCATGTTGGCACATTACGTGTGCAAATCTAGCCAAAGACATGTAGCATTAAGGGTGGAAATACGAAGAAGAGGAAAAGAAGTGCTGGTAGCCCAGAAAGTAATGATCAAAATGTACCATTCCTCCATATTTTGAACCACTGGCATAGATGGTGTCTTCTGAGACAGAGATGCCATGAAGAGGAATAGAGTGGTAAGCCTGGTGTGTTTCCAATCCTTTTCTTCTTTATTCCTGCAGCGCTGAGCTTCCAGGCCCTTCAAACTTGATTTGTTTATGTTTTCTTAGATGCCTTCTGCTACCTTGCCACTCACCAGGGTCACAGTGGAACTCTTGCACTTGGCATCACAGCATGAAATGGTTTGGAGCAGGCTGATACTCATCAGGTCTGGGCTGCTCTTATCGGCAAAAGTGACCATCTGACTCAGTATTATCATATGTTGTTGAGAGAGTATATAGCAATGAGTTTAAAATGTGGGGCTATAATGTGTGCCTTTGAAATATGAAATACAAATACACAAATTTCAAATTTAGTTCTTTTCTAGATGTTGAAACTGAGCAGTTGTAACAGTATTTTCCAAGAATTTGCATAGCCCTTTTATTTTTCATTCCAATAATTTAATTAGAATTTCACTTGGATAACTTTTGATGTTTCTTAAATTTAGTATTTTGTTTTGCATGATAAGTGAACATGTATTTAGCAGACTTCATTTATCTTTTGGGTTTTTTTCCCCAAACAAGTACCTACAATCCCCCAGCATGTTACTTATACTTATATGTCTATTATAATACATATTATAAAATAATCTTCTGATTTTTTAAAAACCTGTACAACACCTGTCTATCCCTCAAATGGACTTAGGATCATCTGAATTACTCTTAGGGATTACTTTTATTGCAATGGGCATGGATTTGTACTGATCCGTACACCTGACTCATACGACCTCCTTCTAAAAAGGTATTTATTTCTAAGGAGGCCATGTGGAGTTACAGGAAAAGTCTAGAGTCAAGGGAGAGAATCAGAAAATAAACTTCTAACTGTGGCCTTCAGCCCACTGTTTTAAGTAACTAAATCATCCAACCAAAAAAGGCTATTAAGGTACCACGAAAATATGATTAAGCCGTCAAACCTTGACATTGTTGATGTTTTTCCTTTAGTAATAGAACAGCATGGTGTATTCTTTCCTTTTGCCTACAGCTGACATCTATGGCCCCTCCTTCTTTACAAACCTACAGAAGGAAAAAATCCACTGCCACAATCTCCTTCTCCTCTTCCACCTTCTCTTTTCTTCTTTTTTTTTTTAAGTACATTTTTGTTCAACTAATTATCCCTGAAAGGTCTTGACATTTATTGGATTGACCTTTGGATCCTGGTGTTCTTCAATTTTTCAAATTCCATTTTATACAGTCATCTTTTTATTTCTATGTGTACTCTACTTTTCTTGTCAGTTGCTTCAAGACTTTTTTTTTTCATAATAATTTAGGCACCACATACCTATTTTATCATGTAAGTGTCTGTAACAGTGTATTCTCTTAATACGTTTATTTGGGGGCATTCAAAGAATGGATAGGTACCTTTAAAGCTTTGGCAACTGCTCTTTTGTACTTTCAGATGCAGAAGCAGGTGCTGAAGGGGTCTGTGACATTATTACACTCATGCTTCCACTTTCAGTCCATTAGTGTGACAAAAATAAGGGAACAGAAATATCTATATACTGGTTTCTTTACTCTCTAGGGCTCTGTATAACTATAACATGACATTTTAGCTAATAAGCTAGAACTAATTCATCCAAATGAGTGGTGCCCCCTTCAAAGTAGTCACCTTGGGAATGTATACATAAATGCAACACTTTATAGCTCCTTTTCTGAAATAATCTTGAGAACCTGAGAATGTCCTGATTAATAGAAAATTGTCATTTTTTGGAAGATGGGCTTTTTTTTTTTTTTTTGAAATAGCCAAATCTCATTTAGGCATAAAATCAAGCAGATAATTTGATCATCAGTGGTATAATATCATTCATGATCTAAAAAGAAATCTGACTCTAAAAAAAGACAATAATGACTCAAGACATTTCCTACTTAAGGCATTACAGGGTTTTTGAGCAGTGACAGTGTCATTAGAACAAGTAGGTGGTCACCTAAGATGACTACTTTGATAGATGATAACCTATTTGACAGAAAGACTGTGGTATGTTTGTTAAATTAAAAATATGATTTAGGGGCACCTAGGTGGCGTCTGAGGTCAGATGCTTAACGACTGAGGTCAGGGTCCTGGGATCGAGTCCCGCATCGGGCTCCCTCTCGGCGGGAGGCCTGCTTCTCCCTCTCCCACTCCCCCTGCTTGTGTTCCCTCTCTCGCTGTGTCTCTCTCTGTCAAATAAATAAATGAAATCTTTAAAAAATATATGATTTAGATGCATCATTTATAACTTCCTTCACCTTTGTGTGAAGTCCAGTGTTATCCAGCATTAGGCCCAAAGGCTCCTTCATTTGGCTAGGACAAAGGCAGTGGGTCTCCTCAGGACCACCAAGGACGAGCTAGGTTCCTTCTTTAGACTTCGTAACACTCTCCTGGGTTTTTTTTTTTTTTTTTGGCTTTTTGATGTGCATGGGCCTCTTTTGTATCTGTCACTGTGTCATTTTCATTTAGGTTTGTTTCTTGTAGTTTTATTTCTTGGAGCAAGCAGAAAGGACTGAAATGGAA
Organism: Phoca vitulina; assembly: GCF_004348235.1. NCBI lineage: Eukaryota > Metazoa > Chordata > Mammalia > Carnivora > Phocidae > Phoca > Phoca vitulina. Next base: position 7,812,504 of record NW_022589729.1, read on the forward strand.
GACAGAGAGCTGAATTGAGATAGCTGAAAGGAAGACCATTTGGATTAATGAGAAGAATGTTTCAGTAGAGGGGCATCTGGGTGGCTCAGTCGGTTAAGCATCTACCTTCAGCTCAGACTGGGTCCTGGGATCGAGTCCCGCATCAGCAGGGAGCCTGCTTCTCCCACTCCCTCTGCCCCTCCCCCCGCTTGTGCTCTCTTTGTCAAATAAATAAATAAATAAAATGTTTCAATAGAAATATAGCTTCTCCTTATCAGCTTATGTAAACTGTATTTTTGTTTTTGTTTGTAATTGGAAACTTTGTGGATCCACTTAAAGTTTTGGTAAAAATGAGTTGTATCATTGAGTCCATCTTCCTATCAATCTCTTTAGGTAACATAGATGATTTTCCAAAATATGTGAACATTACCCTTTTCCCTCAGGGACATCTCATTTGTGTGACAAACACTGACACAGTACGAAAGTTCAGTACTGACTGTCTCTGAATAATCATAAATCTTTAGTTAAAGGAATCTACATTTTGAGGATGTTACTGAGGAATATTTATTAAAAGCTGTTAATCTGAGGCTTTGAGTTTTTTCATTTAAAAAGTTACTTATGTCTGGAAACCTCATTTCAACTTAATTTTAGGCAGCTAGGTATCAGAACTTGGTCCTTGAAATAACAAAAATGAATTCACATTTTGCTTAATGTTTGCTACCATTTTTCATTCATTTTCTTGTTTTCTCATATGGCCCCTAATTAGAAGTTTGCTTAAAATGGATGGGCAGATCTTCACCCTTACTCCCTATTTTGGAAATACATATTTGGATTCAAGTGGTGAAAACATATTATCTGCCTTATTCCTTAACACTGACATTTTTGATATGGTATTTGTCAAGAATTCCTTTTCCAGTGGCCTAGACTCAAGATGTGACATCTGAAAAACAAAGACTTGTCATGTTTGATACCCTTCGCATAAAAATAACTGCAAGAGAAAAGTATCACAACACACAATTGCATGGGAAGGTAGTTTGAGTCACTGCGACCAGACAGAGATCACGAATAAGACTCACAGCCTGAACTATCATTACATAACTAGAAATCAACTTAACTTCCCATGGAAGCAAATTTTGTTGTAGAGCTGCTTATGTTTTTCAGATTTTCAAAATTCCATTTTAAATGCTTGTTTTATTTCTGAAGAAAACCATGAGTTCTGCCCTTCTTCTGAAAGCATTGACTTTCTTTGCTCTTTAGTTGCTTGTGATTTGGTAGAAGTCATGCATGGTGTGAAATTCTCACATTTTTGCTTCACTGTGGATAGTATTTGGGGATAGTTGGATCAGGATATCAAAATTTCCTCTGCTCCGTCCTCAAGTCCTAATTTTAATTCCTTCATCATGCCCCAGTTCACGGTTATTAGATTTCCCTGGGACCTTTTCTCAAAAGGTAATACATCAAATATACAATGCGCCAAGCTTCTCTGCATACTGAAAAAAAAATAGGTGCTTTAGTGTTTGGAACAAGACATGCTACCCACATACATAAATATATTTGAAATCCAAGTGTCTCCTTCAGACTTTCCTTTAAAAGAAGCCAGAAAGTAGATCATGGAGGGGGGTGCACGGGGTGGGGGGCAGACGGGGCGGGTGGGTGCGGGGAGAAAATTGAACTTTCCAAGATCAGTACTTAACATAAAAATTTCATCACAATCTTTATCATCTTGCAGTGGTTGCAGAAAAGGCCTAGGCTCCCTCCACCTTTAACTTCCTAAAGTCGCCTATTTTACCTTCAAATCTGATGAAGTGTCAAAGTCATTTACCAGTAATGAGTTCTGCTGCAAATTTTATTTTGCTTGGAATTTAATTAATGGGCCAAAGACTTTCCATTGTGATTTGAGCAAATGAATAATAAATCAAGAAAGGAGATTTGTCAGGGAAGGAACATCTGTTTCTTACAAGCGTTACAACATGACTACAGCTTGGCTGTGCATTACCAGCACAAAGACAGTAGGAGTCCTCTCCTGTGAAGCTCTCTTCATTTATTGCTCCACTGAAGGTGAACAGAGAGCACTCTAATGGGCCTCTGGTGTTAATAAAAGCTTTGCGCTTCCCCAGTTTGCCTGGAGCCCCTTCCTATAGGGTGCTTCTGTCCTTAGTACATGGTTTGTTGAGCCCCGTCAGGATTTTGCAGTGTCAGTACTTCATTGGATGATTAATAAGGGAAAGACAAATTCATAAGCAGAAACAATATGAAATTACCATCATATTAGTGTTTGCTGTCATGCTTTTTATTTTGGGGGGGGATTTGTAAATGAGATCGTGATTGAAGTTAAGTACTTTGACTTGCCCTGTCAAAAAGCAAAAATAGGTCACCCGACCTGTTGGGCTTTGTCTAGTTAACCAATAACGGACTATCGAGAGTAGTATGACTTTTGTAAGAGTGCCAAAGCATCCTGTCAATGGTTTGAAAGAGGAGAAGAATTAGTCTGATCCACCATGGCCTGCACTTGTGGGGGAGAAAAGAGACACGATAGTGCTTTCTCTGCTATTTATTGCTGCAACACACTTTGCTCCTCTACACAAAGGAGGCTTAAGTGCCCACTAGGTAGGAATAAATCGCTTATGAAAATTTGCACTGCAGGGCTCCTGATGACCCTTGTGTAATGTTTATAATGTATGTGGAACAGTAATGGGCACTAATGTCATGCAGAAATAACACCGGGATCCTACGTGTTACCCTTTTTAAAAAACCTTTTCTGAAGGCTGGGAAGATGATAAGAAGAATTTCAGATTTTATTATTTTTTTATATGCCTCTGGAATACACCTCCGAGGAATGTTTTCCTGACGGACTGAGCAATTCCCATCATTGGAATAATGTGCGGCCCCCCCCAAACAATTCTTTCTAGCATCCTGCACAACGTTGCTTTGTTTGATATGGCATCTTTCATGCAACTTGTGTCTGCAATAGATCTATAGAGTGGAAGTAAAATATATATATATCAGCAGTGGGAGAGAAGACAACATGAAGACAGAGAAAGGGGTTATGTCGGACTGGGTATAGTATATACTGAGTCAATAAGACATGCTAAGCTTGTTCCCACTTTTCAATGTTCGGGAATCCAGAAAATAAATCTACCCCTAAAATTAGCATGCTGAAAACCCCACTAAGAGTTTCCTTCACTCATTCCTTTTAAACATAACAAAACTAAATTCTCAATTCACTCTAGGAAGAGGTTGCCAGAGAGAATACAGGACACACAGTTAAATGTGAATTTCAGATAAACAGCTGATTTTTTTTTTTTTTGGAAAAGTATGCCCCATGCATTTCATGCATTTCATGGGGCATACTTATACTAAAAAATTATTCACTATTTATTATTACTCATTATTCATTATTTATCTGAGATTGCAATTTAACCAGACATCTTGTATTTTATTTACCAAATCAAGCCTCGTTACACCAGGGAAAATTTCATATAATAAACATTAAAATTTCAAGTGACCAACACATTATCTTCTGACTGCAATGACTTTAAATATACTTGCAAAGGTAAGAAAAAAAAATAGATATAGCTAGCTTTTACAATTAACATGAAATTGTTATTAAATGATGAACAATAACGCTTGGTATTTAAAGGGAACGAGTAACTTAAGTCGGACACAATTTAATGAACTAAACTCTGGAATTTAAGGGTATAAACATAATATCATATATGCCCACATATAATGTGAACTGAAATATAAGGCAAGGTTCATTTATCCCCCGTTAAGTTTTTAAAAATAATTATCGAACTCGAATGAATAATTTTAAGATATATTTGGAATAGGCAAATGTCTGCTTACATCATTTACTTTAGAGATTTATACATACATAGCATAAACATATGCTGTTTATTTTTAATGTTGTGATTTTATAAAATTTTTCTGTTCTCACATTTCACAGCACAGTCTTATTCAAATTCTTCCCTCCTATCTTTGACATCAGTATCTTTATCACCACTGAACATCATTCGTCATGAAAGAGTTTTCCAGTGGCTTTTCTCGCATTTTCTTCTAAGCTCTTTGAGATATAACACCTTTACATTTATATATGATCATGCCGCTAAAAATATTATCCCAAACCATGATGACTATTCATAATGCATTTGGATAGCTTATGGTTTTCTACTTTTTCTGTAAGTGTACATTTGTGCTCTTCACAGCATTGTGCTGTTTTTAAACTGATCTTTAAAAGATTGAATATAATGGTGGATAGTACTGGTAATTGTGGTATATACTCTCTGAATAATTACTAACTTGTGTTATATTTTCATCTTAGACTGTTTCCATCAAGGATATTAATTGAAATCATTTAGAGTTGTTTATTTCCTTTCTTAAACTATATGTTGCTTTTTAAAAGGAAGCAATTGAGACTAAACCCCTTGGATATGAGAGAGCATTTATGGCTTCAAATATAAGGTGACTCTTTCTGAGGAATAATTTTTGTAAAAATGTTTTGTAATTGGGCATGTAACCGAACTATGCTTATCACAAAAGCTTGCCATTAGATTTTGCAATTGGAAGGTGTCAAGGTCATTTCTGGAGCTAACTAACAGTCTTTTTAAGCCCCATTGATATGTCTATGCCTATTTTTCTTCTGAGTCACAGGAAACAAGAAAAACCTTCACATTTGGATATATATACAGTGGGACCTCAGAAATTGGGAATCCACCCAGGCATGGTCAGGAACAAAACAATTAATCAAGGTAAAGAGAACAGAGTTATTAGCATATTATACTTCTATGATTCCATCTTTCTTAATTGTCTAGGTAAATTATATGTTAGAGTGAGGGTAAGAGTTCTTTTATTTTATGTTTGAACATTTGATATTAATTAAATGACCAAGCTCATGTGGTATATTAGTCACCTAATTCTAGACATTAATCCTTGGTTTAATATAGTTAAATTGCGTGTGTCTGCGTACCATGGGCATGTAGACACGTGCATATGATATGTAGTTATACAAATGTACAGAACACAGAACTGGAAAACTACTTCGGGTGTGGCTTTTTAAAAAAGCATAAAGGAAATTCACTTTTCAAAGTTAAAACTAGCTTTAATTTAGTTTTACATTCCTATTGCCGAAATGCATCTATTGGACTGGTTTTTGAAAGCAATTCAAGACTTCTTTTTTAATGGCCAAGAAACTGGCAACTAACAGGGCTATACAATAGGGAATTGTAGAACCCAGTAGAATACTCTACAGAAAAGTAGATTCACCAAAATGCATGTTGAATGGATTAACAAATAAGTAAGACACAGACTGAAATGATTTCTTGCTTGAGTGAGCACTACCCCCGTCCCCCCAACAAAGAGTATGTAGAAAGAAGGTAGAGGGACAGCTTTGTCTCAGTATTCTCACACAGTCCTCAAAGTTGATCATTTCCCCTCAGTCATTCTTACCTGGTTTTCTATCTCGACTCATGTAAGCCTAGCCTAGAGTTTTTACCTTTGAAAATGGAGGACTTAAATACCATAATTGATGATGTCATTTTCAGTGTGATACCACTGAAACAGTTCACTCATAAAACGCCTCATTTCTACTTAGTCTTTGACACATGATGGTCCCCTAGGGGCACATATCAGAGTCACCCGAGGGACTTTTTCCAGCCCCCTCCCTCCATCCAGAGCTGAACAGGCCCCCCTCTCCCCTCGAGAATTACTCTAACTGATGGGGTGTGTTGTAACCCTCAGGTGTGCTGGGGTAGAAAATAATTTGAAAACAACAAATCACATGAAAAGCCAAACATCTGGCCAATTATTAGCTATTTTCCATTATGCTGATGTAGATGTTCTATGATTAAACATTCAGATAACAGAACTTTCTTCTTAATCTAGTAGTTGCCATCATGTAAATGCTGCTTTAGACTCAATGGATTTTATATAAAAACATACTTTTTTCTACAGATATGCAGTCATGTTCACAGCCTAGCAGTCCTTTTTTTTTTTTTTTTTTTTAATTTTCTGGAGGAGTTCAAAACTGAACTCATTGAAATTACTTCATATGTTCCAGTAACTCTTTTTAACGAACCTCTAACAATTATGAAGAAATTTTTATTCATACAACAGAGAGTCTTAACATAAGAAGTAATTTGCTCTGTAATTTGCCAGTCAAAATTCCATTGCCTGACTCTTTGTAGCTATCTGGGCAGAATGACAACCACCTCTCAGACTTAACATTGGTTAAGATCTGCCAATCTTCTGGGCCTTGACCATAAGTGTGCTAAGATTTCATTCTAATAAGTAGATTCACAAAGCACTTACCACTGCAAACTCATCCTTGTCCAAACAGGAATTGTCATGCACTGGCCCTGTCCTCAACAGAGTAAATACTGTCCCTGGCTAGGAGATGCTTTCCACAGTGTCATGAAGGGGCGTTTAGCATCTCTCTGTAAAACCAAAGTGCTTAAGCTTGTCCGATAACTATTTTGATTTCATTATGGTTTCAGATCAATTGGCCTGAATTCAATACAAAGCATATATAACCTTGTTCTGTTTGAATTCAACAAAATACCTTTATTTTTGGAGGGGGGCTGGGAATGAGGCCTGTGAGATCGGTTCTCTAAGTATAACGCCAAAATTTGGTCTGATGGAATATTTCAGCTGTTGATCAAGCCATTTTTGCAAGACCTGTCTTTAGGCGGATACATACTATTTGGGCAGAGAAACAATACCCTTTGTCTGACAGGAGACTCTGAGCAGAGTGCCATGTTCAGAGGCCACTAAGATTTTTCCAGTCAGGTAGGTTTCTTATTCCAGAACATACCTTCTGTGGGAGGGGAAAGTTCTCACATAATGGCTAGAACACTCTTGGTTAAAGAGCGGGGGGCAGGGAAAGGATGAGCAGGTAGACTTAACATTTGTGGATGGATTTAGAAATCTTTTCCTATTTTCCCAAAATAGCAAGACTTACTACATTCCAGCCACAAAATTTACCTCATAGGAGAATTTTTGCTTGTTTTCCCTTTGCCTGTAACGAGCTTTCTGCACAGGCCCTCCCTAAAACTTCCTATGGCTGGTTTCTTATTTTTCAGGTCCTAGCTTGTATGTTCTGAGAGGGCTTTGCTCCCAAATGGATTCAATCTGTCCCTAATCAACTGCCCTTCACTATTTACTAACACTGCATCCTGATAGGTTCCTTCATAATAACTGTCACTTAAATATCTTCTATTCCCTTTACTTGAAATATTGATGCCAGGTGTATTGTAGAATTTAGATTGTTTTTTCGCTTAGAGAGATGATATGGTGCATAAACTTTATTTTAAAGAGTGTGGGACAGCACCTTGTAGTCAAGGACATTAATATTTCTGTAATGAAAGACATGAATATTCTTATCAAGAGGGATGGATGAAAGAATAAATGAATAAACAAAACAGCTTTATGTCAATACAGATCAGGTATCACTGCTAACAAAATTATGAAAATACTTTCTGTTCTCAGAGAAAATGCTTCCTGTTTTGATATCCTTAAGCACCAAAATATTTGGCAAAGAATTATAGGTTTGCATATATTTATCGGGTTGCTCATGGTCTGTCATCACACTAGCCTTCAACTTCCATCAGGCCAGGGACCAGGTCTGTGTTCATCTCTGTACCCTAGGACTCAAGACCACACCTGATAATAACAGACTTTTGAATGATATTTATTAAGTGAATGAATGAATGAATAGAACTACATGATTTTTTCCCTAAAAGAGTCTTTATTTGTCCTTTGTTCTCCCATAAAACACTGCAGCAGTAATTAAAAGACACCCATTGAGGTGCATGGAGGGCTTCCCATTTCTTTGTTGATGTTTGTTCCTGCCCCAAGCCGCATGACACTGGAATATGTGACAGGAGGAACCAATTTATCTGCATTTTGGCAGTTGGAGGTGTTATTGACCATCCTTGTCTTTCATGCCCTGTTATAAACAGCATTCAAAATTATAACATGAAGGGAGGCGAAAGATCATCAAAGAAAGGCCAAGTAGCATTTTCTTTAATGTTACTCTTTTAAAAATTAGTGGTCCTCAAATGATATAAAGGATATTATTCAAGATGTTCATTTGGAAGTCACTTTTCTGAAATTTAGAAATATTTTTCCAAGGAAGAAAAAGGGAGTGGTTGAGACAGAAGAAATAGAGAACATAAGAGAAAGTAAATATGTCAAAATGTTAACATTGGTGAATCTGGGTGGAAAGTAGGGTACATGGGACTCTATCATGTTACTTACTCTTTTAACTTTTCTGTAAGTTTGAAAGTTCTCAAAATAAAAGGTCAAGGATCATTCCTAATAGAAGCAAAAATAATACAATAATTAAGAATAAGTTTAACCAAAGAAGTGTAAGAATTATAAACTGCAAAATATTATTGAAAAAAATGAAAGATCTAAGTAAATAGAACAATATCCTGCGTCATAGATTAGAAGACAATATTGTTAGATTATAGTACTACCCAAATTGATCTGCTGATTCAATGCAATGCCTGTGAAAATTCTGACTTTATAGCAGAAATGGACAAATTGATTCTGAAATTCATATGATAATGCAAGGGTCCCAGAACAACCAAACAATTTTAAAAAGAAGAACAAAGTTGGAGACCTCCCCCTTCTCTATTTTGAAACTTACTACAATGCTACAGTGATCGAAAGAGCATGGTACTGACACCACAATGGGCATATAGATCAATGGAAGAGAACTGAAGACCAGGAATAAACCCACACATCTATAATCAATTGATTTTTGGCAAGAGGCCAAGAACATTTAATGGGAAGAGATTAGTTTTTTTCAACAAGTGGGACAACTGGGTATCCACTTGCAAAAGGATGAACTTGAACCCCTACTTCATACAATATGGAAAAATTAATGCAAAATGAATCAAAGACCTAAATGAAAGAGCAAAATTGTGAAATTCAGAAGAAATCATAAGCATAAATCTTTGTGACTTTGGGTTAGAAAAACCCAAAGCTATGACTTTGGTCATAGCTATGGTCTATGTCTATGGTCTATGGTCTATGTCTTAGCTATGACACCAAAAGCACAAGCAACCAAAGAAAAAGTATATAAATTTGACTTGAGTAAAATAAAAAAAAAATGTCTGTCAATCAAAAAACAATGTCAAGATAGTGAAAAGGCAATCTGCGTAATGGGCAAAAATGTTTGTAAATCATATATCTGATAAAATTCTGGTATCCAGGATATATATGGAATTCTTACAACTCAACAACAAAAAGAGGAAACAACCAGTTTAAAAAATGAATGATAAATTTGAATATACATTTCTCCAAAGAAGATATGCAAATGGTCAATAAACATATAAAAAGATGCTCACTTTATTAGTCATTAGGGAAATGCAAATCAAAACCATAGTGAATTAGCATTTTGCATTCACTAGCCACCTATACCAACAACAACAGCAACAACAACCAAACTAAATCAAAAGGAAACTATTATCAAGTGCTATAGTGCAGCTGTTGTGGAAAACAGGCTGGCAGTTCCTTAAAACTCAGAGATTTACCACATGATCTAGCAATTCTACTTCTAGGTATATGCCCAAGAGAACTGAAAACATATGGTCACACAAAAACTTGTATACAAGTGCTGATCACAGCATTATTCAAAAATGGCTGCAAGGGGACAACATCCCAGTTGTCCCTCAACTGATGAATGGAGAAGCCCAAGTGGTACAGCCATAGGATGGAATATTATTCAGCAAAGAAAAAGACTGAAGTACTCACACATGTTACAACTGGATGAATCTTGAGAGCATTATGCTGAGTGGAAGAAGCTAGACCCCAAAGTCTACTTATTGTATGATTCCATTTATATGAAGGGTCCTAAATAGGCCTAGAGATAGAAAGCAGATTAGTGGTTTCCAGAAGGTGGGGGTGGGATGAGATAGGAAGTGACTGTGAGCAAGTACAGGGTTTTTGTGGCGTCATGAAAATGTTCTGGAATTAGATTTAGATAGTGATGGTTGCATAGCCTTAAAAATATACTAAAAACCACTAAATTGTATACTTTAAAATGGTGATTTCCATGGTATATGAATTATATCACAATTGTTTAAAAAAAATTGGGGCTGGAAAAGATTTTTGAGGCCAGTCTCTTCAGTAAAGGAACAAGAGCTTTATTTTGAACAGACTGAAGGGAAGGATGTGATAAGAGGGGAGACAGGTATAATAAGAAAAGCATGGGGCGCCTGGGTGGCTCAGTCGGTTAAGTGACTGCCTTCGGCTCAGGTCATGATCCTGGAGTCCCGGAATCGAGTGCCACATTGGGCTCTCTGCTCGGTGGGGAGTTTTCTTCTCCTTCTGGCCCTCCGCCCTCTCATGTGCTCTCCCTTTCTCATTCTCTTTCTCTCAAATAAATAAATAAAATTAAAAAAAAAAAAAAAGAAAAAGAAAAGCATCTATGGGGCACCTGGGTGGCTCAGTGGGTTAAGCATCCAACTCTTGGTTTTGGCTCAGGTCATGATCTCAGGGTTGTGGGATCAAGCCCCGTGTGGGGCTCCATGCTCAGCAATGGAGTCTGCTTTAGTTTTCTCTCCCTCTGCCCCTACCCCTACTTGTGCTCTCTTTCTCTCTCAAATAAATAAATATATCTTTAAAAAAATAAAAGAAAAGCATTTATGAAGCACAAAATATGAGTAGAATTAAAGTTTTCATCAAAGGCAGTTATATGCAAATTGAAACCAGAAAATTTTTGGAGTGATGGTCTTAAACTTAAAAAATTATATAAAATGCAGAGCATAATGACCAACTAAAACAAAATGAGAACATGACAGGCACAGAGAATAAAGAATGAATACCCATCTTAAGTATTATAAGTAAGCATCTTCTTAGGACTTAGGGTCCTGTACTTTTCCTTAATTGTTATGACTCATTCTAGCTCACTGCCATATCCACTCTACCTACCAATTTCCAACACAGAGTTTGGCACATAGTAGGTAATCAATAAATATTTGAAAAATTAGCTAAATTAATTAATTATATTCCAGAGGAACAACCCAGAGCAAAAGGACAGAATTAATCATAGTTATAACAGAAAACAATTCTGAGCTCAATAAATATCAATCCAGAATTTGAAGAGATATCTAAAATCTAGACCTATTTGATTAAGAGACCCTAAAATTGGAAAAAGTTGAGTTTTAAAAATAAATAAAAATAACAACAGTTATTTTACAGTTAGTTACAGCATTCGGACTTCTTTTCCACTACACTAAATGTCAAAAGATGATGGAAAAATGTTTGCAGACTTTTAAGAGAAACAGATTGTGACCTAAGAATTAAATACCAACGTGAGTTATCACTCATGTGTTAAGCCAAAATAAGGAGGCTTTCAGGTAAAAAGGCTCAAAAATATACACTTTTGTACTCTACCTGAAAAGAAATACCATAAAGATAAACTCTAGCAAAATGAAAAATGAATTAAAACATAGGAATGGTATAAAGGAGTGATAATAAACATGGAAATAAGTTTTATTACAATACATAATGATTATAAGTACAGTTAACAAATTTAATACAAATATCCACAAATAGTTATTGGAAGAGAAGATGATAGTCTACGGTGTTTCTGAATCCTTTTCATGTCACGGCTGACATAGAAAGTTGTGATATTTTTACAAGACACTGGCGTAAGGGGCTGGGGTTCCTGGCACCTTACATTCACTAGCTAGCCCTGTTAGCACAGGGAGCCAATATCTGGGCACACCTACTGGGCCCCACCGTACATAGATTTAGGTTTTGCTATTCTCGAGATGGAAAACCAATAGGAGATTTTAATAAGAAGTCAATGGTAGGGAAAAAAATCATAGAATAAGTCTTAATGTAAACTACACTTTCAATTTGGCTAACATGTTGTTTGCAAAACTGGTATAACATGGATTCACACAAATGTTACTGTGTTATCTGGGAGATACTAGTAGGAGAATTTGATTTTTTTTCTTTCTACTTTTCCTTATTTTCTGAATATCCTACAATACAGTTTGTTTTCATAATCTCCAAAATACTAAAGATAGTATAAAAACCCCAATAGAGTTTTTAAAAAAATGTTTTGTCTTAGTGCACGAAACAACAGATTAATGAAACAGAATAGTTTTGCCTCAGATTCATTATGTATATAAATTATGTATATATATATAATAAATATTTTTATATAAGATGACTTTTTATTTATATATTCATTACATAATGAATATATATGAATATATAATATATTTTTATGTAAGTTTTGTATTTATATATTCATATATAGTCTATATATTTATTCATATATTCATATATAGTCAATACATATGAATATATATAATGAATATACAAATAAAAAAACTTATTATATAAAAATATATATTATATATATACATAATTTATATATGTAACAATGTTGATGAACATGGTTTGCTATGTAGTGTATCCATTAACTTACCCAGGGATGTTTTAATGATTCTTTATTCCAAATATTACTACTCACCATAATTTCTAAAGATAACTTACTTTGACTTTAAGCATTTCAGTAATTTTTGACATTCATTTTCCTTAATTCTGTTTGAAAGTTTTTCCCCACCCACCTCCCCCACTTCCTGTGCAGCTTGCCCTGGGACTAGACAATTTCGTGTTAACTCCTTAGCTGCTCATTTAATTCTTTTCCTTAGAAGGGGCATTGTCTGTTTCCCACTGATCCCAATGCATGTATTTCTGCCTCATTCTGCCCTAATTTACTATTTTCTTTGCTCAACTTTGATTTGTGTTATTCTCTAAGCTAATGAGAAAGAGCATTTCTGTAGCTCTGGGCATTCTACAAATCTACTCTCTGGCTGGCCCAATCACAGAGATCATTTTTCGCATGGTGGTGGTGGGGGGTGGATCATCCTACTTGTTTTCTACCCATTCTGCAGTGTTCAGGGTAATTGAACAGCTGCCGCAACAGATAAGCCCTAAAATCTCCTAAAAGTGGATTTTTCATTCCTCATACAATCTAATCCTGCTCTTCCTCTTTGAGCTACTGCACCTAAAATGGGTGGCTCCAGGTTTACTGAGGAGAGGAAAGAAAGAAGGGAGATAAGATATTTTAGGGCTAGGCTGGGAAGTGACTTTCATCATTTCTGTCCATATTTCATTAACCAGAATTTAGCCAGCCACAACCTCAGTGCACAGGAAACTGGGAAATGCAGTTTCGCTATGTGCCCTAGGCAAGAACCCCGTGTGGCAACGCGCAGTGTTGTTCTGGCCACATTCTCTGAGACGCACACAGGGTGTCTATTTACCAGACCTGGGTTTCTTGAGAAACTGTCTCAACACGGTTTTCCTTGCGGTTTAACAAAATATTGAACACGTGTCAAAATGTTTTCCATCATCAGTGTTCTAGACCAACCAGAGTACGCTGAAATGTTTGCTGAGGCTGCAAACAGTAATTTAGCTATCTTGATTTTTATACTCCGATCCAGTGGACAATAGGGAGACAGACCAGTTATGTGCTTTTGCAAACCAATATGATTATTAGAGCTTTGGAATTTATTGATCCAGAGGCCCCTGGCTGGCTCAGTTGGTACAGCATGCAACTCTTGATCTCGGGGTTGTGAGTTCGAGTCCCAACTTGGGTGTAGAGATTATTTAAAAATAAAAAAAAAAAATCTTAAAAAAAAAAAAAGAAATTTATTGACCTGGTGAATATCTTAACTTCTGTTGTTAAATTACTTACCCCAAAATTGAGATGAGGAGGCCACAGGCCTTCCATTCAGTGGCTTCACCAGGGTTTGGCACACATCAGGTCCCAACAAATGTTTGTAGATTAAATAAATTCATCATCATCAACTTTGGGAAGGTGGTAGTTGAGGAAGTTGAGAAGGAGAGAGTCTTTGGTTCCTGGTAGACTGGGGTGAAACATGAGCACCTCTTTCCTTTTTCTCCTGTTTTTTGCCCAGGGTCCAAGAACGGGTATGATGGGCTAAGAGGTGGTGCATATTTTGGTGGGGGCTAGAAAGGGAAGGGAATAAAGGAGGACATGCACATCCACATAACTGATAAACTGTAAACTCAAAACTGAGACTTATGCAATTTTTGATGTCCTATGAGCAATCAAAGCAAAGGCATTTAATATTTGGCTAGTTCCAGAGATGGCGGAAGCATTGCCCCTATGTTTTCAGTCGACACCAGGTTGACCAGGTTCGAATTCTGTAGAAGTAAGTCAATTTTTTTTCCTTTTTAAATGTCTTGTAGAAATACGAAAATAATCTGTCAGTAATAATAGTAAGGAACAACTGATTCACATTTTCAGTGTCTTCTCACTGCAACCTATGTAATTGCAAATAAACATTCCGCATCTATGCAGACCGGAAGCAGTCAACGTTTCATTGGTGAACCCAAATCTTCCCAATGAGAGCTTTCATAAAAAACATCAAAACCACTCTGTTCCACTCTGGGTTTCTAGCCAAAATTAATTAGGGCCTAATCAAGAGAAGCACTCACCTTGACTTTCAATGAGCCATAGATAAATAATGAACTAAGTTTCAGTTGACAATGAAAGGAAAGAAGATGCCAGGCTTAATACTTGGTTTGGAGACAGTCACCCAGGGCTATTCTCTATATTTTTCCTCTTAATATCTTTCTATAAACCTCATCATAGCCCTTTGATGTGTCAAGAGAGAACATGAACCAAGAATCTAACGAGGCTGAGCTAAAGGCAAGTGTGGGGATACTTTTCTGTCTTTGAGAACAATGCTGTATAAGACAACCGATCTCTTATAACAAACCATCTCCAGGGGCCACTGTGAGAAAGTGGCACGGGCAGGATGAGTTATGGGTCTGAAAAGCTATGAGCTTTTCACAGTGAGATTTTGATCCCAGTGTTTTTTCTCTGAACTCAGGAGGGCACTTAAAAGTAGCCAGTTCTCATCTCCCTATGCATCTCCCTATGCATTTTATTGCATTTTTGTTGCATTTTATGGCAGTGGACTTTGATTTCAGCTCAAAACAACTCTTGTTGATCATCTTTAAATAATAATGCAGGGCATGTATTTATTTTTACTGCAATTAGTATCCTTTATAGAAAACTGAGTTGAAACTTACTTGTTTGGTTGAGAACTTAAACAGTGGGCAAGAAACATTGATTCTACAGGTCAAGACCCCAGGAGACAGACACCTTGGATCTGAGTGAGAAGTTTGTGGGTTTGGAGTTATTATTTCTCTTTCAACCATGTCCTATTCGAAAGAGGATAATAGTGCCCGGCAGATCTTTTGTTTAGTGCTTCTTATATATAGTAAAATACTGTAATTTAACAGCTTGCTGGGGGAACAAGAATTTGTTCCAGTTCCTGATTTAAATGTTTATGCTAATTGCTATTTATTGGCCCAGATGCAAATGATAGGTTGGCCAAAGTGAAATTTTATGACGAGCAAACTCCCCCCTTTTGTGCAAATTGAAAAAGTGAAACAAGAGGAGGATGAAATGAGCCGAAGATGGTCTTAATGGCTGCTTTTTAATGGGGAAGATAAAATTAAGACTGATTTACGTGGCCAACTCCCCTGTTTTCTCTTATCAGCTCATTTGGCAGGAAAAATGGAAAAGTAATTGTTCCTCTTTCAATGTGGGCCTCAAACCATTATTTATTGGCTGAAATTAATCGCTGTTTATCCTTCATTCACGTGGAAACCGCTCTATCAGCATTATGAACCCCGGCAACTCAACTAGTCCCTTGCAATTTAGTCGACAGCAAGCTCGGATCCTGATGAGGCGTGCCTTAATTTTCTGGGCTGTGGGAGTTAATGAAGACTCCTTTCTGAGGTGGACATATTTGTATTTCTACAACATTAATAACAAAGACCCACACTTTCTCTTTGGCAGCAAATAAACTTTTTCAAAAAAAAAAAAGAGGAAAAATTATTGAAAGGATGATGCTTGGGAGAAAAACCTGTAACAGAATCATGAAGCCAATTTGTTTTTACTTTAATCACAACGAAAATGGGAAGCGATGTATAGACATTTGGGGGATTGTATGTGGACCCAAGCGCTCCCTAGAAGATCCTGCAAACTGGTAAAGGTGAGATGAAAATAGGGCAAAAACCATACATTCAAGAAGAATAACTTCTTGGTTCTTTTTCGCTTCTACTTTGCCTCTTCTCCACATTGCTTGATGCATGTAATTGACAGCCTGTGGTTTTTCTGGGGCAGAGATTCCTGGATTGCCTCCTGTTCTTCCTCAGGGAACCATCTGGAACTGACAGTCTGTCCTCCAGGCTCCTATCTTCCTCTTTCCAATCAACCAGTCAATCATCAAGCGTTTGTGCACACCTTATGTGCCCAACAGGCCTCCTCTGCCATGACTGAGATTAAACACACAGAGCCAGAGCGCCCTCCACATCGACTAGGAGCTCAGCTAAGTGTCAAGAATCAGATTCAATCTATAGAAAGCATTTGAGGGGGGGGGGGGGGGAGGTTGTTACTGCTGCTTTTTCTGAGACATGCAGGGTCTATCTGTGTGTTCTTTTGGACCCCATCTCTGCCATTTTCCTGCCAAGATCCACCTTCCCACCCTTGCCTGACTGATTAGAATTCTAAGGTTTTTGATCTGGGAGAATCTGTGAGTAAATGTTTTCATGAATCCCCAGTTTCCATAGTCAAAATCTGAATTACCTTGCCATATAATAGTTTAACAGATGCCGTGAACACAGTTTCTCACTTAAAATTTTTATTTGGCTTTTGATTTTTTTTATGAATGAGAAACAAATAGCACATTCCCTTCAAATTTTAATGATTTCTTTAGGTAATTCTTTATATATGTAGCTATTACTATATGTGCAATTTTGTATCCTGTTTTTCTTTTATTCAACAAGTATTTAATGAGCACATACTATGTGTCAGACACTATTTAGGCACTCAGGGATAGAAACCAAAGGGACAAAAGACCTATGGAACCCACATTCTAGGGGACTCTTACTATTAAAAAAAATCTTGTGTCTTTAAATTGTCTGTATTCATAATTATAAATAGCTTCCTGCTGGTCCATTTATATAACTTAGTTTACTTAATTTAGTTAATAGCAAGTTACTAATTTGCTATTATAAATAATTCAGTGATGAACATCTTTATGCATTTTTCTTTTTTTCATTTTTGATGATTTCCTTAGGTAGGATGTGCAGATTTGCTGTGATCTCATTTAGGTTCTCAGCCTAACCACACATCAGAAGCACACTATTCCAAGCTTAATGAATCAGCATGTCCAGAATAGGTTCCAGGCATATTTATTTCTGATTGTCGGCCGAAGTTTAGAATAACATCTTATCACGATCATGCAATGTCACTTCAGTTTGTTTTTAATGGCATACCTACTATATTTATGTTCTATATTATAATGCTTGTTATATGTATAATCTCAAATACCTCTAGTTTGTAATATTATGGTACTATAATAAAACCATGGCTGAATAGTTGTCCTGTTGGTGGTCCCCTTTGGTATGGATCTTATTCTGCTAGAATTCATATTTTAAATGAAATGCTACCAGAAGAATAACATACACTTTGCAAGTGAAAAGATTAAAAAAAAAAAAAAAAAGCTTGTGTTTATCTCAATAATTCCTAACTTTCCCTAAAAAGAATTTTCTCAGGTTATATTGCAATATTGATTTCAGAATCTATATTATGGATTTTTATATACTGATGTTGTCTTTCAACGATTTCTATAGACTTTCCATTAACACTTAACTCTATTAAAAAATAAACAAAATCATTAATCTTACTAATACACAGGATGTTAAAAAAATAAAATCATATTTCTAAGGAAGATTCCCTCTACTTGGTGAAAAAGATAATCCTTTAGATTATTTGGATTTAGGTTGGGGTAGTAATATGTTTGTGAGTGCAGAAAGGTAAAGAAGTTATTGGTTGGTGAGAGATTTGGAATGTAGTATCTCAGAATTCTTTCTTTTAGAAAAATTATACTCTGGCCTGATTTTTTTTTTAATTGAGGTACCTTACAATAAAAAAAAAGAAAAGACAAAATAATCATTTGGATTTGACATTTTAAAGTATGAATACAATTTAAAAAGAAAATCCAACTTGGAGAACCACGCAGCAATCTGACACTAGATTCAGTTTTAAGTTTCCTGGAAGCCAAGATGAAAAAGGGAAATCTATAGTTCTATATTGTTCCAATGATATACATAAGATCATTCAGAAAAGCAATATCCAGTCTGGCAGGTTTTTATGAGATACAGCCAAAAATCTTTTGAAAGTAAAATGGATAGTGTTTTCTAAGGATCAGAATGATTTCCAAAACCTTCCAGAATTTCTATTCCATTCTGCTTAATCATTTGTTTCCACTTTATAATTTGACATTTCTTGGATTGACTTTTAAGTACCGCCGTCAATGATGAGCAGAATGAATCCTGATGGCAGCCCCACCTCTGCCTTCTGGGCACTTGAGCTTTTTAGTACAATCCGGAGAACTCTCCAGAAGGCAGATGGGTATGTTTACTCATTTCAACTTTAATAGTTTTTTTTCTAATTATATCAGTAAATTCCAGTAGACTAGGGTCAAGAATGAACTTTCTCAGTATTAAAAGTTTTCAAAGGTGGCGCCTGCGTGGCTTAGGCGGTTAAGCGTCTGCCTTCCGCTCAGGTCTTGATCGCAGGGTCCTGGGATCGAGCCCCACGAGGGGCTCCCCGCTTGGCGGGAGCCTGCTTCTCCCTCTCCTCCCCGCTTGTGCTCTCTCTCGCTGTCTCTGTCACTATCAAATAAATAAAATCTTTAAAAAAATAAAAGTTAAAAAAATATTTTTGTGGTTTAAATCATCAAAATTATGTAAGATTGTTCTTAGCCATTTGAAATTATTCTCGTTTGTTTTCATTGCCAGGAGTCCACTTCAGTAATTCTTCATCTTTCTAGTTGGTCCCTTAATGCAGCTGTACAAATTACTCTTTGACCTTGCTGATCAGAGTATTTTCTAGTAAAATTTTTGATAGAGAGCATACTTTGTGTTGAAATAAATTTGTAGGCCCACGATGGAGCTGCTCCTGCCCATGGCACCATGTTAGCAAACCAAAGACTTAAATAACTTTCATGTTCTTGTAAATGTGCCCCTTGATCAGAAATGCAGTAGATCCTGTCAGTCAGTCCCCAAAGGCCAAGTTAACTCTGGGCTCCCTACTTATGTCCTTGTTCCTTCTCATCCCAAACAAGGTTGTCTGTGTGGCCCCAGCCAGATATTTTCTATTTTCCTCTTCCTTGTTCTTTATTCTTTGTATAAAATCTTCCTATCTTCTGCCTCATTTTTCAGTTTTCTGGACCTGTGGGAATGGAGACTGCCTGCTTCATAAAGTGTTAAATAGTGTGTTTGGACCACCTAAATTGTTTCTTTAATCACATTTTAACACTTGGTATTATAGTTCTCAGAAGATAAGAATATTTGCCTTTTTAAAGGGAGAATTCGTGTTTTGGAAATGACAGCAACATTTACTTACGAGATATTATTATTAACAGATTATTAACCAGATTATTATTAACAGATACATATGTATCACTTACTGTGTTCTGTGTTCTAGGCACTTATGTTGTTCTAACTGCTTTAAAAATAACCTTTCCAGGGGCGCTTGGGTGGCTCAGTCGGTTAAGACTTCAACTCTTGATTTCCGCCCAGGTCATGATCTCAGGGTCATGAGATTGAGCCCTGTGTCAGGCTCCCCGCCGGGCAGGGAGCCTGCTTAAGATTCTCTCTCTCCCTCTCTCTCTGCCCCTTCCCCCCGTCATGTGCACTCTCTCTCTCAAATAAATAAATAAATAAAATAAAAATAAAAACCTCTCCAGCATTGCCCTTCCATACACTATAAACAAGCGTATAATCATATAATCCCATAATCCCAAATTGTGACAAGGGGTCAGAAAAGTAAACATAAGGAAATATAACTATTCAAAGTCTCTTCTGATAGAGTAACCAGAAACCCAATAGACATTTGCACTTTTCTTTGATCATCTTTAAAGCAGATCTCAACAACAATTTACCTTACTTTTGAGCCTACCGAAAGGTGAAGATTCATCATTTTTTCAACCTCACTGCACAGCACAATGTCTGGTGTATTATAGAGGCTCCAAAATATTTATCAAGTGAATTAATATGTAAATAGAGTGTGAAGCAACCAAGAACACAATCTTTCATACAGATCAGTGGAATGAACTGAGAATCTACAAATAAACTCTTAAATTTATGGTCAATTGATTTTCAACGAACTGGGAACAACTCAGTATGCATCAATTGGTGCATGGATAAAAAACATCTGGTCTGTCCAAACAATGGAATATTATTTAGCAATAAAAACGAGTGAACTACTGATACATGTTACAACATGGATGAACCCAAAAAGCATGCTAAGCAAAAGAAGCCCCAGACAAAGACCACTTACTGTATGATTCCATTTGTATGAAATATCCCAAAAAAGGCAACTCTAGCTGAAAGTAGATTAGCAGTTGCATGGGACTCAGGGTAGGAATGGAGAATGGCTGAAAATGGACATGGACAATCTCTTGGAAATGATAGACAAACATGTTCTAAAATTTTACTGTGAAGATGGCTGCACAATTCTGTAAACTTACTAAACATTATTTAATTGTCCATTGAAATGGGTGATTTATATTCAATAAACCTATTCTAACAAGTAAAAGAAGACTATCTTCAGAATGCTGACTCAAGTTTCACACATTCTCTCATAACTCAGATTCTGTCCTCATTCTATTAATGCAGCCACTATTGTTGATGCTTTTCCACTTGACTTGAATTTATCACTATCTACTCATTTATTTAAGAAATAGCAAGGGCGCCTGGCTGGCTCAGTTGGTTAAGCATCTGCCTTTGGCTCAGGTCATGATCCCAGGCTCTGATCCCAGAGACTGAGCCACCCAAGCGCCCCTGGAAAGGTTATTTTTTAAAGCAGTTAGAACAACATAAGTGCCTAGAACTGGAGCCACAAGTAAATGGGCTCCTTGCTCAGCGGGGAGTCTGCTTCTCCTTTTCCCTCTGCTGCTCCCCCTGCTTGTGCTCTCTCTCTCTCTGTCAAATCAATCAATCAATCAATCAATCAGTCAATCTTAAGAAAAAAAGAACGAACTAGTGAGCATCTAATATCTGCCAGGCCGTGATCTGGATACGGGAGACAGGGCTCTGCTACTAACTTATAATAGGTCTTCTGGTTGGTCTCTGGTTAGAGAAGTTCCCCTCTCTAACTCACTTTCTTCGTCTGTGAAATGGGAATTCTAATCTCTGATTTGCTTACCACGTGGAGTTCTTTAAAGAGTCCAGTGAGATGAGTTTTGTGAAAATCTTTAAATTGTAAGCCGTATTACAAATTTAAGGTCAAAATAAGGTCTGTATGTATTCAAATGTAATGTTTTGACAAATCCGGCCCTTCATCCCTTCAATATGTGCTAATATTTAGTAATGGTGCTGAAGGCTGTATAATGGAATGTTTTATCAGAGAAGTCAAGGTTACCCTTCAAAGCAGTTATAGAATTATCTTCTCCTAACTAAATATAGTTAACCTTAACAAACAAAAGGACTTCCCGATGAGCCAAATGAAATGGCCTTTATATTTGAGGTACTCACTTAGAAAATAATAAAGGAAGCAATTTGCTCAATTTGCAGTTTTTCCTTCGTAGAACTTTGCGTTTAAATTGCTTGCAGGGAAAGATCTTTTTACATGATACATATTTAGGAAAAGAAAACATCTTAAAAAAATAAAAGGTGAATGTTTTATTGGTGAGAGGAGATTTGTATAGTTTCACGGTTTACCTCTGAGGTTTATTTAATCTTCTGGAGTTTAAAAATTGTTGTCCCAGACACACCTTTTCTCTCTCTTGATTCCTTTATTTAACCTTTGAATTTAGTAAAAAGTTGTCTCATTTTTATTATAGTTATAAAGATTAAAGCTGACCTTTACCTTTTCCTTTTTTAAATTCAAAACTGTGGTCACTTTCCCTTTTTAATAGGAGACAGGTATATAAAATTGATCCACCTACAAATGATGTAGGAATTTGAGAGTCTCACAGAGGTTAGTCTCTATTAATTAGTTATAAGGTGCATTAAATACACTCTAAATGATAATTAGCCTTTTCTCTGATCTATTGCTGGTTTTCTCATTGGTTTCACACTTTCTGTAAATGAAGATTTAAGCTTGAAACCTTGCTTTAGAAACTAACTTTATTAGTACAATTTCATACATTGCTCAGGAGTTTTGAAAGTGCTTGATAAGTTATGCAAATGTTTTATACAACTGTAAGTTAATAACAGTATTATTATATATTCAGTTCTGTTGTTTGATGATTTCTCTCCAAGCAGCTTCCTCTCTGAGAAGCCACCAGCTTTGCATCTGTGGTCATTATTCCTCCTGTCTCCTAACTTCTTGTCCTTGAAATTCTCTCCGCTCTCTCTTGCCTTTCTGATAACCATCTTTGTCCAGACCCGTCTCTGGTTTGAAAATGTGGGTGTCCTCCATATTCCATCCTCAGCTTGGGTTTTGTTGTTTCTTTTTCCCACCTATCCTTTATCCTTCAGTGATCTTTTTCATGTCCTGACAACGTCTCTTGAATTATTTTATTTTATATGTAATCCATTCTCTTTATTTATCAGTTCACGAGGCTTTCAGGCATCACTGGCTTGTAAGTGGACCCCAAACCTATAATCTACAGTTCTAACCTCTCTTCAAATACTAAGCTCATGCTTCCACTGGCTGCCCAGGAACACATTTGGATATGTTCTGAAATGTTCCATCTAATTTCACTTCCTCCCCAACTGAGGGCTTTCTTTTCATAGTCCCATTTCTATTCCGCATCTTAATCTCAGTGCCCAGGAGTGACCTGGGACCCCTTCTTTTCCTTCACACTTTATATCCACTCTGTCTCCCACTTCTACGAGTTCAGCTGCTAAAATACCACTTGCTCTATATGCTAGAAAGCCCTCATGCATCTTGAAAACCCTTATTAATATTTGCCTGGACTTGTAGCAGTCAGCTAATTGTCATCCCCTTTGTAAAATCCAAATTTCATAAACTGATATTCTAATCTCATTCATGATTGAGCTTCAGCATATTTTCCAGGCTTCTTTCCTATTAATTTTCTATGGTCCAGCCAAATGTAACTATTCATCTTTTTAAAAAAGATCCCAAGATTTACATTTCTCTGTTTACCTACTTACCTGTATCTTTAGTGTGCTCACCCCTCCTTTAATCTGTTGAAATACCATTCTTCAAGTTTCAACTCAAACACCACCATCTCCATGAAACCAGTATTAGGTCCTCGCACTCTGAATTCCTACAGAAATGTATACATTTTCAATGGTTTTCATAACATATAGCCTGATATGATGGCTCTGTATGCATGTCATCTCCTTCATCGCCTTCGGGGCCGAGTCTCTCACCAGCTGGCTCAGCGCTTTGCACATGATAGGCACACAGTACACTACTGTTGAATAACTGGGACTCTTACCATGTAATTGGGTCTTGATGTTGTGATTACCTTAAGGCATCAGTCAACAGGCCAACTTCAGGGAACCCTCCCACTGGATTTCCTGATCATCCCTTCCTAAAGATGAAAGTCCAAGTACTCAATAATAGTGCTTAACATTTTCCTACACCATGTACATTGCAGAGAGAAAAAAGAAACAGCCCTCTAGGGAATTTTGAAATGTCCTTGAAGGGTGTGAAATTAAATAGGTATCTCCAGGGTTTTAAAAATTGTCTTCTGATATATGAAAAATGCCCACGTGAATTAAAAATCCATCATTCAGTGGGTACTAATGGGAGCAAAACCTGTGAAGGTAAAGCACCTCACATAGCCCCACGTAAGGCTGCAAGAGCCTTCATGGCAAAATGTTACTCCACCTTAAGACCTGAAGCAAATAAACTTTAGTGAGAACACTTACATAAAGACGTTCACCCATTATCTCCCCTCTGTACAAGGACAGGAAATATTTCAGGGTCTCTCTTTGAGTCTGGTGGTTTCATTTATCCTGAAGTGCTCATACATTTACCTGTTAAATATTGCTCCATTTTAGAATATTAAAAATAATATCATTTTTGGCTTTTAGAGTGATGTGGTCAATTGCACCTATTATGGAGGAGATCAGATGTTATTTAAAAACTGCAGCAAGAAGGTAGGCATGATACACACCCTGAGTATTGGAATACACCAAATGGAAACAAGAATTATACTACAGCCCAATTTACTAAGGAAAAACTAGCAATTACTTAGGCAAAACTAAGGCAGTAGTTGGTTTCCAATTATGATATTCAAATAACTGGACTTGAAATATTTTGAGTTTTTAGGATTGACTCTTCAAGTTCCTAGTCTTGCTTATATAAATCTAGATATGACAGCAGAGGTTAAACCAACTTACATTTCTGCACATGAAACCTCAAGTTGGCTATCACCTCCAAGACTTGCTGCCAATTACTTTAACTCTCACCCCAGTATGATTCCTAAGGTATAATACTAACAAATTCTTTATCTTGCACGTTTATTGTTGGAAAATGATTTCCCATATGTGAAAGGCAATTAGGTAGTCCTAGAGTACATGATTTAAATATGTTGATTGCAGAATTTTTTTTTAACAGTTTGTGATATGATTCACATCCCGTGCAACTCATTCATTTAAAGTGTGCAACCCAATGGATTTTAGTATATTCACGGATATATGCAACCAACACCACAGTCTCTTATAAAGTATTTTCATCATCTCAAAAAGAAACCAGCGGCACCCTTTGGCCATCATTCCTCCACTCACTACTCCCATCTCTTCCATAGCCTTAAGCAACCACTAATTTACAGTCTGTTTCTATGTATTTACCTATTCTGGACTTTTATATGCATGAAATCATAGAAAATACGATCTCTTGTGACTGGCTTCTTAAACTTAGCATAATGTTTTCACAGTTCATCCATGTTGTAGCATGTATCAGGACATTCATTCCTTTTTGTGGGTTAATAATATTCAGTTGTATGGATGTACTAGATTTTCTTTATTGATTCGTGTGGATGGACATTTGGGTTATTTCCACCTTTTGGCTATTATGAATAATACCCACCTAAACAGTCAGGTAGAAGTTTTTGTGTGGATATATGTTTTCCTTTCTCTTGAGTATATACCTAGGAATAGAATTATCAGATCATCTGGTGACTCTGTGTTTAATCATTTGAGGAATTACCAGACTGCTTTCCAAATCAGCTGTACCATTTGACATTCCCATCAGCAGTACATGAGGGTTATGGTTTCTACTCATTCTTACCAAAACTTGTCATTGACTTTTTTTATTCTAGCCATCTTAGTGGGTGGGAAATGATATTTCATTCTGATTTTGATTCTCCAACTCTCCAGACACAAACTGATGGGCTACAATCAGTTCAGCTCTGACACTATGTACCTAGAGCTAGTATAGACCCCACTTGGCTAAGGATTCAGTCCCATGATTCTGCTCCCACTTCAGACACCCAGTAGCGAGTCCCAGATTGTCACTTGTACATCTAATCAACTGGCTATAAATCAGAGGTTTCTACAACCTCCTCTTCCATTTCAGTAATTTGCTAGAAAATGGCCTATAAAACTCTTTAAAAAAGAAAGCACTTTACCTACTATTACCAGTTTATTATAAAGGATATCATAAAGGATACAAATGAACGTCCAGAGGAGGAGGTACATAGGATGAGGTCTGGAAAGGTCTCAATCACAGGAGCTTCTATCCTATGGAGTTGGGATACATTTTCTTCCCGTTACATGGATGTGTTTATCAACCCTAAAGTTCTTCGAAACCTGTTGTCTAGGCTTTTTAAGAGAGTTCATCATGTAGGCATGATTACTTATTAACTCTGTCTCCAGATTCCCTCCCCTCCCTAGAGGTTGGGGATGAGGCTGAAAGTTCCAAGCTTCTAGTCAAGGTTTGGTCTTTTTGGTGACCAGCCTGCATCCTGAAGCTATCTAGGGACCCACTGAGATTTGCCTCACTAAAACAAAAGACACTCCTAAATTCCAAGTATTTCAGAAACTCTTGTGCCAGGAATTCGGGACAAATACCAAAAATATATATTTTATTATATCACAATATTTCTGATATTGAGCATCTTTTCGTGTGCTTACTGTCTGTTCATATATATTCCTTGGAGAAATGTCTGTTCAGATCCTTTGTCCATTTTTAAATTGAGTTGTCTTTTTATTATTAGTTATAAGTGTCCTTTTATATTCTATTTACCAGTCCATTAATGCATTTATGAATTGAAAATATTTTCTCACATTCTGTCTTTTCAGTTTCTTGATGGTGTCCCTTGAAATCAAAGCTTTTAATCTTCATGAAATGCAATATATCCATTTTTTTCTTTGTTCTTTGTTCTTTTTCTTTTATCTTTCTCATGGTTTTAGAGTCATTTCTAAGAATCCTTTGACAAATCTAAGATAATGAAGATTTAACCCAATGTTTTCTTCTAAGAGTTTTATAGTTTTTGCTCTTATATTTAGGTCTTTGATCCATTTTGAGTTAGTTTTGTATATGATATGCAGTAAGGGTCCAATTTCATTCTTTTGTATATGGCTATCCTGTTGTCTTAGCACTATATGTTTGTTTTTTTAAAGTTGAAGATCTCATTGACGTTATTAAGAGACTCATGAATCGGGCAGCATCCCATCTAGCAAGTAGAGGGGAACAACTCAGTAATATTTGTTGAAAAAACTTTTCCCCCCACTGAATGGTCTCTGTACCCTTATTGAAAATCTTAAAATTAAGTTGTTAATTTCTTCAAAGATGTCAGCTGGGATTTAGATAGAGATGGTGTTGAATCTGTAGATCAGTTTGTGGAATATGGCCATCTTAACAATGTTAAGCCTTCTAATCCATGAATATGGAATGTTTTTCCATTTATTTGGCCTCCTTCAGTTATTTTTAACAATGCTTTGTAGTCTTCAGAATACAAGTTAAGTTTTGCACTTCTTTTATTAAATTTATTCATAAGTTTTTTATTCTTTCTAAAGCTATTGTGAATGAAATTCTTTTCTTAGTTGTATTTGCAGATTGTTTATTGCAAATGAACTAAAATACAATTGACTTTTGTGTATTGCATTGTATTGTATCCTGCAACCTTTGTATCCTGAACTCATTTATTAGTTTTAATAGTGCACATCACCTGTGGATAGAGATAAATTTACTTCTTCTTTTCCAATCTGTATTCCTTTTAATTCTTTTTCTTGCCTAATTACCCTAGCTAGAATCTCAAGTACAAATGTTGAATAGAAGTGGCAAGAGTAGATATTCTTGTTTTGTTCCTGATCTAAAGAATCTAGTCTTTCATCATTACATATAATGTTAGCTATGGGTTTTTTGTAGATGTCCCTAGTCTGTGGAGTGTTTTTATCATGAAAAAGTGTTGGATTGTGTTAAATGCTTTTCTCTGTCTATTGAGATGACTGCATGGTTTTGATTTTTATTCTACTGATATGATGTTTTATGTTAATTGATTCTCGGATGTTAAACCAACTTTTTATTCCTGGGATAAATCCCACTTGGTCATGGTGCATAATTCTTTTTATATATTGCTGGATATACTATAGACTTTTAAATGGGCTTTATCCACCGTTTGAGTAAAAAAGCCCATTTGGCAATTTGCTGTCACCTGGTAGATGCTCTATACATATATGTAGACTAACTAATTGATTGCTCTGTGTTTTGTAATTGGGTCTTGAGTCAAGCAAGCAATTCATATGTCATGTCTGACATCTTGAACACGTTCATTAGACTTCCATATAGACAGCATCAGACACCAGTAGGCTGGAAAAGCAAACTTAGAAAAAAGGGGAGCAAAGTAAATATGCCATTATTGGAGAGGAAAAAAATTTCTTTCTACCCTTCTAGGTTCTTTGATTAGTTCTTATGTTGATTATCAAATTAACATAAACAATTAACAATAAAAAAAAACAAATTTAATTATGTTCATACAGGCATCCCATAAGATGAATATGAGATCCAAGCGTAAGCCAGGCAATTGAGGCTTATATGCCATCTTGAGCTAAGAAAAGGGATAGGGGCTTAGGGTTTCAAAGGGGAGGAGGGTGATTCACAGGACAATATGAAGAGCAGATGTTTGGTAATTAGATGTTTGTCCGGACATACAGATAGGTCATTTAGATTAAAAAAAGTTACCTCTTGGTAATAGCTCTCTTTCTGGGCCAGGCCCCCTATCTAGATTCTTTTAGGTAGTTTAAGAGAGAATTAAAAGTTTTTCTTGAGTCTGCTGGGTCTTGATTGCCTTCAGCTCAAAATAGTCCACATGCCAAAGTGGCACATTTTGAGAAAACTTATTCTAAACCCTTTCATCATGTTCAGAAAACACAGCCCCAAACCTCTTGGGGAGTAGTTTTATTGTGAACTGGATTGAAAGGGAAATAGAGAAACATGAAGCACCAATGTTAAGGAAGGTGCATATATTTTTTATAAAAAAAGTCTTTTGTGAAAATCTTTACCTCTTTCCCTGGGAGCTGCTTTGCTTTACTTGGTCAGAGCTACTCTGCCTTTAATTGCTTCCCACCAAATGGATCAGCCAAGTTATTATTCACTTATTCAACAAGCAATTATTGTATGCTTTCTGTATGCCAAACATTTCTGATATGCAGACATTCTGATTATAGTGACTGGCACGTAAATTAGCAGTGAGGTATGGTAAGTGTTAGGACTAAGACCTGTACAGACAATACGGGAACTCAGAGAAGGGCATCTAGCAGGCACCTTCCTTAACATTGGTGCTTCATGTTTCTCTATTTCCCTTTCAATCCAGTTCACAATAAAACTACTCCCCAAGAGGTTTGGGGCTGTGTTTTCTGAACATGATGAAAGGGTTTAGAATAAGTTTTCTCAAAATGTGCCACTTTGGCATGTGGACTTTTTTTATAATAATAGCAACTGTGATCAAATAGATTTTGATGTATTTGGCTTTAGCAGAAGTGTAATTTACCCCTCTGTCAGATTTCTTAGATAACACAAACTATGCCACTTTATACTCCAAAGGCCAAGCTGCCATGCTCACATGCTTTTCCTCTTTCATTTCTAGAAAAAAAACCCAATAATCAACTCCCATCTCCCCCTCAAAAAGCAGTTTTTCTAAGATTAAAACATACACACACAGATCAAGATTAAAGGATGTTTATACCTTCAGTTGGTTAATGAGATTGTCCCAATTCTAAGACAACTTCAATTATAACAGATTTCCCAGAATTAAAAAAATTCTATGTAAATATAAAAATTGATTGCACACTGGATCTTAATTTTGAGAACATTAAAATGTGTATTTAAAAAACTAAGACATGTAGTCTGTTTTCACTTTTCAGTTCATGACATCCCACTAGAAAATCAAAGCTTTTAAAACATGTGTTTAATGTATGTTTTTCACTATGTCATATAAAGACGACAATGAGGTACTTTAATGATAATACTGATGACCACAGTACTCTAAATCTCACTTGGATACTTATCCAACAGGGCTTAACTTGTGGGTAAATAGATGTCTGATTATATCTATGCAAACTCATACCATTTATTCTTGTCCTTCAGATAACAAGGGCTTCCCAGCTTTGTGTGGTTTCAAAGGAGAGCCTTTTGGTCTTTTGAGCACAACAACCAGCAGACAGAAATTAGAACAACAGCATTTAAATTCCTGGGGAAAAGGGTCAAGAAAAAATAGCATCTGGCTTCAATGTGGTTTTCCCTGGCTGGAGTTCTTGGTTCTCAGTTTTCTTGGTTTCACAGTTGATGATTTTTTTTATTTAGGAAACTCAGTAGATGGGGAAAATGTTTATCCTGTAAATGTATTGCTCAGCTTAGGGAACAGGGAGAATCCATCTGGGCTTAGCAATACGTATAAGATATTTTCAATTCACCCAATGACTTAATAGCCTAAAACCTAAGGTAGGAGACCTTTTGAGTTTAAGGTCTCCAAAAGTCCAGTGAAATTTTCAGAAGTATCCACTCTTATCCCCCCACATCGGATGCAAGAGATGTTCTAGTTAATCTTCTTTAAGGTCTTATTCACTTAATGGAAATGCTTAGCTGCATAATTGCTTTGAGCCTATTGCTATTCGAAATGGAAAATATAATAATCTAATGGTATTGTCTCTATAAGCGAATGAGAATTTCAGGAGTGGCTGTTGGTGCCACCCATGTGATCCAGAGAGGTTAATGCAGTTAAAGTTATTTCACAGTCCATTAAGGAGCTTACGGTGACCTCACGACCTTTGCGCCAACAACACGGAATCCATTATCATCACAATGGAGGAGCTGTGGGTTCGGCTGACTTGACAATGGGCCCGGGAAATCCCAAGTTAGTACTTAGTTTAAAAAAATGCACTTTTCTTTCTGCTTCTTGGGTATGGCTATTAATATGCCCTCCTATAATTTGTAACATTAACATTGCTGAAGGTACAGAAAAGGACATTGAAATGAAGATGTCAAAACTGCTGACTTAGTTCAGTGCATGATAATATTGCCTATGCATTGAAGTAGTAGATATCTAACAGGAAAATCAAGATGAAGAAAGTCAAGGAACTCCGTTAAATTAATGATAAATTATCACCGGTTATGAAATTCACTTAGGCAAATAATAGCTTTCCTCCATTTTTAATGTTACATTCTGAGATTTAATATATGATTTAAAGAGAAACAAACACTTTAACTTATGAATAAGAATGTCTTAAGAGTAATTAATTAAAACTGCATTAAAATGTTTATTTCATCAAAATCCAAATTTCAGAGAAATAAGACACACCGTATATTCTCAGGAACATCTCACTATGACAAACAATGTCATGCTATGGACATCAAACATTTCTCTTTCTTCTATATGCAATTTGGTAAAGACTTCCCTGTCACTCACACTTAAAAACAGATGTAAGGTATGGGGTTAAAAAGTAAAGATTTTATCAAAATACTGGTTAGATATGAAAGTGTTAATGAACAATTGTGTCCTCTAAAATGAACTTGACTGCACAACAGTCTCCTTTGGAGAAATAATAAGCATGGAATTTAAAATTAGATTTTGCGGTACTTTGTATTAATACAAAAGAGATGCTAGATCAAATAATCCCCATGCCCCCCCCCACACAAAAAGTTAAACAAGATTGTTTATAGATAGAAAGTTTAAATTGTAAACATAGGCTATAAAAGCATCATTTATACTCCCAGAACTCAGAGGAAGCATTTTAAAATAATTTAAGGAAAGCACTGAAAGGTATTTAAAGAGTCCAGAAGTACATTTCAAAGATAGTTATTGCAGATGGTAGTTAACACATCTTACCTCATTTAAACACAATAAGGTTTCAGCACTTATTATAGCTCCAAATGCCTGTAATATAATCACACTAAAACGAAAGCCGAGATCTCGAGTTAATTTTCAGGAACACATCATGATGATGTCTTTTTATGGTTTGCTATCTGAGAAAATAATTGAAAAAAAAAAAAAGTATCACCTACCTCTGATGATTCAAAAGAAAATAACATGATCAAACAGCCTTTCCTAAACATAGCTCAACTTGAAACCCATCTTATTTAATTATTACAAGAATATATTAAATTTAGTGCTTGAAACTGGTGCTAAAAATCTGTTTCAGAATATTTAGAACTAAAAGGAAAGTATCTGACAGTAATAGGTTTATGTCAACTTTGAATAAATGTAACTCACAAATAATACCATAGTAAGTATTTAATCATCGATTATTAAAGAAGTTTTATAGAAACTGCTGTCACTAAGCATTAAAGCTGCACGGATGCTATTCTTACAAAAAGATTTAACAGTATTCAGCTTCTGATTTTTATGTTATTTTTTTCAATTCTTGAATAACAAAACCAGCTAGGACCTTGTTTTGAAAAGTCATTAAATTTGATTCTGTAACTCATTATATAATTTACAAAGCAAAAATGGCTAGATAATGGACTTTAATCATCTACTCTAATTTATTAACCAACCGGAAATGTTTTGCAAGATGTTTACAGTCATTGGAAGATGCATTTTTACTTAGGAAATTTTAAGAGGTAAGTTTTTATTTATTTTTTTCCTCAGCAAATATTTGTTTCAATTTCATTTCCATCGTAATACATCTCCTGGTAAGCTTGTTATTCCTTAAGCGAGCCAGAATTCCAGACAAGAAGAGCACAGAATGAAAACTTGGCAAATAGAAAAGCAATCACAATTAAAAAAAAATAAAAAAAAAAAAGAAAAGCAATCACAATAAATGGATTGAGAAGAGTATATATTTTAAAGCGAAGAGATAACAAAGTAATCGTAGGTCAGAATTTTACATGAACAAACTATGTCTAATTTCGATGCAGTCTTAAGATATGATATGTAAACGATTCTCCACAACTTGCAAAGTACATTAAAAAATCGTCTTAACTCCATTAAGACGTACAATGTACCTGACCAAAAATTGATGTAATCATTAGGGTTAACTTTCTCATATTGTTATTGATATTATTATTATTATTACTAAATCAGTCTCAGCAGAAACGGAAGAGTCAAACACTGCTGTTGTTTTTAACTTCTCTTAGAGTGATACCGGTTCTGATGCTTCTGTGTTCCCAGCGCTTTGTCTGAAAGGAGGAAGCACCTCCATCAGGAAATCTCTCCCTATCGGAGTAAGAATTAATCATGGAAAAGAAAAAAAAAAATCTCAGAACTCTGTCAAAATATAACACAAGTCCCTCGGGGAAGGAATGTGTCACAGAGCTTATTTGCTATGTAAAGATGCCTCTCTTTTGACTGAAGAGAAAGTTATCGCTCAGAGGCTTGGCATAAAGCGTGAACGTGGAAAGGCGGCTCCAGAGTGAGTCTCAGACTTCAGTAGCCAAAAATAAACTGGTTCTTGGCTGAAAGACATAAGTGCAATTGTGAAATTGATATCCCTCCTTGGCCGAGTCCCAGACAATATGTTGCCTTTCGGGGGCTGATCAGCGTGATTGATGTGACCTGTGAAATCCAGGGGGGCTCTCCCCTTTAATCAAACCCACCGCCCTCGACAGAGAAGCAGCTGTGGACTAACAAGTTCTTCAAGTGTTCTCCCTCCAGGTCCCCTTAGAAATCTGACAGCCCAGAAGGAGAAAAAGGGGGCAAAAGAGCCACAAAACCAACTCCGCCCTGGAAAAGCAAAGGAGAGAAAAGAGAGAAAAGACGAGCCTATGGATTGGGACATAAGATGGCAGCAACTGAACAGTGTATTGCCTTTCAAAGAGAAATTCAGACTTCACTTTTAATGTCAAAACAAACTTACGAAAGACAGGCTGCTACGGTTTTTTTTTTTTTCTTCTTCTTCTAAAAATATGGATTTTTTTTTTTTCTGGTTTTCCCTAATAGTGATGATCCGTGGCTTAGAGACAACATTCTTGTTTTTTTCCATTTCCTCTTCGGTTTCCATGTTTGCATCATAGATTGTAGAGTTGTGGTAATCTGTCCCCAAAATAACATGTGAAGATCAAGTCAGAGGGAGAAAGATGACTTGAAATCTTCCAGGGAACAGCATTAAGCTTGCAGCCACGCTGTGGGTGTCAGGCTGGTGAATCCTAACACCAGCCTCCTAATCTCAGGATCATTAACCTATCACTTGTTCCGACTCTCCTCGGCTGCTATCAGGGAAGGAATAGGACGATCACTTTGGAGGTTTTGCATTTCCTATGGCAAATGTTTCTAAACTGATGACAAATTGGCACTGCTCCTTCCTTCTACAGCAATCAGGATGACTCAGATTGATTTTAGCTTAAAAGATCAACACCGGGGTATAATTTACTTTACAGGGTTTCTTTTAACGCTGAAAGGCTTCCCAATTGGTTAACCTTACCACACTCTCCTGCATTGTTGTCCTATTTGCAAAAAAACATTCTGGTGCCAGATTGTCAGCTAATTATGTCACAAGCAATCAGCTAACAAAGCATAGCCATTCTCGCCTGGAGAATGAGCCTTGTTTCAAAGCAACTCCGAGGGAAAAAAAAAACAGGCCCCTTTCATGAAGGAAATCTGGAGTGAGGGTTTTATTTAACTCTACCTTCCATTTGGGCACCGCTGCTGTAGGGACATTGTATTGCTGGTAATTTCTTAAGCAGCGGCATGGGGGCGAGTCTTGGAGCTTCGCGGAGCCTGTGGTTCATCTATACGTACCTGGGAAGACATGCGAGTATTTGATAAACCTCTGTGATGTCAATCTTCAAAATGAACTCTAGGAAGTTATCTCCCTCCAAAAGACCTTTTCTGGCTTTGTCTCATTGAACGGTACCTCAGTTTCCTTCTGTAAAGACTAAATCTGGAGCAAGACTATTGGAGCAAGTGAATTTTCAATCCTTTCTTTTATTGGAGATGAGATTGAGCGAAGACAAGCAAACCAAGAGAAACTCAGATATCGTTGATGGTAGAAGAGTGAATTTGTGATAGGAGAAGCATGGAGTTGTTTCCATCTGGAAACTTCTGGATGTTTTCAGTGGTAGGTGCCTAGCAGAGAGCCTGATGGAGTTTTGGCACTCAAGAAAGACTGCTTTCCCCTTTTATGTAGGCAAACTAAAATTAGTTCTCAGTTTTGGAGTCCATGCACATTTGGAGGTAGAGAGAGTTAGCTAAGTGATATGGCAATAAAGAGCCTGCTTGGATAAAAAGCTGTGCTAAGAATAAATGAGTTACATTGGTTACCCGTTCTTTCATTCATCTTTTAAGGCTTTCATGTTATTTATCACCTGCTTAATATAGTAACCATAATTTAATGATCACTAGATCTTAAAATTCTACTCAGGAGCAAGAACTAACACAAGAAAAAACTGCATAGAACATTACAATACACAATTAAGTAATACATTTTGTGGCATAAATAATGAATGCAATAGGAATTCAGAAAATAGAAAAATTTGCTAATGGTCTCAGGGTTCTTGGGTTGTTTCTCAGAGTTGTGAGGGCAAGACGAGCTTCTGGGTTCTTGGTTATTAGCAGACAGGAAAGCAGTCTCTCAGAATGCTGATTATCCTGATACTTAGCTCTCACAATGAACATTAAAAACTTTAAATCCTGAAAAATTAGGATTAGGATCAAACTAAAACTAAAGTTTTAAGTGCCATGATCAGCAGAATCCCAGGGACTGAAGGTATTTTTTTTTTTCCTGTTCCTCCAATGGGTGCTACTTACTAGAGGGGCTCCATTTACTATTCTCATGGATTTCTTTAATTATATGGACTTGGATAGAAATATTTTCAAGGTGAGTCATTTAAAAATGCCAAACTGCTAAGGGTATTAATGAGATCTTCACTGAAAATAGAGACAGAGAGAGAGAGAGGAAAAAAAAAAAAGTGTTTGGAACATACACTTGCAGTAAGATACGCATTTGCATTTGCAGTAATATATGCTGTATTTTCATCAAGTGTAACCACAGCAAACACCTTCATCCAAAGAGTTTTTCACTTTAAAATAGATGCTTCTGGGGAAATAAAATCTTAGCTTGAGAAATGAGTGGATATGCAGGAATCTTGCAGAAAAGGATGTGATTTCACTCTGTTTCACAAGTTGAGTCTAATTTGGCTCTGCAGCATCTTTACAAGATCATATCTTGAAAGGACAAATAGAAGAAACCAAAGAAAGAATTCACTAACCCTCTCATACTGACAATGATCAGAACTTAGTGTCAAGGTCTTTAACTGAACTGGATAAACTAAAATAATAGGTAATTCTTAGGAAAGTCACAGAAACATAAAGCGGTATTAAAATTAAGACACATGGCAAAAACTTTAGAAGTTTGGGTTTTCCAGCTTGGTGACATGAAAGCCAAGAAATGATTTGTGATTAATATTCTAGTATGTCAAAAGTTCTGAGAGATTAAAGAGGGTATCATTGGGTTGGTTCAATTTCCACCAAGATGGGAGAAAAAGGGGACAAGTCGAAAGTGAATGGACAGGATTGAAGTTAGAAACCCTGAAGACAGCCTGGTCAGGGAAGGATTTTGTTAGACTGAAATTTGTGCCTAGAAAAGGTCTGATATTATTCTTCCGTGGAGATCTTGGAAAATAGAGTCAAAGGAAGAAGTGACTAAAAATGTCCTTTGAAAACAAGAATATTATGAAGTCAGTCTACATTTTTCCAGTGAAAGAATATCAACTGGAAAGGACTATTTGATTTTTGTTGCTTGACTCGTGAGTTCAGTTTAACATTTTTTGTTTATAAATTTCACCCTCTGTGATAAATTTTCCTCAGAGCCCCCCACCCAGCCCGCCAATTAAAATAGTCAACAGAGTCACGAGGGCTATACACAGACCTTCTTGTGCTTGTTAGATCTGGAGTGGGGACAGAGGGGTCTTTGGCAAGTCATCATCTTCATGGAGTTCTTAGGTTTGATATCTGGGACTTCTAGGACTTTGGAAGATATTAAAGTGGTATAATTATTCCTAGTTAACATTACTTTGGGGATTTTCTGTGCATTATAGAGTTTTGTTCTTGCATTTGTTCTCTTTTGATAACAGAAAGGGAAAAAGGAAAGATTATCTAAGGTGGTAGGTCATAACTGTATCTAGTTAGAGGCTGGAAATCTTTAAAGAAAAAAATTATCAAAATGATACAAACTGCATATGATAAGACTGTATT
The DNA here is from genome assembly GCF_004348235.1 of Phoca vitulina. Lineage (NCBI taxonomy): Eukaryota > Metazoa > Chordata > Mammalia > Carnivora > Phocidae > Phoca > Phoca vitulina. The sequence goes on from NW_022589729.1 coordinate 7,849,109, forward strand.
TTAGGGTCTCTTTATTTGAGAAGTACATAGAGAACAATACATGATTGCATGTATACAATACATACACTTTGGAATGGATTTTTTAGAGTTTTAGTGATCACACAATATTTATATACACATGTTGAACAAGTGTTTACGTCTTCACCTTGGAGGCAATGCTTGGTGCTAATGGACTGGTAGAAACTCCCTGGGGTCCCAACAAGGACTCCCTGTCCTTGGGTTAGGAATCCCTTCTAAAGAAATTAACAACTGTCCTGTTAGGCATCTTTCCTTCCAGAATGCAACATTATCATGAATGGCTAAGAAAATCTGCTTTTAGGGTGAGCTCAACTTTGAAATAACTGTGATCAGAGATGACGTGGAGCACAGAGAAAATATGCTACAAACAGTGACCAATTTCATAGTTAACTTGAATCCATTTTAACCATTTGGGGAACATTGATTTATTTAGCCACTAAAGTTTAGAGATGAAAGATACCTGCCTCTGAAGTCACCTAATTTATGTTTTTTCAAGATGTCTTTTTAAAAAAACAGCACCTTATTTATTGTCTACATTCTACATTAACATTTAAAAAGTCTTCAATCCGCCCCTGTCAGGCAGACCTATTAGGAAGTGAGTAAATTTAATAAACACACAAGTGCACTAAGTAAGCGTCACCTAATTTGCATGTCTGTGCAGGTAGGAGTCTGTCCCTGTGGGCAAAGTGCTGGCTGCTCTGGGTTTGTGTGGGTCTGTGAGTGAGGCCCTTGGAAAATACGTCTCTATCAAAATTGCAAACTTAGGGCTGGACAAGAGTTTCGGGAGCCATCCTGGGTATCCTCAGGCACACTACATTTAAACCATCCCAGAGGGAGGCGTTAGTCTGCTGGTGAAAAATCATTAGACAAGATTAAACCTCTAAAGAGAGTTAGAAATGAATGACACATGGATGGGGGGAAATGTATATGGTGTGGATTTCTTTTTAATTTCTTATTTTCAGTCTGATAAGAGGGAGCCAAACCACAACTTCATTCTGGAATACTCATTATCCTAAAAACTAGTTTGAAAGCCCATTTGCTGCAGAATGAAATATCTAAATCAGTTAGCTGCTGTCTTTGCTTTCAACTGCAATAAATATTTGCATTATATATCATGCAAACTATGATACCAAACAGGACCTCAGTATTGGGAAGAATAAGCAGGGCTGGGGGTTGTATGTGATGTGGATCCTCTATATTCTTTGTACTAGACCCACTGAGATCCTATCAGCTTTGGGGGGAAAAAAGGCATAATCCTCTAGAAGTCAAGTGTATAATTGAGTTCTAAACTTTCTCTATTTCCATAGCTTGTGACAAAGTGAAATCTAACCAGAGAACTTTGTTTTCTTCATGTCAATAAAGAAATAAATCATAAGGTGCAGATTTTTGTGTCGTTTTGTTTTTTCAACCTGGGTACCTCTTGTGTAAGAAAAAAAAAAAATCTTAGCGCTGGCTCTGAGTCTGTGGGTGATGGCAGAAGCTATCTTTAATCTTCTGAGCAGTTTTGTAACATCACTATACCGTAAAAGAAGATAAACATTTCTAATGTGAATCAGTGCAGTAAACCACATATGTAAATACATTTGCAATGATTGTACGTTAATAGGAATGTTCACAGTCCTGTTAATGTGCATTCATTGGAAATGCTTTCTCAGTGAATACCCCATTTAATAGAGTCTCAATAGAGCCACGCTCGGAAAGATTTCGCATTCCGATAGGCGGGGAGATCCTTCAGTGGGCGCTCCTCCCGCTGTCTGACGCACAATAGCTGAACGTGGCATATGTTGCCAAATTTCTATTTGTCCTTCACATGGAGTCCATATTGACTGCTTCAAAAACTCTTTGGATGAGCTATTATTTTCAAATTGTTTCCCAACTTATACTGCAATTGAAAATTGGACAGCTTTTCAATTGCTCTCACATTCCAATTGATTACCAATACTGTTTTTCAGAATTAAGAATATCGGTCTGTTCTCCTCCCTGGCATCGTGTTGACTCCACGTGGCTTTCATTTAAATACTGCAGTAGGGTTTGTGCCTGACTCTGTGTTAAGATAACGAGCAAGGTGATCAATTAGATTTATTATCTCTTCTCTCGACTCGATGAGTTATATCACTGTGGAAAAAAGCCAACAACCCCCAGACGAAATGTTGCCTTGACTTCAAGGTCTCCTAGGATGAGTACCTGAGCTTAGTTTCTGCTGCATCAGACAGGTCTCAAGGTTTGTGATGTACAGTTTAGGACGAGGCAGTTGTAATGATCAAGTGACTAACATGTTTTCTGAATAAATGCATTCTAACACTGTTAGGTTATCAGATCAAAGCAATAAATATTTATTGAGTGATTACTATGGATAAGGCACTATGCTAGGCCCTGGAGGATGGGACAGGGAGTGCATCTTGAGCCTTGTCTTAAATTCTCAAACAACTCTCAAAAGTGAAATCGATAGGACAGAAGGAAAGATCATTTAATTCGTCTAAGGTGTTTCTGAGTGCTTTATAAATCATTCTGCAACATTGTCAGTGGCCCTGGGATCGTTAATAGTAGCCACCACTTTCAGATGGGACAATTCAGGAAGGGAGAGGTTAAATTCTCTTCTCAAGGTCACAAAGCGGTATGGATGCCAACTTGGGACCGCAAGTGTGAACAGCCATCTCCTGGCTTTGTGTTAAACGGTTTGGGAATGGTCGTTGGTGTTGGGGGCTGGAACGAGGCCGTGCTTTGGCTTGGCTGAGATTGTTAACCGGCCTTTAGGACAAAATTAATTGACATAAAATTGCTGGCACTTAAGTTAGCATAATACAACTGGTCTTCTTTCAATATAAGGTGCTCTCTGAACAAATGAGTCTAACCTGTCTGCTTTTATATGACCAAAGAGAAACAACATATTTCTTGTTTTGATGAGTGTTCCTCTCAACATTTCCTTGTGAAGATTTTCAAACATACAGAAAAATTGAAAGAATTTTACAGTGAGCATTGCCAAATGACAAAACTAAAACAATCTCGTAATGAGTTTGAAGTTCTTGGTTCAAGGCGAAAACAATCTATAAATTTGGGGAGTACAGGGCCTCACGAGCAGTGGAACACTCTTCTCTGGGGATTTTGGGCAAGAGTGAGTTTTACAGAATGTTAGATGAGGCAGTGCAGAAACAGGGCATGGTTGGCTAGGAAGTTGGGGATTTCCTTACAAGGCCAGTGAGTCCTATGTGCTAGGGCAAGTTCAGCTAGCTAAAGTCAGTAGGAGGATTATGATCGGCATATGTTAGGTTTCCTTGACAGGTGTTTCCTTTAAGCGTGCGCTGATTTAGGATTAGATTTGTGACATGGGCCAGGCCACTGGGGTGACCTCCATTGTGTCGGTCCAAGTATATGAATTAACTTTATCAGCACCCGGACACCCACCACCTCGATATTATCATTTGTATTTACCCTACTTGCTTTGTGACATATCTGTACCCGTTCTTCTATTCACCCATCCATCCAATTCATTTATAAAGCACAAAGTAAATTGCTTGTGGGAAACTATGTTCACCATAGGGCAGGGAGGCTTGTAATAATGCCAGTAAAGGTATGGGAAGAAGTAATTATAATTGGTATTCCAACAAATTTGTTCAAGATTCTTTTAAGTATTGACTAGCCTTATACTGGTGTGGTGCTGCATTCATTAGTTTATCTGGTCCTGGCAATAAGCACATGGCATAGAAAGGGCAGATTTTGCAAATGAGAAAAGAGGCTTAGAGATAAAATGTCAAGCTCAAAGTCACCCGGGAGAGGGTATAATCCAAGAACAAATGACTTCTTCTAGCTCCTGGCCCAGTGCTCTTCTCACTAGACCATGCCATCCACCCTCTTGTCAAGAACCTCAGGATAAGTTTTTAATGATTATTCTAGTAACTAGTTCTTTTTTAAAATTTTTTAATTTTTTAATTTTTTTATTAACATATAATGTATTATTTGTTTCAGGGGTACAGGTCTGTGATTCATCAGTCTTACACAACTCACAGCGCTCACCATAGCACATATCCTCCCCAGTGTCCATCACCCAGACACCCCATCCCTCCCACCCCTCTCCACTCCAACAACCCTCAGTTTGTTTCCTGAGATTAAAGTCTCTTATGGTTTGTCTCCCTCTCTGGTTTTGTCTTGTTTCATTTTTCCCTCCCTTCCCCTATGATCCTCTGTCTTGTTTCTCAAATTCCTCATATCAGTGAGATCATGTGATACTTGTCTTTCTCTGATTGACTTATTTCGCTCAGCATAATACCCTCTAGTTCCATCCACGTCATTGCAAATGGCAAGATTTCATTTTTTTTGATGGCTGCATAATATTCCATTTCCATTCCATGTATACCACCTCTTCTTTATCCATTCATCTGTTGATGGACATCTAGACTCTTTCCACAGTTTGGCTATTGTGGACATTGCTGCTATAAACATCGGGGTGCATATGCCCCTTCGGATCACTCTAGTATCTAGTTATTAAAATGAAAATACTTAAATAGCTGGATATATGCTAGAGCCTCCTATAGTTTATAATTAACACCCATAATCTTGTTCCATTTGGTCTTCTTGTTAAACCTGTCTCCGGACCTTTTACTTAGAAGGAGCTTAGGGCCAAGAAGTGTTACGTCCGCTTCTCTGGTACTGTTATGCTCTAGCACTCCATGGCTAAATGCTTCTAGATATCCAATAACATTTTTTTCTATGAGCCTCATTTTTGGCTTTCCAATGAAAATTTAACATGGAAAAAACTCATTTACAATCTCATACAATAATCTTCACTTATCTCCATTTTGCCAATCCCATTTCTGAAACAGTTTTGTGTTTATATCAGAAGAATAATAATACTTCTCATGAAAAACTTGAAGAAAACAAAAATGTTCAAAGAGCTTCCTTTGGAATCCTAGCTTCAGAAGAAAACTTTCCATTTTGCAGTTTGATTTGTAATCTCTCAGTCTGAGATTATACTGCTTTGCAATTTGCTTTTTTCACTTCATAGTCTATCTATTTTGTGGGTTGTAAAAGCTTCGGTGTGTCCCATTCAAAGAGTGTGTTGGGATGGAAATATTTTCCCTTCTTCCCTTCTAGGTTCTCTGGCTGGTTTAATGATTAAATTGACACAGAACAGATAAGGAGGAGGAAAAGTTTTGTATGTATGGGAGCCCCAGAGACACAAAACCCAAAGACAGGTCGATTGAGATTTGTATGCCATTCTGAGCTAAAGACAAGGGGGAAAGAGGAGGAAGACAAATCACAGGAAGAGGAGAACAGATGTTTGGTAAACAAATGTTTGTCATGTCATGCAGATAAATCTTTCTGATATGAAAGTTATCTTTAGTATTAGCTCTCTTCCTGGTATAGGCCCTCTACCTAAATTTTTATAGGTAGTTATGGAAAATGTAAGTAGCTTTTCTTGAGTATGTTGGGCCTTGATTGTCTTGAGCTTGAAATTATCCACATGCCCAAATGGATAATTTGGGGCAGCTTATTTTGATTCTGCTCAATTATATCATGACTCAATCTCTTATGCTGAATATTTAGTTTGTTGCTTTCAATTATTATAAGCAATGCCAAGTAGACATTCTTGTCCTTATATTTTGGCTCTTACCTGCTATATTTACAGAGGACAGATCCCTAAAAGTATGGAGCAGAAGGAAGGAGAAAGACCAACAATAAGCTCAAAATGGAGTCACTTATGGTAAGCCCTGCGTCACCAAACTGAGGCTTAATTCCAGTTTTGGCTCTCCCAGAAATGGCATCTTAAACTGATTAGTCAGCAATTGTCAGATCAGCATTAGTTGGGTAATCTGCTGAATAAACCCCTGCCATCACCTAGAAGGAAAATAACCTCGTAATAACCAATTGCTTTTTTGCCAGCTACACCTTCCTTGTTCCTGCTTCTTTCTGCCTGTAATATCTCTTGCCTTATATAGCTCTTCGAAGCTCATTTCTCTCTGCTGGTTGGGTTGCTGCTCAATTCATGAATCACTGAATAAAGCTAATAAGGTCTTTAAAATCTACCCAGTTGAATTTTGTTTTATAATGGGGGGGATGGAGTGACTGAGGGAAGGAAGGAAGGAACCAAGGAAGACCAGGCAGGAGCAGCCTTGCAAGTCAGTATGCTTCAGACAAGGGTCAGTTTAAGTGGATGTAAGTGGACATATGTATACACCATGTGCCAGGGGAGAAGTTTGGAGAGGAGATACTGCTTCGGGAATCCATGGCATCTAAATGGTATTGAAAGCCTTTGGATAGGATGAGATGAAATAATCTAGGGGAGAGCATGCATAGTAAATAGGATCCAAACCCTTGTGATGCTCCAATAATCAGAGCTTTGGCCAAAGCAGAGTCTGCAAAGGAGCCCAAGGAGGAGAGAACAGAATGTGAGCTGGAAGTCCAGAGGATTATAATGTTCAGGAAGCCTGGTTTCTAAAAAGAGAAAATGTCCAAATGTCAAATGTTGCTGAGGGACCAGTTAAGATGAAGGCAGAATTGACTATTGAATTTGGTATGAAATTTTTTCTTAGTATGCTACAAATGTCAAATACACATATAAAAGATATGTTTGGTTCTACTTTTAGTCAAATAATTGAAATTCAAAAGATAGAAACTTTTTTGTCTATCATATTAATAAAGATAAAAAATAATAATATCTAATATTAATCATTAATAATGATGAGGGAGAAATAACTACTTATATTCTTATTGCCTCCATCTTTTTAGAGGGCAATTTGGCAATATCTAGCAAAACATTCCATGTGTATAACTGTCACTTTGGATAATTCTCTTTTAGGAGTCTGCCCCATTGCAGAAATTAGAGGCCAATCTTACCCCCTTTTCTACCTAACCATGGTGCTTTTCTAATACACAGCTCCTAATTGACCTCTCAGCTTCCACCCTTAATTCCCTGCAGTCAGTCCACTCTTCATATATCGGAGGGACCGATCAATCTCTTAAAAACAAGTATCGGATCGTATCATTCCCTTGTGTCTAACTATCCAATGATTTCGCATGGCCAAACAAGCCCTGACTATTGCTCAGAGCTCACCTTCCTTCTATTCTCCTTCGCCATACTGACCTTCTTTCTCCACCTTCACACTCCCTCACACTCTGGCTCCTTCCTCTTCTCTCCTAGGTTTTCCTTCAGCTTTTTCAGGCTGACTCCACCCTGTTATTCAAGTCTCAGCTTATTTATTTATTTTCTAATGTATATATTGTCCATTTCCTCCTTCTTTAATATAAACTCCCTGTTCAGTGTAGAGAGAAGCCATTGGCTCAATAAATGTTAGTTGAAAGTGTAAATGTTAACTTTGCTCTTTGCTAATGAATTAGTTTTGTGCATGCGGGTTTCTCTATACAATCACCAGAAGATGTGTCGCTTTGTCACATGGGTTCATTTCTTTATTTTTTTTAAAGATTTTATGTATTTGTTAGACAGAGAGAGCATAAGCAGGGGGAGTGGGAGATAGAGAAGCAGGCTCCCTGCAGGGAGCCCGATGTGGGGCACAATCCCAGGACCTTGGGAAGGCAGATGCTTAACCTACTGAATACCCAGGTGCCCCAAAAACGTTTTTTTTAAATTGTGGTTTGTGTTTTAACTTCTTTTATGGCAATTTTTTCCCATATGGATGTTTTAAATTTCTATATAATCAATCTCTCAGTTATTTATATCTTAAAATAAATTTTGTTGATCTCATGATAAGAAAAGCTTTCCCTGGGGTGCCTAGGTGGCTCAGTTGGTTAAGCGTCTGATTCTTGATCTCAGTTCGGGTCTTGATCTCAGGGTCATGAGTTCAAGCCCTATGTTGGGCTCCATGCTGGAGACTACTTAAGAAAAAAAAAAAGAAAGAAAGAAAAAAAGAAAGAAACGGAGGGAGGGAGGAAGGAAAAAAGGAAGGTAGGAAGGAAGGAAAGAAAAGTTTTCCCTAACTAAGATTGTGAATTAGAAAAAAATCCTATATTTTCTTCTTGTATTCCTATGGTTGAAGTGTTTACATCCCATTGTGAATATGTTTCTATATAATATGAAATAGAAAATTTAATTTATTTTTCCTCATATTTATTAATTGATTTGATATTATCTTCTGAATAATCCATCCTCTACCCACTGATTTATAATGACCCATTTCTCATATAGGACATTCCCATAGACTCTAAGGCTTTCTCTAGTTTAATTAATCTATTCTTACACAGTACCAGAAACACTGCTTTACTATAGCTTAGCTATATTTTGACGTTTGATTGGGTGAGTACTTCCTTCTTATTCTTGAGGTACAAATCTTTCTAGGGTATTTCTCTATGTATATTCTTCCAGTTAAACTTTTTAAAAAAAATTTCAATTTGTTAATTTCTTTTATTTTTTAAGATTTATTTATTTATTTATTTGACAGAGAGAGACACAGCAAGAGAGGGAACACAAGCAGGGGGAGTGGGAGAGGGAGAAGCAGGCCTCCCGCGGAGCAGGAAGCCCGATGTGGGGCTTGATCCCAGGACCCTGGGATCACGACCCGAGCCGAAGGCAGATGCTTAACGACTGAGCCACCCAGGCGTCCCTCAATTTGTCAATTTCTAAAAAAAAAAATAATAATAATAACTAATTGGGATTTTTGAGGGAAAGTGTCTAAAATCTATATATTATTATGAAGAGAAATGGCATCTTGAGAAAACTGAGCCCTTCAATCCTAGAAACAAAATCTGTCTCTGCATTTATTCCTATCTAATGTTCTTCCATAAAATTTTATGATTTCCATTTCATTCAAGGTAAAATTCCCAAGCCTTTCATAAGCAGTGTCTCACGACCCCCTAGTGATCTCTGGGATCCCATTTTCCACAACCTTTCCCTCACTCATTCTATTTCAGCTGTCCTGGCCTTCATGATGGTCTAGAGTCAGGCCACACTCATCTCGAGGCCTCTGGCTTGTTATACCCTCTCCATAGAAAGCTGTTACGTTTCTAGGGAAACTTCGTGGCTCACTTCTTACCTCTTCCTGGTCTTTACTCAAATGTCACCTTCTCAGTAAGGCTTTTCATAAAATAGTGCTTCCCTTCCCACTTCTTCTCTGCACATTTCCCATCCTCCTAATTTCGTTAAAATTTCTCTTTAGTACTTATTCTTACCTCACATGTGATATATCAGCTTGACCATTTGTTTATTGACTTTCATCCCCAAGTACAATGGAAGGTCCAGGATAGCAGCATTTTGTTCACTATTGTATTGCCAGAACCTAGAATTATTCCTAGCACTTAATACATATGTATTGAATGTCAAATGAATTATTTTCTTAATATACCTATGTAAGTCTTGCTCATTTGTTATTAAGGTAATTTCTAGTTTTTTAATTATTTTATTGCTTTTTTTTTTTTTTTTTTGAGCCACCCTGGCGCCCCATTGTTATGTTTTTTGACTGGTTATTTGTGATTATAAAGAAAGGCGTGGTTTTTATAAATGTTTCTTATATCCAAATTCTATTAATCTTAATAGATTTTCAGCTGATTCTTTTAAAGTCTTATTAGATAGCAATATATCACTATCAAATAATGACATTGCTTATTGTCCTTGCCCATATTTGTGTATTGTATATCTTTTTCTGGTCTTATCACATCCTGAACCCACAGAAAAATGTAGAATACTAATGGAGATAGTCTGTGATATCAGTCACCTTTAGCTAAGTTTTGTTTTAGAAACAAATGCCCCCCACATCTCAGTGGCTTCCCATAGTAAAAGCTTGTTTCTCACTCATCTGTCATTATAGGTCAACCCTAGCTCTCTTCTATCTTGTCGTGTCTCTTCAACCCAGGTTGTAGTTGTATTCCCTACCTGCGATACTGTGGTCTTATGGGAAAGGCAAAGAATAGTGTGACAGAACCATGTGATGCTTCTTAAAGCTTCTGTTTAGGAATGTCACCATTACCTTTGCTCACAATAAATTGTTCAAAACAAGTTATATGGCAACTGTTACTATCAGTGACATGGGAATATATCATTCTTCTCTGAGAATGGCATGCAAGTCACATGGCTAATCCTGCCATTGAGGGGGTTGGGATCTATAGTCCTCCTATAAAGGGGAGAAGATAAGATTTAGAACAATAATACAATCTCCAACATCAGCATTACTATAATAGAAATGAGTTTAGTATAGTCCTATTACTTAAAAAGGTACATTCTATGACATATATTCTTTATCGTGTTATGTCTTTATTGTATTATGTATTTATTCTCAAATTTACTAAGCCTCTGGATTATGTCTAGCTGCAGGTTATCAAAATATTTTTGGCATATCTATATATGATTATACCTTTAATAAATTAGTTATGCCTAAGAGTGCACTTATCTTTTTTTTGAAAGATTTTTTATTTTTTATTTGACAGAGAGAGAGTACAAGCATGGGGAGTGGCAGGGAGATGGAGAGGGAGAAACAGGTTCCCTGCTGAGCAAGGAGCCTGATGCGGGACTCGGTCCCAGGACCCCGGGATCACGACCTGAGCCGAAGGCAGACACTTAACCGTCTGAGGCACCCAGACATCCCTAGAGTGCACTTATCTTGATGAGCACCAAGTAATGTATAGAATTGTTGAGTCATTATATTGTACACCTGAGAGTAATATAACGCTGTATGTTAAATATATTTCAATTTAAAAAAAAATAAATAATAAATTAGTTATGTACTAAATTAATATATAGACTGTTTGCTATTGACCCATCTTTGCATTCCTGAAATAAACCTGCTTGTTTAGGTGACTGTGTTGCTGATAGGTGTTTTTACATTCATATATTTATATTCAACACATATTTTTGAATGGCTGCTTTGTATGAGGCATTGTGTACTAGGAACTAAAAAGATAACTATGAATGAAGATCCACAGTGCGTGCTCTCCTAAAGTTTGCAGTCTGGTGGGGAAGCACATTTTAAAGCTAATTGTTTAACTGCAATTGAAATAGAGCATAAGGTACTAAAATAAAATATACTTGGGAGGCCTAACAGCCTAGAGAAAGCTTCTCAGTAGAAGTAATATTTAAGTCAAAGAGCAAATATGCATAGGCAGAAGTGATAGGGCATAATTAAAGAACTAGAACATTCCAAAGAAGTAGAACAGCGCCTATGGGAAATAGCATGGAGTTTTCTCAAAAAATTAAGAATAGAACTACCATATGATCCACCAATTCCTCTTCTGGGTATAAATCCAAAGGAAACAAAAATCACTACCTTGAAAGAGTATCTGCACCCCCATGTTTATTGCAGCATTATATTCAGTAGCCAAGACATGGAAACTACCTTTGTCCATCAACAGATGAATGGATAAAGAAAATGTAGTTTATATGTGCAATGGAATATTATTTAGACATAATAAAGGAAATCTGCAATTTGCGACATGAATGAACCTTGAGGGCATTATGCTAAGTGAAATAAGTCAGAGTGAGAAAGACCAATACTGTATAATCTCACTTACATGTAAAAAGAACAAACTTGTAGATACAGAGAACACAGATTGGCGGTTGCAGAGGTGGGGGGTGGTGGGATGTGTGAAATAGGTGAAGGTGGTCAAGAGGTACAAAGTTCCAGTTATAAGATTAATAAGTCATGGGGATGTAAGGTACGGCATGGTGACATTAGTTGACCAATTTGTATATTTGAAAGTTAAGAGAGTAAATCTTAAAAGGTCTTATCACAAGAAAAAAAATTGTTACTTGGGGCACCTGGGTGGCTCAGTCAGTTAAGCGTCCACCTTTGGCTCAGGTCATGATCCCAGGGGTCCTAGGCTCGAGCCCTGTGTCGGGCTCCTTGCTCGCTGGGGAGCCTGCTTCTTCGTCTCCCTCTCCCTGTGCCCCTCCTTGTGCTGTCTCTCTCTCGCTCACTCTCTCTCAAATGAATAAATAAAATCTGAATTGTTTTATTCAATCTAAATTGAATAAAAAAAACTGTTACTATGTGAGGTCATGGATGATAACTAAACTCAGTGTGGTAACCATTTTGTAATAATGTATATACGTATATCAAGCCATTATATCGTACACCTAAAACTAATACAATGTTACATCTCAGTTGCAGTTCCAAGACTAGAAAAAAATAAAATTAATAAAATTAAACAAATTTATAAGGATTTTGGCTTTTATTTTCTCTTGGAAAGATCATATGTGAAAATGATGGAGGAAGATCAGGTGGTTGATTAATATGAAGAAGATCTGAAACGTACTGTAGACTGTAGGAGAGCAAGATATAGTCATGACTGAGACTAGATCATGAGCTTCATTTTTGGTACAATCTTGGTCAGGTTTTGATATCAGAATTATGTTGGGCACAAAAAAATATATTGAAAGCTATCTGCCTTTTTTCTGTGCTTGGGAATGAGGCAAGTAACAGAGGGAATACTGTATTATTGAAGATTTGATAACAATCAGCTCTAAAATGATCTGAGTTTTCTTTTTTGGCGTTAGCTACAGGTAACTCTTCATTTTCTTCTATAGTTATCTTTACCTCAAGTAATTTTCTTTATTGGACATTTTTTGAAAATCACACATTTCATTTCAAATTTATTATGTGAAACGGTATAGAGTAATTTCTCATATTACAAAAATATTTTGAAAAATTTATTACATAGTTCTCATATTTAATGTCATTTGTAATACTCTAGAATTTCTTTGTGTTATATATGTATATATAAATATATGTGTACATATGTGTGTGTTGTGTGTATATTCTTTTTTTTCCTTAAAGGGGCTTGTTAGAGTTGTAACTTATTAGTTGTTTCAAAAATATTAGCTCTTTTTATTATTGATCAGTTTTACTGATTTTTTTCTAAATAACCATTTTCTCTTTTGTCATCATTAATTCCTTATTCCCACTTAATTTTAGTATATTTCATCGTGTTTTTTTCCAGGTAAATGAATGCTATTTAACTCATTTTAACATTTGTATTAAAATATTTAAAGCTAAAGATTTTCTTTAAAATATCTTGGTCTCATCAATATGTAGTGTTCCCTATTTCCATTGATTTTTAGGTAAGCTGTAAATTGAGTTGTAACTTCCTCCTATAAAAAAGATCATTATTATTGTGCAGACACAGATAGTAATAGGGCAAGAGGATGGAGGCAAATTGACCAGGTGAAATCATTGCCATAGTCCCAGCCAGACAGGTAGCATTCATGGAGATGGGGGAGATGGGGAAAGGAACAATTTGGAGAGAGGCTCAGAAGGGTCACCAACTATATCAAGCATTAATGACAACAAATTTTCACCCCTTGAAAGCAATCACCTTTTAGAACCTTTATTTACTATGCTATAAAATATACGCTGGCATATCTTTCTAAATACCCACACGATATCCATTTTCCTTTATTTTACACTAACAGAATCCTGACTTTGGTATGCAATGTACCCAGAAAATACATTCTCATTTTTCTTGCTGCTAGAAGTGGCCATGTCAAGCAGCTCTGACCAATGAGATGTAAACAAAAGTCTGCTGGGTATATCTAGGAAAGGTTGTGCTTTCCTAGTGTAAGAGGAAAAGCCTTTGTGTCTTTTCTCCTGCCTTGGAAATGAATGTAATGTCTGGTAATGTAGCAGCCATCTTGTCACCAGGAGGTGAGAAGCATAAAGATGAATGGCTATACCTTAAGAATGTCAGAGTAGAAATACTGTCAAGCATCTGAACCTAAACAGCAAATACCTACTAACAGACTTCCTGTTATGTGAGACAATGTCATTTTCTACTTTTGCAACCCATGGCTGGGAATTTATATTACATTCAGCTGAACACTTTTTCAACAGATGCATTTTTTTTTTTGCCAATTTTATTACTTTCCAATGAGCCCCCTCTATTTTATGAGACCTGCTTTTGCCTGCTACATTTTTGCAACAACCCTCATGTACCATGTACCAGCATACCTCCAAGACCCTGCAGGTTTGGTTCCGGAGCACCGCAATAAAGCAAATATGGAAATAAAGCAAGTCAAATGAATTTTTTCATTTTCCAATGCATGTGTTATGTTTGCACGATGGTCTATTAAGTGTGCAATTTAACATTGTCTCAAAAATCAGTGTATATAACTTAATTAAAAAATACTTCATTGCTAAAAAAAAGTGCTAACAGTCATCTGAGCTTTCTGTGAGTTGTAATCACTGATCACAGATTGCCATAACAAATATAGTAATAATGAAAAAGTTTGAAATGTTATGAGAATTACCAAAATGTGACACAGAGACACGAAGTGAGCACATGCTGCTGGAAAAATGTCACTAAAAGACTTGTTTGACGCTGGGTTTCCACAAACCTTAAATGTGTAAACAGCACAATATCTGCAAAGTGCAACAAAACAAGGTGTGCCTGTTAAGAATAAAAACCCTCGAAATGTGCGAGAGATACTGCTCTATGTCCCACATGTGAGTGTGACATTCTCGTAACTTCTCTGAATGTTTTCTCTACCTCCCATATCGTATCTGTTTTACCAACTAAGTCCTGAGATTCCTTCTTCTTTTGCTTTATTAGTCACCGCATGCTTGGACCTGGATAATTGTTTCCCTACTGGTTCTCCCATTCCACTCTTTTTTGTTCTCTAGGCCACCCTATATTCCTGTCACCCGAGGCTTTCCGATGTTCTCATGACTTGATTTTACTTGATTCCTCTGCATATGATGTAGCAAAGACTACTCAGGACATGAGAAATAGGCAAATTCTTCAGCCTGGAATGCTCTGATCTCTTCAAAATCTTCCTAACCTCTTTCCACAGTCCTGATTTTCACATGAATGCTCATTCTAATCAAGTTGTTTTCCTCACCAAGATGTATCTATCAAATATACTTTTCTCTATATTAAACTCACTCTTATCCTCTTCTTTTCTTCTTTAAATCCTACTCATTTTCCAAGATTCAGCTCAAATCCCACCTCCTCTGTTAAAGCTTTCTTGTGCCCCATGACCTGATCTCTTTCCTTTCTCTCAAATCCTAGTTCTTAGTATCCGTATTATTTTCATCTTCCATTACATCTGCTCACCTGTAATGTGCCCCAGCTACCTTAAGTTAATCAACCATTCTCCAAATACACTTTATCTTTGCTCAGCCAGTCCTTGCAGCCTGACCTGCCTTCTCTCTTCTTTCCCTACCAGAACGGCTTCTTATCATTCAAGACCCAGCTCAAAGCTTTCTTCCTTTTAGTCTTTCTTTATTCCTAGGCTAAGAATACCAGCTCTTCCCATGCTATTTGTCCACTCCACTACTTTTTTTGCTTTGTCTTACATAAGTGCTATTTGTTTACATGATTTTTTCCTTACCAAGACCCACAACTACAAGATTTATAGAGCAGATACTGTGTCCTCCGTTCACAATTCATCAAAGCACGGCTCTCTTGGTAGAAGAAATTGTACTGACCACCTCGTCCAGACCTCCAGCTTATAAAGGAGGTAATAAGCCTTCAGACAGGTAGTAACTTGTACAAAGTCACAGAGTTCAATTCCACATGAAAGCCCCAATCCTGCATCGGTGGTCCGGATGAAACAAAGAATGAGAGACATTCCATCCCACAAGGAGCTAATAACTTGATGAACATGTGACACACATTTAATTAACAAGTCACAGGTTTATTTTTTGAAAAGAAATCTGGACATCATGGTGTACTATGTATTTTCTAAATCTTCCAAAATATAATAGATTAATTCTATTTGGAGAGACAATAGAGAATTTTTAAATGTTAGCCAATAAATTAACTTCCTACTATTTAAAATGTAAAAGAGATGACCCATAAAAATGAGCTACCAAGTTCATCTGCATCAAATGATATTTGCAACATTATTGTAACTTTGCAAATTTTTCTCCAGTGTTACATAAGGAAAGCAATATAAAATTAAACAGAATAAGCAAATGCATCATATCTTTGTTTTAAATTAATGTAACATTTACTCATTGCTTGTTTGTTTTAAGATATATGAAAATAATTCTCATCATGCCTCGATACTCCTGCTTCAGTCCATCTACTCTTTATTTTACAAAGGAAACTATAATGGGAAATGAGAAAACATTTGCCCACGACCCCTTAATTGTTTAGTTCTGCCAGTTGTTTTTTTTTGTAGAACGGATTGATGAATTGTGAGTGCAGTGATAATTATGATTAGGGGACATTTCTTTCTGGAGTCAGGATTAGATAATGGGCCATGTGTATCAAAATCAAATTTTAGTTTAAATAGGTTCCTGTTTTCACATTGCCTACTTAAAGACTCACTATACTTATTTGCACAATTATTGGTATGACTGAGTATAGTACTGTTTATACTAAGTACATTATTGTTAGTAGAATAAAAAGTATTCCAATTTTCTTCCATAACCATCACTATAATTTTATACATCTCAGTTTAAGTACAAAGTATGGTCATTTATTGAAGGAAAAAGAATCATTATTAGACAAATTCAGCATTCCATGAGTTACTAATGACCAAATCTTGTTGGAGCTTAAAGAATAGATTTTGATGCAGTTAAATATAGTCTTGATAGAGTTTGATGCAGTTAAATGTGATCTTGCATTTTCTTAGTCTGGGTGCATCAAGTCTATTTTTCTGCACTAGCTTAAATCTGGAACTACCCACACATCCTCTCCATTCACCGGGGTTCTAATTTTAATGGCTCCTGGATTGATTATCACAATTTGGAAACAAGGTTACTGTAAAAGTTGAGCCCCTGATTTCTTTTATTTTAAACTCCTAGTGAAAAACTTTAAAATATGTTGGATGCAGAAGAGGGGAGAGATTTTTTTTTTAAGACTTTATTTATTTATTTATTCATTCATTTATTTATTTGAGAGAGAGAGAGTGCAAGAGCAGGGGCAAGGGGCAGAGAAAGAGGAAGAAAATCTCAAGCACACTCTGCACTGAGCTTGGAGCTGATTCGGGGCTCAATCTCATGACCCTGAGACATGACCTAAGCCAAAATCAAGAGTCAGTGGCTCAACCAACTGAGCCACCCAGGCACCAGGATGGGACAGATTTTTTAAGTGCTCAGTAACTAATTTAAAAGTTATCCCGGGTATTCATTCATTAAAACTTGAAATTAAACTGATCAATAATGACTGAAGTTGTTGATTTGGGGGTAAGAGTTCTCAGATCTGAAAACTCTGAATTGGGTCCAGACCAATTCTGACCTCTGGTAAAAGCACTACAGACTCGTCCAAAGCAAATGCTAAAAATAGTTGTAAGAGGAAATCCACCAAGTCGCAACAGTCCAGTAGTATAAATTTGGCATCAGTTTAAATGACAAATCAGAATAACTTGTCATGCTCTGAATTAAGCCACAGGTGAGCAAATGGAATCAGAGGGGTAATGGAACTAAGATCTTATTTAACCTTTTCAAATAATTAAAGACTTGTTAGTTCCGTTCTCTCTGTTCATTGTTTTGTTTTGGCATTGATTATCTTTGGTTATCAGTGGATTAGTTGATTTAATATGATACACAGATGATCCTTATTTGACAAGCAGGGACCTGGCCAGCAAATGGTCTGTAGTTTCATTGCCTAAAGATCTCTAGCTGGACATAATCCTTATACATGCAATTGACTGAAGAGCCAAAGGAACTGGAACCCCCTTCCACCTTACCCACCCAGGCACACATCAATCCAGAAGCTAGATTCTGGCACTAACAAAGATTGAAACTTAAACCCTCTATCCTTCTTGCATTTTTTAAAACTTCGATACTCAAAATATCTGCAATAATTTCTTTTGATATCCACAACAAGTGCTTCTTGACTTCAGTAAAGAACCCCCTAGAGTGCTGAATACTTGGATTCTTTTATTTAAGGATCAAGCAAACTTCTCTCTTTCCTGTGCATGCAAAGTAAGGCTAAACTGGCAAATGGGTTTAACATGGTAACCTGTCCTTGAGTAAGTCTCTGATAACAGAGTCATTGTATTTTCATAGTTTTTTGTTTGTTTGTTGGACTCTCAGGGATCTCCCCTGCAATCTGTTTTCTCTGTAGCAGCTGACAGGGTCTCTGGGAGCCTGACTTCGTTAGATTGATTGGAACCTCCAACTTAGCCATTTGCTTGCAGAATGGCTACTTCCCCACCTCCACCTCCCTCCTTCTCTTTCCTTCCCCCCCACCCCCTCCTCCTAATGATGTTACATTTGTCCTGCAGATGATATAGAGCACTCTGCAGAGGATGAACGGCTGGGCTCGGATCGCTCCTTTCTTGGCAAGCACTCACACTTCACACCAGCCCTCCTCGGCACCATTAATATTATATATAGATACCCTTGTCACAGATTTACATTCGGCGATCCAAAATCAGGATGGGAGGGTGAAGCGTGTGTGAGGAGGGGGTGGAGGAAAGCCAGCTGATTTATTGTGGGGAATGTTAGAGAATAAAAAAGAGGTGATCAAATTTATATTAATGTCCTGACCTATATTCTTAAAACTGCTTTTTGCTCATTTCAGTGCTTAAGCATTTTGCTGCCTGAAGCCAGAAGGGAAAAAGAAAGAAGAAAGGAAGAAAGGAAGAAAAGAAAGAAAGAAAGAAAGAAAGAAAGAAAGAAAGAAAGAAAGAAAGAAAGAAAGAAAGAAAGAAAAAGAAAAAGAAAGAAAAACTTAAGCCCTATGTTGCCTTGTTACTTATTTATTGTCTTTATGTACTGGAAAATTGTTCAAGTTATCACCATGTATGAGCTTCAGTAGAGAATATGGAGATAGATCGTTTCTATAGATTGATAGGCTATATCCCCTTTCCCTGTGCAAGTGGACAGTAGATGAAGGTGTGTGAGAGTTTGTATGTACTAGTCTGAACCGACTGGTAAGTTTTGTCTGTCCTGGCTTGATCTGGTTTAACCTAACACAGAAAGACTTCATAGGAGACTAAAAGCGTATTGTATGTGAGTCCTATTCTGAAGGTCAAGAGCAAGATTTACTATCTAAGGTACAGAGATAACATTTGCATGATCTTCCAATTTTCAGGCATATTTTCTGTGGCTAGGTCACCATTTTTTTCAAAAAAAAATTAGAAGTAATTTATCTTTAGCTTCTTTTTGATCGAAATTAAGGTCATTAGCAAAGTTCTAAAATTCTTCTCTGTGTTTTGTGCGTGTGTCTATAAATTTGTATTGTTCATTCTGCAAAGTATTGGTCAACCGTACAATGCAGAACCCCCATTTCCCACTCCAGTTCCTACCACTCTGGGCTCTAACTAGGAGGATGGCTTTAATAGCAGCTTTCCCTATTTTGTGCACAGCAAGGATTTCTGAATCCCTCAGGTTTTTATTTTATTTCATATTTTTTAAGATTTTGATTTATTTGACAGAGAGAACGAGCAAGCGTGAGCACAAGCAGGGGGAGCGGCAGGCTCCCCACTGAGCAGGGAGCCTGGTGTAGGGCTTGATCCCAGGCTCCTGGGATCCTGACCTGAGCCGAAGGCAGATGCTTAACCGACTGAGCCACCCAGGAGCCCACTTCAAGTTTTTATTTGTTATTCAGGACTCAGTATTAAAACTAGTTGTCTAGTTGTCTAGTTGAAAGTTGTCTAGTAGAAAGAAAATAGTGAGACTTCCTTTTTATTTTTTTGAACTATTCTAAGAAATTTTATATGGCAGCTTTTTAAAGTACGTTTTGTATTTACCCCCTTTCTAAAGAGGCTACAGAACCAAAATTGTCACAGCACACGTGTGCAGAGCAGAAGCACTGATTTAACTAAGAATCATTGATTGAGTGGAAAGGGGAGTATGATGAGGTCAGTACAAAGAGTTTTACCTGTTTATAGCTTAAAATTATGTTTACTTTCAGAAAAGCATGATGTTTGCTACTTTCAGGTCTCAAAAGTTTTTATTTGTTGTAGTTTTACTCATTTACATGCACTGTGCAATTGTGTGCAGACCTCTGTTGTGGGTATTGGACTAGACCTTACCTTTTGTAGTTGGTTTTCCACCTGATCTAGGCTTTTTGTGGTACCTTAGCTAAATCCCTCTGCCCTAGCCTCTCTTCCCTCTTACAGATTAAACAAAGCATAAATTGTAGGCATTCATGAGAGATGTATTGAAAGTGTTATTTCTGTGAGTCCTGTTTTTGTATATAGGTATCGTTAATTAAAATGGTAGATAACCATTAATCTTCCTAGAACTAGAATTATAATTTTACTATCCACTACTGTCTAAAAAGCTTCCTCATAGACAAGAGTTTACTCTAAAGCTTGTGCCTCATTGTAATTACTCTACCCCTAAAAACCACAGGCCACACTCATCTGTTCATAATTTGATTTTTCCGCAAAAAAATGACTCTGTCCTATTACTTGGAAATGTGCTCTAGTGCTTTCTTTCTTTCTTTTTTTTTTAAGATTTTATTTATTTGACACAGAGAGAGAGAGAGAGAGAGAGAGGGAACACAAGCAGGGGGAGTGGGAGAGGGAGAAGCAGGCTTCCCGCAGAGCAGGGAGCCCCATGCGGGGCTCGATCCCAGGACTCTGGGATCATGACCTGAGCCGAAGGCAGACGCTTAACCAACTGAGCCACCCAGGCGCCCCTGCTCTAGAGCTTTCTAAACTTTGTTAGTGTATTCTTATTTTACAGAGGGAGGTGGTGATCCGCCAGCACGCTCGAGACTCAAGTTGGTTGGGTGTACCTGGGGCAGGTAATGGCCGCCATCAGGGAATACCAGGTATTTAAGGCAATCAGTTACATTCTTCCTGGTTTGCCATCGGCTTCTACAGACCTAAAAATGTTGAGGTGCTTTCAGTTCTGCCCTTAGACTCAGGCAAGAGGGTCCTGGCTTTGGGTCTGTAGGCTGCAGGGAACTGCATATCACAAACATGGAAAGGCAAGACCTGTTTTATTTCCCCAAGAAAGTGCTCAGAAGGCTCTGTAACTGATTGAGCAAACAGGCATTCCAGATGAGGTACCCTCCTGAGACACTGGTACCACGTGCCCCAGGCCAGGGAGCAGATCTAAGTGCTTGCAAATGTGCGCGAGGGAGGAGATCCAGCTTCCGCTTTGACTCACCAGCTGAATTTGCTTAAGGTTGGCTGCCCCAGTCCCCAAGGTGGGGGTCTAGGCAGATCAGGTTCTCCATTCTGCACTCCTTCCCTGCTTTGTACTCAGGGGTTTAGTTTTGGGAGACATTGAGAACTGCCTGAGGGTCTTGAGAAAATTATAGGGAAGGGAACCTATGCTTCATGACTCCCTGAGGAGCTTGACTTGGTCGCTGCCCACTCTGGGTTTGGGTTGGTCCCTGTCCTGGTGCCTGGGCCTAGGCTTTGCCCCAACAGATCTGTGCTCCCACTCCGGCTAACAGCCAGCAGGGCAGCCTCCCAGGAGCACCCCCTGGGAGTGCACCAAGGCTCCCAGGGTGGGAGAATCCAGCGGGGGAAGGTGAGCTGGGCCTCAGGCAGAGCTTGAGTTATAAATGTAAGACATATGGGATATAGGCCCCCATCTGTACTATTGTTTGGGGCCCCCC
Source organism: Phoca vitulina (assembly GCF_004348235.1). NCBI lineage: Eukaryota > Metazoa > Chordata > Mammalia > Carnivora > Phocidae > Phoca > Phoca vitulina. The sequence goes on from NW_022589729.1 coordinate 7,870,538, forward strand.
AAATTTTAAAGGCCGTCCTGCATACCTTCTCTGCCCAGTGCCAACGCTGACTTTTCTGCCTTTGACGATACCTTTGCAATTTGACTCTGATCACGTTCTTCATGTCACTTTGCATTTGCATCCCTTCTCTTCTCCTCATCTTTGACTTTCATTTTTCTAACGCAAGATCCTTTGCTTAATGGTTCAATATTGCTTATACTCTTCCCTTTGCTCTGGCCTAGGAATCACACCTAATGTACCCACTCAAAAAGGTTTAGCTGGAGGGACCTACCATCCCCTTACTGCAACTATCTTCACATAAATATTCTTTGCAGTGAATGAGACAGAAGGCTGTATTAGGTGAGGAGAAAGAAAAAGAAAGAAAGAAAGAAAGAAAGAAAGAAAGAAAGAAAGAAAGAAAGAAAGAAGAAAGAAAGAAAGAAAGAAAGAAAGAAAGAAAGAAAGAAAGAAAGAAAGAAAGAAAGAAAGAAAGAAAGGCATCACCACCAGGATGGTTTCTTCAACTATACACTTTGGTTGTAACTGTGGGTAACATTAATAGTGGTTCATGAATCACTATTCAGGTCCCACAGTAGAACTTGCCTCATGCCAAGTTCTGACACTCAAGCCCTGACACTTACTTAGGAGTTGAGTACTAAATGGCAGTGTAATATTAGGGGCACTATTCAATTTACATTAAGCTGTCCTCGTTTGGTGGCTGTTCAATGGGAGTTCCCTGGGCGATTGTAAATGCAGGCAGCTAATGGTGCTGGCATCTTAGCCAACATTTTTGCTGTGGGAACAAAACTTGCATGTACAAACTGTTCACATTGACAGTAATCCACTTACTGCACAAAATCATTGCAAATTAAGTCAATAGGTTTCCAGACAAAATGAGTTAAGAGTCAGCATGGGGAAGCACCACCATTCCCCCCCCCGTCCCCGTTTATCACCTTTTTTTCAATATGAGGATCAAATTTGTTGTCTCCTTCTTAAAGACTAGAGAAAAAAATGTTAATCAAATTTCCTCAACTTTTTATTTTAACAAACATTTGAACAAGTTTAACAACTTATAAAAGATGGTGGGAGCTTTGAGTCACAGACTGAGCTTTCTTCGAGACATCAAATTTCAAAACACAAGTTCGAGCTCATAGGAAGGGCAGCTTGCTAAGGAAAAACAGACTGTGTCTCTTGCTGTTGCCCACCAAAACCAGACTCTTTCTAAAGAAACTGCTTTAGAACTAAAAGGAGAAGCTACTAGGCTGGGTTTTCTTCGGGGGGGTGAGGGTTTATCTACATCTATTGATTAATTGTAGGTGTTTGTTGCCCATTTTCCACTTACCCAATGTTTGTTTAGTTCAAGAGAATATTATTTCAGGAGAAGGCGGTGTTAAAGACAGGTCATGACTCCCTATCAACTCTGCTCCTTTCTAGGTGTGTGAATTTGAGCATTCTCCTCACCTTCTCTAGATTATCAGTTTCCTTATTTCTAAATTAGAGATGATAGGCCTTTCCTCATAAGGATGATGAGGGGGATAAATGAGATAATCTATGCAAAGTGGTGACAGAGAGCATAATATATGATAATGAGAGGGAAGTAGATAGGTATGAAGAAAGGCATTAAGTTGTAAGAGAGTGCAGATGTTCCTCTCCCATCCTCTCTGCTGTATTAATATAGATTGTGATCTATACCCCACTGCTGTGGCCTCTATCTTATTTAATTCTGTTTACCAATGGGGCAACAGTTCAATGTTATATGTGCATCGAAACAGATCTTAAGAACTTGCTGTCAGGAGTTTACCTTATGCTGATCTGATTTAGTCTAGAGGAATATTGCACATAAATCTTCTTTACAGACAAAAGCGAGGACCTGGTCTGTGTTACTCATTTCTGAATGCTCAGCACACAGAACAATGCCTGGCAAATGCTCAACAAATATTTGTTATGAGAATCAAAAAATGCATAGAGAACTTTGTGACTTGGAGTGAAGTTTAAATGGCAGAACAAATGATCAAAATTGGGATATTTCCATTCTTGCATTATGCTCTTCAGTTGAGACTGGTGTCTTTTGGTATTTGCTAGAAAGTAACAGAGGGACCCCTGAGTGGTGCAGTCAGGTGAGCATCTGATTCTTGGGTTTGGGTTCAGGTCGTGATCTCAGGGTCCTGGGATGGAGCCCTGCATCAGGCTCTGCACTCAGCAGGGAGTCTGAGATTCGTCCTCCCTCTCTTCCTGCCCCTCCCACTCATTCTCTCTCTCTCTCTCTCAAATAAATAAATAAATCTTTGAGAAAAAAAGAAAGTAGCAGAAATACTTTATAACATACAGGTCATTATAAATGCAATGATCTCACCTTTAAAATAGGAAAGAGGAAAAAAGCCAACATTTCATAACAGGGTATGAATTTAGTTGTGCTTGGAATATCAAGTGATTATTGTTAATGCAATCAGAGATAATTTAATTTCCTTCATGTTTTGTCCATAATTTTTATAAATGTCTTTTAATGTTTTACACGTTAATTTTGTTATGAAGTCAGTATATTCAGATTAGGGAATTAAACTGAATTAATTTCAATGCCCAAGATTCTTAATTGTCAATCACAGAAGTCTCCTCTTGCCCACTTTATAATTAGCCCTAATTATAGGTCTATAATATGTTTATTTAGTTATTCAAAGCTTCTTGTACTTTGAAGTGTAAAACAATACAAGGATCATTTAAACTTGTGACCAATAAAAAAAAAAATCATTGTGGTCACAAAATTACTCTTTGAATTAACTAGAACATAATCTACCTACCTAAAGAAATGAATTCCTCAGGCTAAACGTACCTATTGATCTATCAATAAAGAAAGATGAGTATTTAAGATGCAATATTATAATGTATATAAAAGAAAATAAGGAAATGATCCATCATCCTGCATTAGTGGCCATAACTATTTACTTATTGAGCTATCATGAGACTGGAGAGCAACTTTCTCATGGTCTTTTTTTTGGCATCCCAGAAGTTCATGGCCAGGGTCAGGAAAAGAAAAAAAGAATAGTAAGAGGAGCGCCTGGCTGGCTCAGTAGGTGGACGCATGCAACTCTTGATCTTAGGGGTCATGAGTTCAAGCCCCATGTCTGGTGTAGAGCTTACTTTAAAAAAAAAAGGAATGCTGATAGATGGAAAATGTGGGAAGGAAATAGAATAATTGATGGGATTTATAAGAGAGGGAAAGAATCTTTGCTGTATTAAGAACACAGCTAAGTAGCTTATCTCAAACAACAAATAAGGGCATTTTATCCTCTAATATAGAAAAAAGAATGGAAGGAGATTTATGTTATGGGAAGGAGGGAAATTGGGATAATTATAAAACAACCTTATTCTCCTTACTCAGTAATGTCAGTAGAGTGAATAAAGTTCGTAGTCACTACTATGGAGCATGGATGAGGGGTGGGAGATGGTGCAAGGTGTTTAGGGATGAGTTGAAGAGTTGTGAGTTACTTTGTGACTCCAGCTTGGGTGTGTACAATTAGCTCTCCGTGGACACAGCCCATGCATCTATACACTTTACCTGTCTCTATAATGGATCAGAATGAAAAGCCAAGAAAATGTGGAGTTGGACAAATCCGTGTTTAGGGACGGGACATATGTCCTAGTATCATAAGGGTGGACTAAACTAAAGTGCTGGTGATGAAAGGTTGAAATGGTGTCTAACAGCCAAACTAGGGAATAAAATAAAGGTAGAATGGGATGGTAGAATCTGAGAATAGGGAAGGTTAAATGACTGGAGAACAAAGAGTTTGTTCAATGGAAATATGGCAAGATGCCTGGTAAAACAACCTGTTTTTGGCAAAAGAGATGAATTTCAGAATTTGTAATCTTGGAGGTTGGCAGCTCACATATGGTTGATCTAATCTTGGGAATAAAGATCTTACTGTTAATACCCCCTTTCCACTCGAAAAAAAGATGCCTGAGGGCAAAGGGTTAATGGTAGATGAGATGGTGGTAGCTATTTTAGGCACTGGTTATTTTAGTTTTAGTTTATATCTTGCCATAAGTTATGTTTCTATGGAATAAATAGAACTACACTTACATTCACCATTTATGCTACTGAATCACATTAGGCAGCTCATTTTTTTCTTCTCTTCTACTGGGATAATATGTTGGGATGTTGAAGATTACGTTATGCTGTGGGAGAAGTGCCAGTCTACCAACACACCAACTATACCCCATCCACGTAAAGTCATTGGGATTATGCCACTACTTTAAGCTCCTTGGGGGCAGCATCTATGTCACATTTATCTCTGTATTCCTGACACTTAGAGTCTCTGACACTTAGAAAATGTTTGATAAATGTTTGATGAATAAAGGAGTGAGTGAATGAATGAATGAACTAACGAGAGCAAGGATAGAACAGAGCAGAAAACTGTTAAGTCAAGTTTGGAGAAAGTGAAGAAATGAAGATGAAGTTCAGTGGGTGACATGAGGATGGGGAAAGGCGATCTAATTAAATGGTATTAAGTTCCCATGGGGGAGTGTTCCTGAATCACATTTGTGGAGGGAGCAATGGGAAAGGAGAAGGATTCAGCCCCTTCCCGTCAGTGCTGAGGAGGGGGCACAAACAGTAACTAGAAAAGGTGGTGAGGGAAGAGGTGTCATGAGGGAAAGCCGTAAACAGTGTCGACCGAGGTCCTTCAAGGAGAAATGATTCACGGTAACACTGTGCACCTATTAAAAGAACGTGACATTTTCCTTGGTGCTTGGCAAGGCGTATATTTTAAAGTTTGCTTGAGTGTGGCTTTGATCTTTCAAGAAGTCGGAGGGAAGATTAACGCTTATTTACTAAATATTTCTTATAGAATTAAGTTTTCAATCTTGTTCTTTATAGTGCTACAGTCTGCATAACATGATTTAAAATTCTGGTCTCATGTGGCTAGTTCCAAAGTACAGTTTTGATTAATCGGAGAATTGGTTTAATCATTTGTTGGAAGGAATAATAAATTACTGCAGCCGAAGACTCTGCTCTGTCTCTCGAACTCACTCTATGTTGGCCTGCTTCTAAATATTTGCCATAGGGTGTACCACGTTATCGTGAAAAATAGGACTGAATTATGTATCAGCTCTGAAATGAAAACGAAAACCAGGGTGTGGAGATGAGAAGCAGGACGACATACGAATTACATTAGGTTGTTACTGTTCTAGCTAATGAAAGAAGAAGGAAATGCAAAATTGTGGCAAAATGCCAGAGAACTGGTTCACGTGTGGGCAAAACTCCATCTAGATTATGAAACTAAGATCTCATAAAGTTCCAAAGTGAGTTGTAGCAAGTTCATAAATCACTGGCCTACCATTCTTCACACTCTGAGTTTTTTTTTTTTCTTGTAAATATCCACTATGCAAGACAGAGGCTGTTCTCCCATTCCCACCATATTCTACCTAACAGGATAGGCTATTAGGTGTTACTGGTAGTCGAATGCCGGCTACTATAAAAAAGAGTAGAGGTACAAGCGTGGTACAGCCTCAAACAAATTAAATAGCAGAGCCGAAGTGTTACCTCATAAAATATTCATAAAGCAGGTGTCATTTGTTTCAACTAACAAACTGCCACAGAAAACCCACCACAGTTCCTGACATGCCTCTCAATTTCTGGGAATTGGGGAAGAAATTCAGAATTCCCGAGCAAGCGGAATACGTGATTTTTATTTCGGAAGGGAAGTTTCACAGAAATAAATTTCAACTGTCAGATCCTGGCGAACTTGCAGCAAAAATGAATACCAAACTGATGTTATACATCACAGACCTTTTTACAAAGAATTTTGTTTCCTGTGATGGGTCAAATTTGTAGGAAGAAAGGACAGGAAATCAATACCTAGAGTAAGAAATGCAGTAAAAGTGGGCTTTGTCTTCAGCACGTTGCTTCCTTCCGTTTTATCTGTGATCAATAGACTTTGTTTCTATTTCATCACTGAAACAATAGACCTTCCTCTCATTGCCCGTGTTCCCCAGAAATGTCCCACCCTGAAGTTGTCACCAATGTTCCAGAAGAACTTCTGGCCTATTTCTTTCTATTCTCACCGAGTATCGCCTAAACCCGGGGTTCTGACCTAGGATGGGGGGGTATTTTGGATGTCACATGATGGGGGTGCTATTGGCATTCAGTTAATCAGCCCCAAGAGTTTAGTTGTAGTGAAGTAACTGTCTGTTTACACATTTGTTTTCTGCATAAGTCCTCAAAGTCATGGACTTTGGATTATTCTTCTTTGCTCGTCTGGCACCTAGTGCAACAAATGTTTGTTGAATGAATGAGAAAGTGAGTAAGTGAGAAAAACAAGGAGGGTGTGTGTTTAACTATAGACAGTGTTTGATGAAACAAATGCTATTTAATTTGCTCTACTTGGTTAAATACAAGATGGAAGGGACAATTATGTATTGAAGATTGAGAGGAATCACAAAATTTTGAATGGATAAGGAGTCTTTTAAAAAAAATCCTTTCAGATTTATTTACTTAGAGAATCATTGCATTTTTGACAGTTTTTGTGATTGATGGAAATGGCCAAGGAAATAATTGCTTTACAAAAACCAAAAGACTCTCGAATCCCCCCCCGCCCTTTTTTTAAAGAAAATCTATTTTCTTAAATGATGAATATCAGGATTTGCTTCCATGACCCGAGACAGAAACATGTTCAGAATCTTAAAAGCGACTTAAAAGAAAACCTTTCTGGAAGCCTGTTTCTGTCAGAATGTTGTAATTTCCTTTAGAAACTCTAGCTGTTCCACAGCACGCAGTTAAATTAAGTGTAAGCGCTGTTAAATAGGAGGTAACCATTAGAATATTTAAAAAAATATGACTACCATCCAATGTTTTAATCAAATAATTTGCTAATCACTCAGCGTGGCGTAGCCTCCCCATTAGTCCCTCCCTTAACTCAGTGCTCCCTGCTGCCTGGGATCTGGGTTCTTCCCCCTCCTCATCTTCCTTCCTCGGCAGCTGACTAGGCTCTTACCTCTCTTTGGAATGTTCCTCGGAGCCCATTAGGGAGTGCTTTAATCCAAAAGAATCTAGATGATCAAGAAAAATTAAGCTCCTCCTAACAGCAAAAGTGCAAGAAATTCGGACAAAATGACTCTCTGCATCACAGATTTTGTTTGCTAGTGGGTAATTAATTCTGCACATATGCTGGGAACATCTGTCGCCTGACCTGCCATGGGCTCTGCGAAATGCCTGCTGTGCGGGTCTCCCCGCGGGTCATCAGCCGCACTCCGAAAGGAAGCGCCTGCCCCCTGCCCTCAGCCCCCGCAACTTTCTCTTGAGCTGGGAGGTTCTCCGTGTAGGTTCCTGGGAAATAGGTGCCCTCCGCCACGTGTCCCTTTGTCACCAGTGGGGCATCTCTGGCAACCTCCGTTCTCCGCCCCCCCACCCCCCCCCCATCGGGTCAAAAGCAAGAGGGAAGCAGCCCCCTGGGGGTGGGGGAAGAGTAGCTGGCTGTCCGGGGCTGGAGGAAGCCTTTGGCTGCCCTCGGGGCTGTCTGGCTCCACCGAGGGGACAGGGGAACATCGTCTTCAAGCATAGCTGAATGGGATCCAACAGAAATCTGGAGGTTTCTGACCTGTGGCTTCCCAGCACCATCAGTGAGAAACTGGCCTCGAGTTGGTGGGTATCCTTGCCAAGAGGCCTTGTCTGAATAGACACTGAAGATGGCAAACCAACTCTGGGAAGGGGCTTTGGCGGCTATCATGAAATGCCATTCATTGGTTGGCATTGGGGCACTTCCATGTGGAGGGGAGGGGAGACTTGCGGAAAGGTGAGATCATTTGCCCCCTCTCCCGGAGCTTCTGATGAAAGGCCAGCTCTCCTCCCAGCAGCAGTAGGGGCCTCCTGGTAGCCTGGAAACCCAGAGATGAAAAATCACAGATCTATGGGAAAACGGTGATAGGAGAGGGACTCTGTTGACCAGTGACGATGGGGTGAGGAAATTTGCACACATTAAATGCTCTCTCCACGTCCTAACACAGCACCTAGCACACTTTCTTGTTTCCTACGTGTCTGTTGCCCAACTAGCACAGTCAACTTGTTAAATACTGGAAATTTACCTTCCTCATCTTAGTACTTCTAGCATCTTCCTGTGTTACCTATTGCAGAAGAGCTGCTCAAACTGGTGTGATAAATGAATGGGCGGATGTCCTAGTAATTCCTCACTAAGATCCTACAGCATCGACATTATTATCTTAATTCTTCTAATAAGGAAACTGAGGCTCAGAGGGTCTCAGCTGAGCCAGTGTTTCAACCCAGCTGTGTCTGCTGTCTGTTCCCCTGCTTTTCTCAACCACAGTGCTGTCCACGAATCCGGCTCCGAGTCCCGGTAAGGTTGGGTGATGTTCTCCCAGAAAAGAGAAAAATCTACAACTTCTAGTTCAGTTATTGAGTTAAACCTTTTTTTCTCTCTTTTTTTAAGCACTTACTAGGCATTTATAGTGGTGAAGAGCACAGATCTTGGAGTTACTCCTAGATTTCATTCCTGATCCTGCCCAAGGACTTGACCTCTTTGAGCCAGTTTCCTCATCTTGTAAAATGAGGATATTAAGTTTCTAGTTTCTAGGATTGTTATGAGGATCATATAAACAAGGTATGAAAAGCACTAAATGCAATTGTTCAATTAATAGTGCAAAAGAAAAACCCATTGCATCCCGTGTTGCTTTTTAAAATTACACCAAACACACATCTTACACAACTGGCATTTGTCACTTGTGTATGATGCTGGTTCTCGTTCATAACTAAAACCCCCCTTTTGGTTATTAGAACTGTACTTAGAAATAACTACTTGCATAATTATAAAGGTACGAAGTGTTTAATACCTGCTTCCTTTATTTAGAGAATTCACTCCATGACGGAGATGGCCATTTTATACATTCAAGTGTACCCGGGGTGTGGCTGAATTATGAAAGGTCTCATTAGGCTATTGAGTGAATCAGAAAGAAATAAATAACTACTCAGGAAATTCTTAAATTGGATCATCTAACTGCCTCCTCAAATAGTTTCTTAGAGAGCAGCCTATAAAAGATCTGCCCAGTACCTGAGCCAACTTTTTTCCTAGCCAGCTTTCAAGCTAAGGTTTTGTTTCCAAATGGATGCTTTTTGAGCAGGAACAGAATATGAAGTTTAGGGGATAATTTTAATCTACTTGCCTGGTGACATGACAGGAGAAATTTTGCACAGTAGAAGAATGAGGAACTTTGGAAATATGGAAAGCAACAGGGCCCTCCACTCTATGGGGCCCCCCGTTTTCTTCATCTCACTCTTGATGGGCAAAATCGACCTAAATTCCGCAGCCGTCCAGTGCCTCCCATAGTGGCTCTTGGATAAGGAAGGTAAGACAAATGGGTTATGATGGCCAGTACGATATACGTGTATGGAACACGTTCAGAGGGGGCTGGGGACGCACTGAAGCAGTTCTTTTAGTTAAGGGAACATAAGTAGAGATTTTGGAAAAGTGAGTGAGAGCCACAGGACACATTTCTAACACAAAGATGGAAAATGTAGAGGAACTTACTGAATGTGAGTTAATGCAGGGGCATGTTCATGGAGGGTTGAATGGACTTTCGGTCTTTTTGATTCCACTCCCACAGGCCCATCCACTTTTAGAGGGACACACGGCCACTGGCTGAGCTCTTCTGATGTATGTCATGGTCAGGGAACTTTCATTTGTCAAGATGCCTGGGATTCCTCCACCTAGCAATTTGCTTATTTAACAAGTAGTTATTTTGGGGACTACAAATAGGTATTTGTTAATTTTTTTATTTGGTGTTTGTTTTGTGTTTCTTTTCTTTTTTTAAAAAAGAAGATTTTATTTATTTATTTGAGGGAGAGAGAGAGTGGATGTGTGTGTGCATGCACACATGCAAATGGGGAGAGGAGGAGAGGGAGAAGCAGACTCCCCACTGAGCAGGGAGCCTGATGCGGGGCTCGATCCCAGGACCCTGGGATCATGACCTGAGCCGAAGGCAGACACTTAACTGACCGAGCCACCCGGGTGCCCTCGTGTTTCTTTTTAACACTGTTTTTGAGCCCTAACAATGTGATAAATCATTTCAACTTATTTGAATTTAACTCAGTGGAACAGATGCTTAATGAGCACCTACTATGTTTTAGCCATTATGCTTAGGGGAGGGGATATGCAGATTCATAACATAGTCCCTGCCTTGGGGAAGTTTACCACAAATCTAGACAAAATTAAAATAAAATTTTATTTTCAGTTGAATAATTTAATCGAACAATACGGTAGGGGTATGTTCTGAGCGCTGTTGGATCACTGAAGAGGGACCATGCACCTCTAACTCTGACTGAGGGCGCTGAGATGTTCCACGAACGAGGTGACATGTAAATTGAGTCTTGAAGGATGACTAGGAGTCCCCAGGTGGCATCCTGGCTAGGAATATGGACTTTGGAGTGGCCTGGGTTCAAATTCTGACTCTGCCCCTCTTAGCTATGAGACTTTGAACAAATTGATTAACTCCTGTCTCCTTTAGATTCCTGACTTGTGCAGTAGAGGTAACTCAGAGCACCTGCCTTACAGTGTTGCTATAAGACGTAAAAAAGTATTAGTACAACGCGGAGAACTCTCCCCAGCACACTGTGGTGCTGTCACAGTCCCGGCGTGTGTCCTCACAAGCAGCTCGGTCATCTCTGCTGGAATTCCCATTGGCTCTTGGCCTCACTGACACCTTTGTCAGTAGTTTTTACCTGTTTCCTGACATTTCTGACTGACAATGTGGGGAGCATCCATGTGTGGGGAGCTCTCTGCTTCTGACTCCCCTACCCTCTGGGTTTTATAGCAACATGGCCCCGGGCTCTACACTCATCCTTCCACTTAGTGACCTCTCCTTCCGCTGTCCTTTCATACAGGGCAACACACAATGGCCCAAGTTCAAGTCTCCCTGCTCTCTACCACCCAGACTCTGTCACCTATTTGGATTTCAAACTCTAGGGTCAATCTGTGGAGAATCTTTGAATGACGGACTGAGGAATTTAAATTTAAATCAATGAAGTATGAAATGCCCTTGAAAGTCTGTGTAAGAGAGTGAGATGGTAACTCAGCAGCACTTATAGTGAGAAAAACAGGAAAGGCAACTCAGAAAGAAAGCTTTAGAAGACAGGACAGGAATGGATATATCATGAAAGCCAGGTAAGGAAGAATTTCAAGAATGGACGTGTGGAAACCAGTACCAAGACTGTTATGAGAAGATTGTGCCTGATTATTTTAAATTATGTGATAAAACATTCTTCTCTGACAGCCATTTCAGTAGAATGGTAGAGATGGAGGGTAGGTTGTGAAGGGGTAAGAAGTTAGCGGATATTAAAGAAATAGGGGCAACACCTGGAGGAAGTTCTGGGCACCCCAGGGGTGAAGGGAACGAGATGTACTGGACGATGACTGCTCTCCGGACATCACAGGCACCAGGGAGGGCTTTCTGCCTGAGAGCCATAAGCAAAACTTACAGACTGAGAGGAAGCTTCCAGTAGAAAGAAAGAATTGGACAGGAAGCAAGAAAGGGTATAACTGAAGGGACATGATCCAAGAAAAGGAAGGGCCAGTTTCAGGTGTGCTGTGATAAACATATCCAAAGCAAAATATTAGGATAAGGTGCATCGTCGATTTATTCACTGAGGTTATCATCTTGACTCTCCTCAAAATATAGCCGGAATATAAGATGAAAGGGATTCTTATTTTTTATAATCCAGCCATTCTCTAGTGCTTATTTTATGCTAGTGTCTATAATTAATATCCAAATGTCTTGATGGATGTATGGGGATTGTTTTAATTTAGTCTTTTGTAATCATTCAGTCCATTTTATTCTTATAATTATGAAGGGCAGGATTAAGTGGAAAATCCTCTCCTTCTATCAGGATTAAGCCTGAACTAAACAAAAACACACGCACCACAGGACTAACCAAGAGGAAGCTATTTTCAGCGAATGTGGTGACTTTTGTAATGCAAGCCAAGCTGTGGAGGGAGACAAACAGTACTGGTGAATGCATTGTGTCACACAGGGGGAGGGCAAAAGCTTCTTAGTAGAAAGGATATTCTCTCTTTAATAAAAAATAAGAAAAATGGTGTTTAGTTTATGCAGATTCACTGGTGGAGGGACTGAACAGGAAGGGAGCACCTGCTGTCTCCTCCCTCCAGAGCAGGCATCCTGTTCTCCTCCACATCCTGCCAGGACCAAGGGTCGGTCTCGAACCCGCAAAGCTTGGGAAACTCCAGTTGGTAGGATTAGGGCAGAGCCTCATCTGATGTGTAGGCATGGAGTTCAAGGATGCTTGATGGTGAGAAATGGGAGAGAGGAAGGTGGAGGGATTGGGAAGAGGAAGCTGGAAACATCTGGGAACCCTCCACTCTCCAAGTCCTGACTGCCAGAGCCCAGTTGAGTTCAGTAGGGAGTCCCAACCTCTGCTCTGTCCAGACTGAGACCCGTCCTAGCCACCTTCCATCAAGGAAATTCAGAAGAAGCCTCTATTAAACAGATGCTTAGAGTAAAAGAATACAATTTTTATTAAAGCACAGTTTTTTTTCAAATTAACCAAAACATAGGATTAATTCTTCCCTTGTAGAAATGGTCCGTAACTAGTTGTCAGATATTATTTTCGTGTGAATAAATATCACAGATATGTCTCCTTAAAAAGAAGAAGAAAGATCCTGGAGGAAACAATATGGTGGACTGTATAGCGTAGCGGTTCATGGTGAACTTGACATGTCCCAACCGACTTTTCTAGACTTTTACACAAAATCTGCTCCACTAACAGTCTTTTGCATTCTAATCCATGGCGATTCTTTTCTTCTAATTGCTTATCCTCGACTCCTCTGTTTTTCTCATATTTTTCATCCAATCAGAAACTCCTGTTAGCTCTATTTTCAAAATATATCCGAACTCTTCCCACCACCTCTACTACTACTTCCTTGACCCAAGCACCAGCTGGTCTCTTGCCAGGTCTTTGCAACAGCCTTCCAACTGATCTTCTAGCTGCCAGTGCACTCCCATACAATCTTTCATCAAACCAACAGACAGTTATCCTTCTACTATGTGAATCAAAAGATGTCCTCTGTGAAAACCCTCCAGTAACCCCCATTTCACTAGGCAGAAAGCTGGGGTCCTTCAATGGCCTCAAAGACCTGACCCCTGCTGGGCACCTGCTACCTCTCCAGGCACATCTCTCCGGTTCTCTCATGCTTGCTCACCTCGCTCTGGCTGAAGTGACCTCCTCCCTGTTCTTCTGGCTCCTTTATTCAAGTTCTGTCCACGTATAGACTTTTTAGCAAGCCTACCCTGACCGCCCTATTTCACATAACACACAATCCCTGACCCGAAACCTGGCATTTAGCACTTCCCTTTATCCTGCTCCAAACTTCTTCCCGTATCACTTAGACATGGAATAGGAGTAACTGCTTCTGAGGGTTGTGTGAGAATTACAGGAGTTAATACCTGTACTTGGAATTTACCTGGCGCCTAGTACATGCACAAAAAATATCATAAAATTTTATATAATAATGTATGTTTGGGTACATGATAGTATCAGTCTTTTTTTTTTTTTTAAGATTTATTTATTTGAGAGAGAGAACACGAGCAGGAGGGGCAGAGGGAGAGGGAGAGAGAGAATCTCACGCAGACTCCTCGCTGAGTGAAGAGCCTGATGCGGGGTTCCATCTCCCAACCCTGAGATCACAACCTGAGCCAAAACCAAGAATCTGATGCTTAACCGACTGTGCCACCCAGGTGCCCCTAGAATCAGTCTTTTAAAAATTATTTTATGAGTATTGTTTATATTCTATGTGAAACACATGATTTAATCTTCACCTCAAGAGGTATGAGGTAGCCCTTTTAATGGAGGAGGAAACCGAGACTCAGAGGTATTAACTGAGGTTACAGAGTCAGAGTTGGGATGAGGAAGTGTTCCCAAGCCCACTGGACTCTAAAGCTGAGCCTCATAATAAGCCTGGGACCCTGCTCCTCCTTCACAGCCACAGACACATTCTACCCTCCCAAGGAAACTTTATTAGCCCAGAACTGTTGCATATGCGTCCATGTTCCTAGGGCCATGTCAGTGTTTACAACCACAGTCACGTCCTCACCTGTGTTGAGGTCATTCTCACTGTCTCCTGCCAGATCCTCTGCCACCCCACAGTGACACACTGGATGTACTTGGAGCTCTGCCTTGGACCCCTCCTCTTCTCTAGTCTTCTCTCCAGATCCACTAATCCATTTGCATGACTTCCACTACCCATGGCCAACAACTGCTGCATTGATGTCTCCAGTCCACACTGCTCTTCTGAGACCGAGACCAACACACCCTCACCATTTACCTGCCTCCTCACAAATCCACAGAATAGATCTCGTTGGCTCCTCACAGGCACCATGCCCCAAATGGAATTTATAATCTTTCTCTCTAAATTCACTCCTCTTTATCAGTATCTTAGTAAATGGCATAATTTTCTCTCTAACCCTGTAGGTTCCAATAAGTGTGAACAATCCCTATTGCACATCAGAAAGCCAGAGGTTATCTCGATTCTTCCATCTCCCTCGTATACTGTCACTTATCACATCCAGTCCTAACTGACTCTCAAGTTTCTTCTTTCATTTCTATCCTCACCCTCACCATATTTGTTCAAGTCTTCATAATCTTGCCCCCAGGTTCCTGCAATAACTTCCTGCATAATTTTTCTACTCTCCAAACTTATTCCACTTCCAATCCACCCTCTACACTTTAGCCATGGTGATTACAAATGTGGTCATGCTACATCTCTGCTTAAAACTCAAAAGCTTCAGGGTACCTGGGTGGCTCAGTCGGTTAAGTGTCTGCCTTTGACTCAGGTCATGATCCCAGGGTTCTAGGATCGAGTCCTGCATTGGGATCCCTGCTCTGCAGGGAGCCTCCTGCTGCTCCCTCTGCCTCTGCCCCTCCCTCCTTCTTGTGCGCATGTGCACGCTCTCTCTCTCTTTCTCTCTCTAGCTCTCTCTGCATTGGGTTCCCTGCTCAGTGGGGAGTCATCTTCTCCCTCTCCCTCTGCCCCTCCCCACCACTCATGTTCTCTCTCTCTCTCTCCTCTCTCTCAAATAAATAAATGAATAAAATCTTAAAAAAAAAAAACTCAAAAGCTTCCCATTGACCTATGATAAAGTCCATGTGACGGCTTTTATTGTTTCAAATCGGGAGGCTGAACTCAGTCCCCAGTCATCTAGGTCCTATCGTGAAAGGATTTTTCAGATGTAATTAAAGTTTCTAATAAGTTGAATTTAAATTAGTCAAAAGATTGTCCTGGGTGGGCCTGGCCTAATCAGGTGATACCCTTAAAAGAGGGTTTAGGCTTTTCCCAAGCTTAGAGATTCCAAACAGCTCATGCCTGTGGGGTTTCAGCTACTCATGATCTTCTCTTCCTGACTGCTTGCTTTATAGACTTTAGACTTAGTGATTCCTCACAATTGTGTAAGCAATCAATGTGTATGTATATGCACATGCAGACACATACACACACACACACACACACACACACACACACACAGTTCTGCTTCTCTGATTGAACCCTGACTGGTACAATCCTTAAAATATCCTATCAGATCTAGCACAAATAAGCCTTGCTCTACTGCTTCAACTCATTTCTCCTTTCCTTTACCACTTAGCTGCAAACAACCCAAAATCCACATAGCATTAGCCTACAGACAGAGTTTATTTTTCTCAGTAGCAAGAAGTCTGCACCAGTTGTAAAAGAAGGCCAAGTTCGGGGAAACTATACAACAATGTCTCGGGGGGCCCTGCAATATTTTCTCCTTCATCATCTTTTGTCTCACGCTTGTCACCTCATTGTGGCAAAATGGCTATTGTACTTTGGGGCATCAAGTCAATGTACCAGAGAGGAAGAAGAGAGCTTAATTAAAAAAAAAAAAAAAAAGCAAAGGGAAAAAGGTGAAAGGACAGAAAAAGCTTTCTCATTGCAAGGTTTTGTCTTTTTATTAGGGAAGTGCTACCCTTCTCAGGGATTTCTGTCACTGTCTCGTTAGCCAGAACCATGTTGCATGGCAGCCCTAGCTGGAAGGAGGTCTGAGAGAATAAGTTTTTAGAAGTTATTTATATGGTAGAGGCAGGCAAGAAGAAGAGGTTGGAAATTGTAGTTGGGTCAGCCAACTGAGAGTATTTGCCAAATGTCCTCTCCCCTCTTTTCAGCTCATTTTTCAATCTCAACATAAATATAATCTCCTCAGGAAAGCCCTCTCTCATCCATCAGACCATGCTGAGTCTGTTGAAAACTTTTCCATTACAGTGCTTACCACACCAAAGTCAATCTCCCTTGGTAGACTAGAAGCCATCCAGCAGGGCAGAGACCCTAGCTCTAATATTCTTAGTGTTTAGCACAAGACCTGGAATCTATTTTTGCTTCATAGTCCTGGCATACCTGATGAGCTTTAGAAGCTATGACGTAATGCCATCTATCTCATCCATCAGGAAATGAGACCTCAGTGTGATTACCAACAGGGCTCCTTGCTTATGACTGAAGTTTTCATTCCTGCAATGCTCAGAAAGCCCCATCCTTGATTTCTAGTATGTGGGAGAAAGGGAGTTGCTGGTATAGAGATGCCACGCACACAGTCTCCAAGACAAGTCTCCTACCACAGCCTGATGACATACTCAGGAGGCTTGTACAGAATCAGCTGTCGCCATTTTCCAGGAAGGCTTCTTCACCGCATGCAAAATATACATAATTACAGTTCGCTAGGAGAGGATTCACTGGACTGTACTTCCTCATCAGTCAGTCCTTTTAGGCTTCAACAGAATGCAAAAGTTTGGGCTCTTCTCTTAGCTGCTTGGTTGCTGCAGTTGAATTAAAGATGGTTTTGTCAGAGTCCTGGAGAGATCTAACAGATAACAGTCGACTAACGCAATAACCAGTATCCCACATGTCCTCCTTCTTTGAGTCTATCTACTCTTCCCATTAGCTAGACTAAGTTGCTTGCACAGGAAATCTTTTTTTTGTTGTTAATATTTATTATTTACTTGAGAGACAGAGAGAGATAGAGAGAGATAGAGAGAGAGAGAGCAAGTGGAGGGGGAGGGGCAGAGGGAGAAGCAGACTCCCTGCTGAGCAAGGAGTCTAATGCGGGACTCGATCCCAGGAGCCAGAGATCATGACCTAAGCTGAAGGCAGACGCTTAACCGACTGAGCCACCCAGGCGCCCCACACAGGAAATCTTAATAAGTCAGAATTCTTCATGTCCTCAGGAAATTAGACACATATTGATGAGATTTTAATCATTTATATAGCAAGATATATGCAGCTACCATTTGATGCATCGAAATGCCTGAGAAATATCTTTGTTTGAATTTTTGCATAGATGCCAGACTCAGATGACTAGAATGTCAGTTCCATAAGAGCAGGGGCTTGGTCGTTGTTGCTGGTCGTGGTGGTGGTGTGTGTAGTGCTTAGCCCGCTGCTGTACTCAGAGTACTGAACAGTGTCTGGCACAGGAGACACCGAATAAATATTTATGGAATAAGTGATTACTGAGTTATGAGATGGTATTGTGTTTATATCTGTCACTCTTACTCTACTTATATGATGAATCACATTGATCAATTTTTTAATGTAACCCAAACTTGCATACCTGACACAGACCCCACTTGGCAATTGAACTAACACAATCAAGAGAACCAACTCAGAGGATCAAGCTTTACTAATACTTTCAAGGACACAAGCAATCAAGAGGCACAAGAAGAACAGGGAGAGGTCTGTGACAATTCTCAACTCCCCAGGTGCTTCCTTCCTACATTGCATACATGTCCTCTGGGGCAATATACTAGCTGAGGTCCCTAAGTGAACTCAGTGAGTCATCTTACACAGCACAGAATCTCTAGGCTATGGATATCATTTTATATCTCAGATTTATATAGCCTAGGTGACATTCTCCAGGGAGCCATGCTTCATTATCATTAGGTTATATATTGGCTTATTTACCATAAGTGGTCCTAAATTGGGGACATCAGGTAAAGAGCATTCCATATATAAGGACTTTACTTCTAACAAATATCATTAGTCTGTTTAATCCAGAGTTTCAGCTACAAGTCTCTAGTTGCAAGAATAGATGGGGTCACTTGCCTGGTTTCCCTGGGAGTGAGATCCCTACCCCACTTTCTAGTAATTCAGAAATAAAGGGACCACAGTCACTCCATCATGTCCACAACCAGAAGTTGAGCTCTGCCCATATTTGTAAGTATGCAGTGCTGGTATTATTAGAGTAAAATCCTTTCCACTTTATAATATCTCCCTTAAAACTATTATTTAAGCTGGTTTCCATAGGTAACTATATATTTAACTATCTTCATGTTGATGTCCTTATCATTTTGGTTGTTTGAGGCTTATTTAGCATCAGATTTCTTAGGAAATACCCTGAAGTCTTCCATATACATTATAGTTTGTAGCCTTTATTCTTGAAAGTAAATTTAGCTGTATATAAAATTCTTGGCTTACATATTTTTTGCTTTGAGTAACTTAAATATTATACCATTGTCCCCTAGAACAAAGCTTTAGCATTGAGAAGTTTAGTAACAAAACTATATCCATTTCGTCCTGGTCTTTTTGTTTGTATGGACAAAAGTTTTGTGGGTTTTTTTTCATTAATTTAATGTCCAGTAATTTTATTACAATATCTCAGTGTTGGCCATTCTGGTTCAGGTTTCCTAGGTTCAGTGCCCCCTTTCAATATATTTTAAGTCATCTTGTCTTTCAAGAAAGTTTCCTTGAAATAGAATTTCTAACATTTCTCCTGTTCCATTGATATGGTTTTCTTCTTCTGGGATTCCTGTGATATATATTGTGGAATATCATTGATTATTTTCCATAGCTATCACTCTCCTTTCAGGACCATTTTGCTTTAAAAAAATTTTTTTTAGAATTTTACTCCTTCTCCTTTTCTGTTTCTCTGAAGGCATTTTCTGTTGCATTTATTTGCTCTTGCATTCCTTCTAGACTTTATATTGAAATGATTATTTCTTTTATTTCTGATTATTTTCTGAGTTGTCATCTTCCTTTCTGATCTAAATTCTCATTAGAAACCAAGTAAGGGTGCCTGGGTGGCTCAGACTGGCTCTTGGTTTCCACTCAGTTCATGATCTCAGGGTTGCGAGATTGAGCCCCATGTCAGGCTCTGCATTCAGCGAGGAGTCTGCTTGGGATTTTCTCTTCCTCTCTCTAAAATAAATAAATAATTAAAATCTAAAAAAAAAAAGAGAGAAGAAACCAAATAAGCCAGCACCTTGATTTTGGACTTCCAGGTCTCCAGAACTATGAGAAATAAGTGTGTGTTGGGTGGTATTTTGTTACGGTGGCCCAGGAAGACCAACACAGAGCTCTTGGTCCTTTTTGCTGTGTTATGTATTCACTTGGTGCTCTCATGCAGTCTCATGGCTTTCAGTACTATCTAAATGCTGATGCCTCCCAAATCTGCATCTAGTCCCCATTACCTTCAAATTCAAGGCTTGAGCATCCAGTGGCCTATTCAACAATCTTCTTTTGAATGACTAGCTTGAGTCTTTTGAATCTCAAACTTATGCTCCAAACTAAATCTTCGAGAGTTCCTCTTGCCCACAGAAAAAATTCCCGTCTCAGTTTATGGCGATTTCATAATATTAGTACTCAAGCCAAACTCTTGAGATCATCATTGATTTCTTTCTTTCTCTTCATCCCATCCAATCTCTGGGAAAATCCTATTGGCTCTATCCTCAACATGAATTTAGAATCTGACCACTTCTCACCTGCTCCACTGCTAAAATCTAGATCAAGTTAACCCATTGCCCGTGTCCATCACCGCAATGACCTCCTAACTGGTCTTCCTACTTCCACCATTGCTTCCCTACACATCAGCCAGAGTATCTCTTTCCAAATTTAAGTCCAATCATGTTCTTCAAAATAGAGTAAAAGCCATAGTCCTTCCTCAATGGTCTATAGGTCCTCTCTGATCCGGATCTCCATGATCTCTCTGACTTCAACCCCTACTTCCGTCCTCCTTGCTCACTCTGTTCTCGCTACACTGACCTTACTGCTCTTCCTCCGATGTGCCAGGGATGTTCCCACCTTGAATGTGTTTCCTCTCCTGGATTAATGCTCTTTGCTCAGCTGTATGCTTCACTAATGCCCATACCTCCTTCAAGCATATGTCCAAATGTCAACCTGAGAAGTATTCCTGCACATCATATGTAACACTTGTTGCACTAACCAGATCTGTATTCTATATAGTTATACATAATATATGTATATATACATATACATATATTACCTATTTTTTTTGTTGCCTGCATCTCCCTGCCATGATGTAAACTCCATGAGGACAGGGATCTTTGTCCACTTTGTTAAGTAATGTATTCAAAGTACATAAAACACACTTTAGCACATAGTAGGTACACAGTAAATATCTCTTAATAAATGAATGAGTTTTCTCCATTTGTTTTGCTCCTGGATTGCCTTCTCTTTTCTTGATTTTTTTTCTTTCTTTTCCTAATTCTATATTTTCACTTAGTAGTATCTGGGTATCGTGCTGTTCCTGATGTCTTCTCAAACTTGGGCCTTCTTTTTTTTTTTTTTTTTTTCTTCTCCTCTTTACTTTCCATCATTTTATCTCATATGCATGCTTTCCTCTCTTAGGGAGATCTTTAGTAGGAAATCTGATGAGCCTATCATTCTTCCCTTAATTTCAGGATTCTTGGGGATTTTCCCACAACAAACACAGACATAGACAGATATTTCATTATTATCACACATAATGTTGCTTTGAAAAACACCATGCAAGGAATTTATCCATAAGTGGGACTTGTTCTCTAAATTAATAATTTATCTCACATTTTGTGCTTGCTATCATTTACCATTAATGCTAAAAATGTAGGTTACAACCTTTCTATGCCTTAGTGGAAGGAACCCTTGTCTTGATGTTTATAAGACATGGGCTTTCCCAGGGGCTCTGCTGCTAATAAAGTCTAAGATATTTAGCGAGTCATCGACTTGTTTGCATTCCTGCTTTGACCGCAAAATAAAGGCCGCATAGAGGGAACACAATGAGCCATATACCATTCCCGATGTTATAGCTGCTATATATTTTCTCTTTATTACTCCTGACCCCCACCTGCTGATACAGCAATGAGTCCCCACCTGCGGAAGCCCCATATCCTAAAGAGATTAGGGTGCTCCCCATCTCATCTTCCATTATGCCCCTTGGTGGAAGGTTTCAAAAATTCTGAACAGTGAAGGAAGTATAATGTAGTTGATTCAAGTTATGTCCCCTGCACTGATTATGTTGAGACTTTAAAAACTTCATACAAAATATAAAAACGTTCCAAAAAAATTTTTTTCCCCCAATTTTTGTCTGTGCCCCTGCTTTTTGAGCAGTATGCTAAGCTTGTTTGCTCGAGGGATTATTTAGACACTGTAATGTGGGCATTGCTACAGAGAGACTTAGAGCAGGAAGTAACTTGCTCAGAGCTGGTGTGGGGGACTCAGGTCTTCCTAATACCCAAATCCAGGAGTCTGTACTACCATACGCCACCTGCACATGACATGAGGTAGCAGACACGAGTGTAAAAGGTACCAACTCTTACTATCTTCGTATGGATATTTATGAAAGTCAACAGCATCGATTACTTCTCTTTTCACTCTTGGATTAGTGTTCACAGTTGGAAATAAGCAGGCATTATCAGCCATAAGTACGTATAGTATTTCATCATTTCAAAGATTTTTTTCGTATGTTAACATCTCTGAAATCAAGATATATCTTGTAATAGATAGCATGTGATAGCTAATGAAAATCACTAACGTTTGGGGGGTATTCATTAAGCATCAGACACCATTCTAATTGTTTTGTTTAACACTCCCACTTTTTAATACTCCCGTTAACCTGACATGGTGGTTATACCATTCACCCCATTTTGCAGGTGGAGAAGCGGAGCCATCGAAAAGTGAAATAACGTGCTCAAAGCCATACATGTAATATGTGGGGAAAATGAGATTTGAATCTTGAGGATCCGGCTCCAGAACTTGTATTCTTAACCAAAAAAGATTCACTGCCCCCAATTGTGCCTGGGAAGGGGGGACATACTGGCCTACCTATGCATGGCTGGGCAAGAGGAGAATTCATAAAGGTTTAATGAAGGTTAACTGCATTATGTGGGCATAATCTCCTTCCCCTGCTCTCATGTCTTCAAGTTTCTAACACTGGTTTTGTGTGTGTGTGTGTTTTTTTCATCTTGGATGTTGGGTCAATTTTACAGTGTCAAATACTATGTGGAATAGGAAAAGAGAGGGGCGGATGTCAGAATGAAATTCTGGAGAAGTTCTGACCGAGTGTTTTGTTGCCTGAAGGCAACTTGGTAACTGACCATTTGGCATCTAGGATATGCCACAGGTCTGACTTCTAGAATTCTTTTCTTTCCCATGTTTTATGCTCCTGAATTCAGTCAATTTTTTTTTTTTTATTTTGTTCTGTGCTGAAGCCAAGGAAGGAGAACTGAATGAAAGGAGGGAATTGTTCCAATCATCCAGCTATCCCTTCCAAACTCTGGTGAAAGTGAGAATTATTAAAAAAAAAAAAAAACAAAAAAAACCCGAAGCCTCTACAGATGTAGTTCTTGTGATAAATCACTTTTTAATCAGTCATAATTTTGCATTAAGTGCTGAATAAATGCCCTTTGTTTCATACTTAAACTGTCAGTGACTAACATTGGGAGGGCAGACTAGTGCTTATCATTAGAGCAGAGAAAAATCGATACCATTTTTAATTAAAGACAGGCACAGCCGAGCTTTGAGACAAGCAAATCTCCTTGTCAGTTCGTCTCCCCTTTAAACTCTCTCAGAAGTTCAGTTCAGAAGTTAAGAGGCACCCGAATGTAGGAACAGAGTGACACAAATGCTTTGTTGGGGGGAAATAGAGGGAGCGGAGGGGCATGAGATGGGGGAGGGGGTGCAAACAAAAAAGAAGGCCGAGGGAGACATTAGGAAAAGTATGCTTTTCATTCAGCCAGTCCCTAAGGGACAATCTTCAGGAATGATAAAAGGTAGATACTGGCTTGTGCTACAGAGATGATCTTTTCCCTTGCAGACCAAAAGGTAATCGAAGGAGAGTCAAACCTATTCTCATCAGTCATATTTTATTATGTTCAAACACCAGCACATGGTATTTTTTAAATGATCCTTTTCACATTATATTTTGCGACTTTGGATATTCTCCCTTTGTAGAGCAAGAGTCCAGCAAGACAGGACTCATAGTCTTTTATAAGCCAATGACAGAAATGATATTCCATCTCTTTTGCTGTATTCTATTTGTTAGAAGCAAGTCACCAGCCCAGCCCATACTCAAGAGGAGGGGATTCCACAAGGTTGTGGCTCAAAGGAGAGGGGTCATTGAGGACCCTCCTGGAAAGTTGCCTACCACAGACCTTCATATCAAGAGGCTTATAATCTCTTTGGGCAAAGAATACAAGTAAATTGGGGCAATATGAGAAAAAGAAAAGTTACGTCTCATCAGATCCCCAGATATGATACAGCCAATGAGTCCTAGGGATAGTCAGGAAAATAAAAATAACATAGGAAGAATTTAATTAATGAAGGCTGATGGCATTTTGGTGAGTGTACAAGGACTGGAATAGTGCTACTCGTTTCCTTCTAGCTCTGTTGGAATAACCATGGAAAGACCTAGCTTTCAGAGTTTTGCAGACTGCCCATCCACCTTCTGGTTAGTGCTATTTTCTTCCTAGAATGAGAACTCCAGCTAAGTCTGGTTTTGCCCATTAGGGTCTCCATGGTTTTAAGTAATTAGAAAAATCCATCTCAAACCGGCTCAAGAATAAAAAAGGATGCAGGAGTAGTTCAACTAAGGTAAAGGTGCAGAGGCAAGTAAGCCTCTGGCTCAGTGTGATCAAGAAGCCAGCTCCTCTTTCTGGTTACTACCTCTACCCATTATTCTAAATCCTACCAGTTATTCTAAATCTTCACTGTATCTCACTTGGGTTTCTGAATCTTTTAATCAAATTGTTTATATAGACTGGAGTCTCATAAAAATATTTGTCCCAGGTCCTTCACACTCTAGGGATACCCTGTGTATAAAATTGCTAACTCTGGAATGGCTAGGTGGATGTCATGGCATATGTATTATATAGAATTTCTGAAGTTTGATCACCCAAATCATGTAGGTTAAATAAGGTCAGAATATATATGAATATACATGTATATATGTATTCATGAGATGATTTGTCCTATAAGAAACAAATCTGTCACATTCTGACTTATGCGTGGCCCAACCAAAGAATTCTTTTTTAAAATCTATATACATTTTTTATTTATTTGAGAGACAGAAAGAGAGAGAAAGAGAGAGAGGAAGAGCATGAGTGGGGAGGAGCAGAGAGACAAGCAGAATCCCCACTGAGCAGGGAGCCTGATGCAGGGCTTGATCCCAGGACCCCAAGATCATGAATTGAGCTGAAGTCAGGTGCTTAAACGACTGAGCCACCTAGGCCCCCTGAGAATTCTTTTTTTTTAAAAAAAGATTTTATTTATTTGAGAGAAAAAGAGAGCTTGCATAGGGGGGGGGGGGGGGAGCAGAGAGGAAAGGAGAGGGAAAGAATCTCAAGCCGATGCAGCGCTAAGCATGGATCCTGAAGTGGGGCTTGACCTCATGACCCTGAGATCATGACATGAGTCAAAACCAAGAGTCAGATGTTTAACTGACTGAGTTACGGAGGTGCTTCCCAACCAAAGAATTCTTAATGGTATTGTGCTGATCATTGATGAATCCACAATTTATAATTCCCATTATCTATAAAACCATCAAAACATTTTGGTGCCCTACATAGTCTTTCAACCAGCTCTAATGGCCCATTCTTGGACATAGAACCTCCACGCTTTTGAAGTCATTGTTCCTTGTGTTATCCCTTTCCCACACTTCTATGGTGTACTTTTCCTGAATTCCCAGTTTCCTACCCTATTCAAACCCTGTGCTCTTCCAAGACCTGGCTCCAGTTCATTTTTTCTGTAAAACCTTGGTTTAAGTTGCAGTACCCCTGAACAGTCACTTGAAGTAGTTAGATTTTCTGTTTATACCAGTTATTTGGAGATTCACTACACAAATGTTGCAATTTCTGTTTCATCTTACATTTTTCTTTAACTGTTTTATGTTATGTTCTATTCTCTTTTGTATTGCCCTTAGAGGCTGCGCAAAGTTGATTGTCAATATGTATCTATTGATTTGTAGATGAATTGCATGGCATTCCAGAAGGGCCTTCGACCCAAGAGGTTATTAGATCAACTACAATTATCTTCACAGAGTTGGGTGAAGGGGTTGGGGATAGAGTGTTTATATGTATGTGAGAGAGAAATGCAGATGACCACTGGATAGTATTATATGCCAATTACTGGTTTGTGTAAAGAGTGTTTAATTAAAAATTACACAGTGAAATGAGACCTACCTCTCAGTAAAAAACAAAAAAACAAAGACCAAAAACCTCCTAGTTGATTTCTTACAACTTTTCTTCTGCAATTATAGAATAAACAATAAAGTAGCTTTAGATGATGTCAACAGTAACTATTCTCTAATTTTTTTTTAATCTTAAACTTAAATTCTGTAAGTTCAGTTTGGCAATACTCTGATGGTTTGATTTTCTGATGAGCACCAACCCTACATGAAAGGAATTTATTATAGAGGTCTCTGGAATATTTCCTGCTTGATTGAAAGTTCTCTCAGAGCAGAGGCATGTTATTCACTTTTTAAAATAGACTTTATTTCTTAGACCAGTTTTAGATTTACAGAAAAATTGATAGTGCAGAAAGTTCCCATCTATCCAAGCACACAGCTTCCCCCCCTTATTAATATCTTGCATTAGGATGGCTCATTTGTCACAAATAATGGACCAATATTTATACATTATTATTAACTAAAATCCATACTTTATTCAGATTTCCTTAGTTTCACCTAATTTTTTTTTCTCCTCCAGATTCCTTCCTAGAATCCCACATTTCATTTAGTCATCATGTATCCTTAGGTTCCTCTTGATTGTGACAGTTTCTCAGACTGTCTTTGTTTTTGTTTTGTTTTTGTCTTTGTTTTTGTTGACCTTTGGTGACAGTTTTGTTGAGTACTGGCCAGATTGGAATTTGTCTGATGTTTCTCTTATGGTTCAACCAGGGCTCTGGGTTTTCAGGAGGATGCTGAAGAGGTGAAATGACATTTTCATCACACTGTATCAAGGGTACATACTGTCCACATGACATCCCTATTACTGTCCACCTAGATCAACTAGCTGAGGGAGTGTTTGTCAAGTTTCTCCATCGTGAAATTAGACTTTCTTTTCTCCCCACTTTCCTTACTGTCCTCTTTGGAAGTCCCTTTACGCAGCCTATACCTAAAGAAGTAGGGAGTTTATGTTCTGCCTCCTTGAGGATGGACTGTCTACATAAATTATTTGCAATTCTGCTACACAAGATATATGTCACTTCTCCCCCATTTATTAATTAATGTCAGTGTGGACTCATGGACATCTAGAAACTTCTTTTATACCTTGGGTTCTAGTAGTACTTTATTTTGTTACTTGACTTGTTCCAGCTTTGAGTCTTGGGATCTCTCTCAGTTGGCTCCTATACGCTCTTGATACACCCATTATTTTGATGTTGTTCTGAGCATTTCTTTACTTTCAGGTGCATGTCATTCACTTCTGTCCACCTCCAACTCTCAGTATCTCAATGAACTTCTTGTTAAATAAATAGAGTGTCTGAATTATGGTGAAGCTCACTCTGCTATCATATTTATCCACAGTTAAATTTGCAAGAACAGTAATACCCTTGGTTGCAGTTTCTCTCTTGTAAGGGTACAAATGCCCCCTATTTTAACCAAATATGTTTACATTTCCTTCTGGAACATTTCTCCTGCTATATTTCAGTTACCGGCAAGAAGTCTAGAGACATCTCGGCAATGGTTCTGTTTTTACTTAAATTATTCCAGAGGCCTTCTGAAATTTAAAGAGTGGACATGCAAAACCCTCAAAGCTCAAACGGCTCGATAGCCAAGTTAGAGGTAGGAGCTTTGTTTCCTAGCTTCTCCCTTTAGGCTTCTCTGCTCCAGCTCCCACGGCCCACGTAAAGCAAGACATTAACCTGGGAGTTGGAAAAGCAAAGAAAAGGGCCCAGCACGAGTGTGGGGAGATGTACTCAATTTATGTCTTGGGTCAACACAATTTACTCCTGCCTCCCCCGCCACCCCCTCCCCAGTTCTCCTCCACTCCAGTCTTGCTTCAGACAATGAATTTCCGGGGAGTTTTTTGCCTTTTGATCTCCTCGCTGATCTAATGCAATTGTCCACTGGCAGAAGCGCTGTGAGGTGCAGAATAAAGTAATGAAGCTAATTTGATTTGCACTCCACCCTCACCCTTAAGATCTACATGTCTTTATTGTATTAGTTCCTAATGAGATTCTCCGTCTGCACTCCAGAGAACAGTGGCTGTGGGAGGGGCTCATCTCAGGAGATTTGCCCCCATTTACATCCCATCTTTAATGGATATGGACCCGGCTGCCCTTGAGTCATAAGGTGACCATATTTTCCTTCCTGGACCACCCTGGGCAAGAGTGGGAATGCAACCACTGCTACAGAACCAGGGAGGCCTTCTTTCCAATTCCAGAGGAAAAAACAAAACAAAACAACAACAACAACAACAAAAACAAGAGCAAAGTTTAGCGCCGGGCTGAACACTTCACGGAAAGAGCACCAAGCAAATTTCCAGCCTCAAACCGTGTTTCTGAAAGAGATTTGCTCCCGTGTGCAAGTGCGCTCTTTACTATTTTGTCACCAGTATGATAAAGAGTGAGCAACAAAAATCACCTTTCAAAAGTCCTTCCCCAGGACACCAAATCCTCTGAACCATTCCTGTTGTACTTGCGGTGGCTCCCTGGAGGCCAGAGTCCGGCTGGCCAGGGGCCATCGGATGGAGACGTAAACACGAAGTTTATTTTGGAGAACCACATCTGGAGAATATGAAGCCATCCCTTTCAGAACAACGCTCACTCACTCCCTCTACTCTCCCTACCACCCACAATGAGTTTTAAACCACGTCATGAATGAAGAGATTTAAAGCACTTCATCAATGTCTCTTTAACTAGCCCCTCTCTACACCCTCCAGGATTTTGGCAATGCCACTGACATCAGCCTTTTCCTATTTTCCAGATCCAAAACACTCGATTTCCCTGTCTCGAATCACAACATACACCTGGAGGATAGTGTGATGTAATTCTGCTTGTTTTAGTCCAAAAACTGCTTTTGAGCTGGTTGGCGACCCTGCTGGAAACTCGGATTTAATTAATATAATGCACTTATTTATATGGCATAGTGGATTATTTTCAGACACAGCATGAAGGTGGGAGGACAAACATCGGTAATTCACAATTCACAAGTCTAGTGCTCGAACATAAAACGGTTTTTGACTGTTTCAGAAAAAGATGAAAAAAAAAAAAGAGAGAGAGAGAGAGAAAGCTGAGTGCTACCCAAAGAATCATTTCATAAAAGCAAACATTGCTCAGTTTGTTTTAGGCCTCGCTCAGATCCCTGAAATCATAGGAGGAAAGGAAAGGAGAGTGATTGGCATCATGACGACTTTTCTAGGGGGAAAAAGGTAGTTTATATCTAATCTAAGGTCTTTAAGAGGAATCTATCAGCTTTGGTTTGGCTCTCAGTGGACAGGTGTCTGTATCATAGAAGCACCATACATAATTCACCACCAGAGAGCCCCAGAACTTAGCAAGAAGGCTAAATTACCTGTCACTTCCAGAAAAGGTGTTCCCTTCAGGTCAAGGTTGAAGGCTCCTGTAAACCCGAGCAAGGAAGAGCGCTTCAGTCCGTATCTAAATGTCAGCAGCGCTTCTCAGCGGTTGGAAATGCAGGCTGGCTATTTACCCTCATACTTGCCCACCTCTTTTGTAGGGTCAATTAAAACCCTATCATTCTGAAATCAGATTGGAAAGGAGGAGGGAGGTCACTTGTTTTAATGATCGGAGACCACTTTGTTTATGTCAAATCAATGGATGCCAAGAATCTTCCTCTCTTCGCGGAAGGTGTGGGCTAGGGGGAGTCCTGTCAGAGGTGTGAGCCCTTACAGCTTCGTCTGAATACAAAAACATCTCATTATTACCTGGGGATAGAACATGGAGCCTACTCCCAGGCAGACTCTGACTCCCGAACACAGTTCATGAGAGGCAGGTGCCATCTGGCTGTCATTAAGCTGCTGATCGTGCCTTTCTCCTTGATTGACTAGTGATGGATTGACAGGTGACATGGACCCTGTTGGAGCCTGCGGTGGGGAGATGGGGAGAGCTGTTTTTCACCTCTGTGGTTTGGGGGAACCTGTTTGAGGCTTCATGCATGAATTTCCCTTCAGATTTATCACCCGTATTTTAGAAACTTTGTTTCCGAAGCAGTGAAACACAAAACGAGAACATAACATCAAACAGAGACCCAACCACACAGATGGGGGGTGGGGGGAGGATGCATATACCCTTTAGAAAATATTTTCTTGGCTTAATTCTGAGGGTAGTGAGAGATGGCTAGTTGTCCCCAGTTGTCTTTTCTAGTATTTTTAACTTTTCTGTTGCTTTACAATTTCATTATATTATAATTTCATTATATTACAATTTCATTATATTCAAATTTGCTCTTTGAATTAAAGAACTGAGTTTTAGAAGTTCTTTATTTCCAGTAAAGTGAAGAAGAATGCTTAAGAGTTCTGAGATGTTTGTATACCGAAGAATGTTTTGTTATATTAAAACACTTTCATTAAATGTGTTACTCAAATTAATAACATCAAATTAAGGATCAATTCTGGAACGTCTGAGAAATTTATTGCATTTGGTAATGCAGAGGTATTGTGTCTGGTCACAAAAATTTCTAAAAGCAGGAAGCAAAATGCAGGGCAACTGGGTGTCAGAACTGTCAAACACAGCTTGATGAACATTTGATTCATTAATCGATTGAGAACTATTTGCCCCAACTTGGAAAAATCTAGTGTTTAAATTCAGATGATTTTTTTACCAGAGAAAACTTTCTCAGATATATCTCAGTAAAAGATAGTACCTTCAAATTATGTAAAAAAGAAAGTGTCATTTTAATTTGGTAAGCTCAGGAGAAGCAGAAATAAAAATCATTAATTATTAATTCAATAAAGAACATTTTCCATGTTTTTCTTTATTTTTTATTGAAGTAAAATTTGTATGTAACACTATATAAGTTTCAGGTATACAGCATGATAATTTAATATTTGTATACACAACAAAGTGATCACCATAAGAAGTCTAGTTTTTATTCATCACCAATTTACCCCCTTCACCCATTTCACCCACAGCTCATCCCCCTTCCCCTGTGATCACCACCAGTCTGTTCTCTGGATATGAGTTTCTGATTCATCCTTGATGGGTCCTGGTTATTGAGGGTGTGCCAAGACCCGCCCGTGTTCCAAAGGGAGTGATTTCGATAACATCTAGTTTCAGGCTGATTGGAAGCAAGATGGTCAGGCAGCAAATTTTAAGGTCTGCAAATATATATAGTCCTGTGGGACTGCAATCGTAGACTCTGTTCATTCCCAGGATGGAGATCTGGAGGTGTCCCTTGGGCCACAGTTGCAAAAATCAGGGCTTCAGATGAGTGTATAAGCTCCTTTCTGGGAGGTAGCAGCAAACTGTGGTGAGGCCAAGTAAAGGTTCAAAGATGGTGTCTCCTTGCCCGTGCTCCCCGAGAGCAGCTCTGTGGCCCCTACATGTGTGGTGGACCTGAGCTTGTCCCTCAGGCTGAAGCTCTAGGACAGGTAGATGGGCCTTTCTCACAGGCAGATGGGGGTGTCTTTCAGCCTATTATGCAGTGTGCTGAGGGTGGTAGCCTGACTATCTGTCTTTTTTTTTTTTTCTCGGACAGTACACCAAAACTCAATAAGTGGTAGTTTCTTATTTTTTCTTTTTAATTTTATTTATTTATTTGACACACAGAGAGAGAGAGCACAAGCAGGGGGAGTAGCAGGCTGAGGCAGAGGGAGAAGCCGGCCCGATGCAGGACTCGATCCCAGCACCCTGGGATCATGACCTGAGCTGAAGGCAGACGTCCAACCAACCGACTGATCCACCCAAGTGCCCTAAGTGGTAGTTTCTTAAGGTTAATTAAAACATGAACTTTCTGTAGTTTGTTATATTAAAATCCACTGGTCTGTCTTGCACTTTAGGAAAAAACATTGGAGTATAAATGACAATGTCATACTAGTTTTGGGTGTACAACAGTGATTTGACAATTTTATACATTACTCCATGCTCACCACGCTAAGAGTAGTCACCGTCTGTCACCACACAGCATTATTACAATCTTATTGACTATATTCCCTATGTTGTCCTTTTCATCTTTGTGACTTCAGTATTTTATAATTGGAAGTTTGTACCTCTTCATCCCCTTCACCAATAATTTCACCCATCCCCTCATCCAACTCCCCTCTGGCGACCACCAGTTTGTTCTCTGTACTGAGCCTGGCTTTTGTTTCTTTTCTTGTTTGTTTTGTTTTTTAGATTCCACATATAAGTGAAATCGTATGGTATTTGTCTTTCTCTGCCAGACTATCTTTCTGATTGTTTTAGTCTCGTGTCTACAAACACAAACCCCTCTGACCACCAAGGCGAGCAAGGGATATCCCCTGTGTGGACTGCACTCACCCACCCACTTTAGCAAGGCTGTGTGCCCATTGTGGCTGTCTCTGCTAGCAAGGTAGAGGGAGACTACAACAACGGTGCTCACCAGAGCCTCCATCCCCAGAAAGTTCCAACTTTCACTGCTTCTTCAACAGATGCTTTAAAATTAGCAAATGAATTTCCTTCACATATAATCCCATCACTTCTTGAACTGCTGCCTTTGCACCCCACTGGTCCTGGGACAAGTGAGTCTACATGCAACCCCCTCAAAAGGGTATCTCAGATCTCCACAGCCCTCAGGTCCCCGGGACGTAAACCATATTGGTTTCCAAAGCTTGGCATTTGCGGGGCCTCATTGCTCTGCTACAGGTCCCAAGGGTTGAATTGCTCAATGGCATAAACCCCACTTCTTAGGGAGAGGCTCTGGATCCGTGAGATCTCTCCCTATTATATGGGGGTTTTGGTGGCGGGTTTTTTGATGAGACTGTTTCTGCTTCTCCTACAATCTAGATGTGGCCCTTTATCCCTTGTTGTGGAAGCTGCTGTTTTTGTAAAAAAAATTTTTTTTCAGTGGGAATTATTCTGTATGTGGCTGTGGATTTGGTGTGTCTGTGGGAGAGCTAAATTCAGTATCTCCATTGCCACCATCTTGGACAGCTTTCGTCCATGTTTTTGATGGTAGAAATTAACATTCTTGGGGCGCCTGGGTGGCTCCATCGGTTAAGCAACTGCCTCCGGCTCCGGTCATGATCCCTGGGTCCTGGGATCGAGTCCCACATCAGGCTCCCTGCTCAGCGGGGAGTCTGCTTCTCCCTCTGCCTCTGCCTGCCACTCCCCCTGCTTGTCCTCTCTCCCTCTCTCAAATAAACAAATAAAATCTTAAAAAAAAGAAATTAACATTCTCTTCAGAATATTATTTTGGAATAATATAAATAAAACTAATGAGTTTTTAAGACCAGCTTTTATAAACATCTAATTTATAAAAATGAATTCCATAGGAGACGTTCTTGTTAACTACTGACTGAGAAGTAAAAGCTAATTTTTCTTTTACATATATTATTTGTGTAAATGTATCTTTATACATAGTTGCACACTGTGAATTTGGTTTATTTGCATATTTCAGGTTCTCTCTGTAGTTTTACTTCTAAATAATTCTATACATAGCTAAATGAAAATGATTTTAATTAAAAATTGTCTGAAATAAAAAATTCCTTCTATATATATATACATATATATATATATATATATATATATATATATATATAAATAAAACTAAGGGGGAAATGAGCTTGGTGCAATCCAAGAACAGTGGTTGTTTTTTATATATATATATATATATATATATATATATATATACACACACACACACATATATATATATATATATATCACATAGACACAGCAGATTCCTAGGTGACCTAACAATAAAAGCCATTGCTGTGTAAATACCCTTCACACAGTTAACAGACGGTATATTATATGTATAGCAGGGATCAAACCAAAGGGAAATTGTCAGGCAGCAGGATATGAAAGGAGAAGCTTCCATTGCTATTATTTCAAGGCTGATTTCTCATTTTCCAGTTAAATGTTTCAAAAGCTCACTTCATGCTTCTTCTTGAGATTTCCAGGGGTTGGGGAAGATGTAGTATATAGAAGCTTAGAACTGTTTTCTGTTTTGCAAGGGTGCGAGCATTTGGATACACCCATGGGGAAATTATTTGAATGGATCCCATGACTTTAAATACCATCTATATACTGTTGACACCCAAATTTATATCTCCTCCTTGGATGTCTCCCCTGAACGCCAGACTCATATATCAAACTACCTAGCAGACATCTCCATTCAGGAGTCCACATTTCAAATGTAACAAATTAAAAAACAAGCTCGCAATTTTCTCTTCCAAACCTGTTCTTTCTTCAATCTTTTCCATTATAGTTAACAGAAATCCATCTTTCCAATTAATCAACCCAAAAGCCTTGAGTCATCCTTGACTTCTCTTTCTCTCACACTCTACATCTGTTCTGTGATGAAATCCTTTTATCTTTGATTGCAGATATACCTAGGATACAACCAGTCTCCACCAGCTCGGGCACCACCATCCTGGTCCAAACCACCGCGTGGATCTTTGTGGATTGCACTTGTCTCCTGATTGGTTTCCCTCTTTTATTCCTCTCTCCCACCCCCTCCACCCCACCGACCAGAACCATCAGCCAGATTGATTCCCTTTGAGCGTAAGTAAGATCATACTGTTCCTCTGCTTGAAAGCCTCCACTAGCCCTTCTTACACAGAGTAAAGCCAAGTTCTTACATTGGTGTAGGATGCTCATAGACCCACCGCCATTGTGCCTCTGACCTCATTTCCCACTCCTCTGCCTTCCTGCCCCCAGGCCAGCCGTATCTCCTCTTGTTCTTGGATTGCACCAAGCTCATTTCCCCTTTAGTGGTCTTCCCCCGGATAGCACAGGACTCACCTTCTCATCTTCTTCAAGACTTGGCTCAAATGTTACCATCTTAGAAATGCCTTCCTCCCTATTCCTCTCTCTGCTTTACTTTTCTCTATAGCACTTACCATGAACTAATATAACTTAACTGTTTATTTTGCTTACTGTCTCCCACCACTAGAATGTAAGCTACCTGAGTGCAGGAGTTTTGTCTGCTCGCTACTCTATCCCCAGGACTTAACAGTGCCTGGAATAGAGTAGTACTCAATAAATAATTATTAAATGAATTAAACAATTCCTTAAGCAAGGGTAAAGCTGAGACCTGATAATTTCTATGGCTTATAGACTCTTTTGAATATATATTTTTTAATTTCTATTTTAATGTACATAAAGTAAACTTTAGTCTTTTTGGTGGGCAGTTTTATGCACTTGGCAAATGCATATAGTGGTGTAACTCCCACCTCAAACAAGATACAGAATAATTACAGTATCCCTCAAAAAAAAAAAAAAATCCTCATGCTTCAAATATTGTCCCGATCTTTAATGCCTGGCAACCACTGATCTGTTCTCTATTCGACAGTTTTGTCTTTTCCAAAATGTCATACAGATGCAACCATCCTGCATGTAATGTTTTAGATCTGCCTTCTTTCTCTTAGCATAATGCATTTGAGTTTTACCCGTGCCGTTGTGTATATTAATTGTTCTGTTTTATTGCTGAATACTATTTCATTTTATGGATATGCTAGTTTGAATTTTATGTATTTCCAGGAGACCATGAATAAAAGGAATATGCCATCATGTTGTAGATCAAAAAACCAAATTTCTGAAAGACATTGACTTTGTAAGGATTATAGAACTAAATTTAGTTGTTTGTTTTCAAACTAAGTATGGGAAAAGACCTGAAGAAAATATACCCCAAAGTATTAATGGTGATATTGTCTTTGGTAGTAACTTTTTTTTCTATTTTTATTTATCTACTTTTTTTTTATAAGCGACACATATCATTTCTATAATAAAAAAAAACTTTATTTTGAAAAAGATGATACATTGATATAGATATTAAAATATCCAGGAGATATCATTTGGAGGAAAGAAAATACACTTTATTTCCTTTTGATTTAAGTGGCATCAAAAAGACTTAGTCGGCTACACTTTCATGGAGGAATGCGAAAAAATTGGGTTCAATAAAAAGTTTATTTAACTCAAAGGAGGAAAATAAATGCTAATTTTAAGATGATACTTTACAATTTCTTTTAGTAACAGTTTATACCTGCAGTCAAGAAGGCTTCTGCTTCTTTAAATAGTGAGGGTCTCCAAACAGTTTACGAAGTAATAGATCATATATAAGTAGGTTGTTTGCTCTTGGTACAGATGCCATCATTACTAACTAGTTTCAGGCTCTTTGAGAGCTAAATAATTCCGTAATGCATCATTGAACATTTAGTTGCTTCATAGCAGATGGTTTCAGGGGTCCATCTGCTCACAGCAATGTTTTCAACAAGCCCCCTTCACCTTCACCAAAAGGTTCGGAAACATTAGAATATTCATTCTCCACTACAGGTGTGTTTTCTTGGCTCCCCTATATTAAGGAGAGGGACTACTGTCTTTTCTTTTTTCCAGAAAGGAGATACTGGCCTGTGTAAGTCTAAGAGAACTCACTGTGAGTGTCAGGGAAGCAAGTGAAAGGAGTATCTTGATTTAAAGAACTTGTAAAGTCACTTAAGTTACCATGTACGTGCGTGCTTGTGTGCGTGTGTGCGAGAAGTGGTTGCTTTCCTGAGCTACGTTAAAAATGAGATATTATGCAGTCAACTTGTTCTGTTACTCCTGCCCCTAATACGTGCAGGAGCATTGTCAGCTTCTTTAGGGTTTGCTGGGGAAAAGAATGCATTCTCTCTGCCTTTGAGGCCATGGGCAAGGCCCTCAGGCAAGGTCAGAATGAGCACATGAAATACACGAAGCAGCTCCAACTAAAACCACATGGATAAGAGCAAACGGAATATCCTATCTGAATGCTGAGGAGATCCAGGGGCAAGTGTTACGGGGACACAGCTAGTTCTACTCCAGAAATCCCCAATGCCCCATTACCTATGTGATCTCTGAAATTCGCAGTCAGACTGCTGGAGAAACAGAATGGTGACGTGCAATGAATAAGACATGTGCAGTAGCTCTCTCCAAATATGTAGAATTTTCTTTTCCAAATGGGAAAATCATAAGGAAAGACAAAGTTGGTGACGAGGAAGCACAGAGCACTAGGTAGAGGACTTTCAAGAGACTACAAGAAACTAACGGTCCGTTTATTCGGATTGAGGCGACGGACACCCCCATCCCGAAGACACCGAACCCATGAATTCAACACCGTGAACCATATAAATAGCCTTCAGGTGTTGAGTAATTAGAGAGACATCACTTTCGCACCAATTTGTCGGCAAGGGGAACAGTGAAGAGCTGGCTATTGCGGAAAACCGTGTACGTGGCAGCCACAGAGGAGCATTCAGACACGAGAGTGCTCTGTGTTTTGTGTTCAAGTGGTTGTATTTTAATTTGTCTTCCTAAAAGGAACAAATGGATTCAGATCTGGATATGAAAGAGAATTGCCGAAGCTTGCAGAGTCATATTTCAGAGAGCTGTTTGAAGGCAATTTAATGATCTATTATCGAATTTAAGACCAAACTATTAGAAAAAAATAAGAATCTTTGGCTTCCTGAGACGAATGGCATTTGCTCTATGCAGTTGTCACCGGTGATGGCCCTAGGCTTATATTAGTCCATTCATTTTTTAACAGGCATTTATTATGTACCTACTAGGTGCCCAGAATCAGACAAGGTTTACCAGAGAGACCCTATTTCCAACCTTCAGGATCTTCCTACTTTGTAAGCTAAAACTCTGTTGCTAAATGGGTTGTGTCAAAGGTGAATGATTTATTACTGGCCACAAGTCTGAAGGAGTGGGCCGCGTTGGAAGGCAGAGAGCACACATTCCTGATATTGCTATCAATGTCATCTTGATTATCCTGTCAAGAATATCCACTGAAATTGACTTTACCATCACTCCTACTTTTGCTGTGAAAGCAGAAAAACCACAGACATGTTTTGTGTGTCTGCGAAAGCTTTAGAATTCAGTTCATTTAATTCAGTGTTCCCTGTTAGGTATGAATTGCATACTCAAGCATGCTCAGCACTATTAGCTCTGTGAGGAGCCCAAATTAAGGAAAGGACTGGTTTCATGTCTTCAGATAGTTTGTAATCTAATGGGGAAAATAAGATAGACCCACCTGAAACTGTAAGAAACTCCTGCAGGAAACACTTCAGGTGCACCGTTGAGGATGAAGGCATTCTAATG
This sequence comes from Phoca vitulina, assembly GCF_004348235.1. Classification (NCBI taxonomy): domain Eukaryota; kingdom Metazoa; phylum Chordata; class Mammalia; order Carnivora; family Phocidae; genus Phoca; species Phoca vitulina. The sequence goes on from NW_022589729.1 coordinate 7,907,998, forward strand.
AGAGAAAGGGGGAACACTGAGTGGGGTAAATCGGAAAGGCATGCAGGTTCTTGTGCCATCATGGACCCTGTCCAACATGTGACTTCTTTAGAGAAGAAAAGGGGAGACAAAGAGGCTTGGGTTCACTTTAAGGAATTTGGATTGATTTCTTTAAATATGGAAGTAGTTGTAAGTCCGTATGTTTGGACAAAGGCACAGCCTGAGTGAACACACTGGGCTGGGAGTAAAAAGAGTGGAAAGAAGGAATAGTTGGGGGTTACCTCACTGAGGCTAAATGGCCATGGTTGAAGTAGTAAGAAAGGAGCGTAGGACCCCTGAGCGTGGTTGGTCTGAAGTCGGGGGGTGTGCCCAGGGAGGCTGAACTGTATCTGGCCCATATCCTGCACAACCCGACAGAGCCCAGGTGAACCTACCACACCTGTCTGCGATGATCGAAAGTGGCTGAGACCTAGCTCTAGTCCGGTAGCGACCAGAGCACCAGAGGTCCTGGTGTTGAGTGCTCGTTATATGGTCTCATGGCTTAAGAGTCCCAACCAGTAAGGATCTGACATTATACATCAGAAAATAAGCTTGTTTCTAGAAGATACACATATTATTTCCAACTCAGAAGGAGAAAAATTACTTATTAGAAAGCATTTTTAAGGAAAGAGTCCTCAAAATGAACAGAAGATTCTCAGAGCCGGGAGGTCCTTGAATTTTTCAAATTTTTCAAATCAGATTTTTCAGATTTAATTCTTTCAAAAGGTTTGAATTTAATAAAACAAGTTATGATCAGAAGCAGCATTAATTCCTCAGTGTGGATTTAGATACGCTCAAACTTTTATCCAGTGAGTTTAAGGGATACAGTGAAATTGTGTGATCTCAGAAAACTATATTTTAATTAACTTGAGGTTGTCCTATCTATCTACTTAGCTACCTATTACCTGTGGCTCTGGAGGGTTGGCAGGTTTGAAAGTCATGACAGGAAACAATGCTGAAGCAGTAATTTCAATTTTTTTTTTAAAGCAGCCTAGCCCTGTTTTCAAATGAAACCTTATGAAGGACCCCAGTATATGAAACGAGTAAAAGAGAAGCCACTTTTGCTGATGCAGAGCAGAGAGTACAACCCCCAAGGCCTCCCCTTAGTTCCCAGCCCCCAATCTTTCCAGAAATTCTAGTACCATCCAGTAAGCATTCTACATGGCTTCAAAGCTGATTGCCTAAATTTCTCACCTTCAATCAATGTCTTTGATATCCAGAACAAACACGGGATAGATGATGGTCATATTTGGGTATTTTCTCTTATTTCACCTCTACAGTAATGTGTTCAAATTTTCCCATATATAAGGCTACCGGTCATATGGGATTAGGGCTCGCCCTAATGACCTCATCATAACTTGACTACATGTGCAATGACCCTCTTTCCAAACAAGGTCACATTCACAGATACTGAGGGTTAAGACTTCAACATCTTTTGGGAGGACGTGACTCAGCCCATAAGAACAAGTCTTATTTTACTGCTGTCCGGTATGTGGATCACTGTCTGTGTTTCTTTATCTGCCTATGCAAGGTGAGAAAGGCAGGTATGCAGAATCCCATCTGGTGTGACTTCTAAGTTCCTGATTCAACAACAAATAGAGATCTACCTATGTAGTTAAACAGGGCAGTGGTCTTTAAAAATATCTCTAAGGAGAGTTACAATGGACCAGAAAGGAAGTTAATATTAGTGATCTAGTCAAAACAGACGAAATTTGCATTCCTTTCCAGGTGCTTCACTGCCTTGGATCTCTTGAATACTGAGAGAGGACTGCAGGTCAGACCAGGGGGGTACAATGACGCATCAGATAAAAGAAAGCTTCACGCAAGGGACAGACAGGTAAATAGATAATTAAGATGAAGTGTTTGAGTTTCATATAGAGTCACACTCTACCTGAGGGATACCAAGAAATTATGGAATCATGGCGTATTTATTGGGTACTTACTATGAGCATGATACCATGCTAGGTACTCTGAGGTGATAGAGAGAGGAATAATTTGTTGTGCTTGATTCAAAACACACACATGGACTTGTGAGGCAGAAATACCAATGGATATGAAATTTAAAAGGCCTGACTTCAAATCTTGATGTCATCATTGAATAATCAGGTCACCATGAGCAGTATTTAATATCTCTGAGACTCAGATCATTCTTCATTTGTAAAATGGGTATTGTCTTGCTTACTGCATATGATCGTGAGGATGATAGCCTACCTCAGTGCCTACCCAGGAGCCTGCTAGATTGCAGGGACTGGAAAGTGTTTTAGAACGCTTAACTGGGGAGATGAGACAAGTCCAGATTGAGAGATATGACTAGCAGGAGGAAGTGTGTGTTTGAATATACAGTGAGTGACCTTCATTTGCTATAGGAATTAGGGGAGGGAGATCATCACTAGGGCTTCGCTGATGAGTGGTAGCCAGTCAGAGGGTCTGGGTAGCCAGATAGTAAGAGAGAGAACATGAGGACAATGGTGCATATTTATCTAAAGCATCTATTTTACAGTGATGCCCCACAACACTTACTAGGTTGGCTAACAGTGAGTTATGAAACACTTATAGAAATGAGTCCTAAAATATGGAGATTTAAAATTCTTACCAAAAAGTTAGGCTATATAGTTCCATATAGAATTTTAGTTATTTGTCACAAAATGAAGCAAAGAGAGACCCTCGGAACCAAACTGAACTTGGTGTGTTGAAAAATCTACCTTTTAGCCAACCCCAAATACGAGCATGTGTGAATTAATCACAATTGCAAAACAATCTAGCTTTAATTTTGTTAAATGTAAGGTTTCCTCAAACTAATGTCTCAAATAACCATGCAAATCTATATTTCGAAAGTTATAAAACCAGTCATATGCTGATTACATTACTATTTCACGTGATGCCAAACCAGGATCCAGTTCCTAACCTGCAATTTTGCTACCAACAGTGAAGAGTTTCAGCTCCTCTCTTACACCTGGGATGCTCATCGAAGCACAGCACAAAACCTTCAGCCGAGGGAAAGGAAATGGGTCATTTGTTGTCTTGGCAAATCTGAGCGACTACACGTGGACAGCTGCTGATCTGGTTCAAGATGTTTCTGTTTCCAAAATGTGAACAAAGGAAATGTGAACTAGTATTGGCATTTCCGTTACAATTTGGATTAGGAGATACTGATCCACATTCTGTGTCCCTGTGAGCCTTGTGGCTTTGCGTGGCTCCCCATCCAGACACAAAGCCAAATTCATAGTTTCAAAAAATAGCCAGATAACTAACCCAACATGTACTTATTTAAGTTTCTCAGATAATTATCACATCTCTTTTTGATTGTGGTGGTGGTGGAGGTGATTTTTACGACATAGTCTGGTGATAACATAAGAAAAAGAAAATCATGGATAACGGGTTTTCACAGTTGCTGCAAACACCTACGTTGTTTCTGTTAAAACCACCCCTTCATTCTCAATTACTAATGCAGGCACAAACTGTGAGGACTTGATCTTAAAATCAGGCTCAGAGAACTCTTTGTAGATAGTTTTACTCGTGCTGTATATAAGGAGACCTAATTACATTTATGCTTCATTGATAATTTTGTAATTCTTTGGAATAAATTGACTGCAAATTTGAAGGTTATTAGTGAAAAAGAAATGTGCTCTTTAAATAAAAAAACATCACTGCCAATAAATGGCTGACCTACATTCACAAAATTACTAAATTACAGTGATTAAATCCGAGGCAATTTAAATATTTTGTTGCAATAGGAAATGACATTTCTTCCCATGTTTAGTTAGTGGTCCTCGCTGCTCATTTTAGCTTTGGGCTGTCTTTACCGCCTAAAATTTGCAGTGTTTTGTCTTAGAATAAGACACAGGAAGGATATGCACATCTGAATTAAAACAACACTTTCTTCATCTAAGACAAAGTTGGGATCGGCCAGATGTGTACGTTCCGAACTGTGGAAGCCAATTTTCTCACAGAGTCAAGAGGTGGCCGTGTTTGGGGTTTGGGATATTTTATTTGGGCAAGTGGAGTCACGTGGTTTCTACAGTTAAGGTGTGGGTCACTCCATAAGCTCTTTCAGAGGCACGGTAAAATGCACCTGCCTCTGGACCCTGAAGTCGGATTGAATCTCACAAAACCTTCTCCCTTGTCCCTGTTCCATTTCATTTATACAGTGAATGTCCAACAAGCTCTGACTGGTGCCGCTTTCCTTCTTAACATCCCCAGTCTCCCGACATTAGTTCAGATGCAATCAGAGTCCTTTATTTTTCAGCCTGCCGTGGCCCTGGAGCCGGACCAGCTGGAGAGGGTGACACGGCTGAGAAGCCTGCTAATCTCAATGGCCCTTGGGTCTTTCCTCTAAAAGACACAGCAAGCAAACATGCCAAGTGCTATATATAAAAAGGTGGGATGTCATTGCTGCGGAAAAGGACTCATGATGGTGTGTGTCCACTGCCACGATTTTGAATCACGTATAACTTGGAAAAGCACCAGTGGCAAGAACATTTGCCACTCTGAATCACGGTTCCCCTTTTTACAGTACCAAGGGGGAGGGGCTAATAAAGATTTTAATTCTTCTCTGCAAATGCATGCAGACAGAGGTCTAGGTTGGAACAATACAAAGTGTATCATCTTAATTATTGTCTAGCTGCAGAGACAGGCAAGTTTGGGACCAGGAAAAAGTCACTTTGGAGAGGCCTGAGAACCAGCCCTTCCCAAAAACTGGAACAAAAATGATTTGTCTCCTTTATGATAAATGCAATCCTTAGTGAGGTGAGGTAAATAGAAATCCTGTAATGGATATGATAAAGCCGAATGTGCTCTGAAAAATCTCTGAATGCCACTGATCTTCACAAGTGTCATCTCTCACTTTTTTGAAACAATCATTTCTCTGAAAGTAGGCAACTTTCATTGTAAAAAGCATGAAAAAGAATAGCTATGTTCTTAAATATTAACTGAATAACTTTTGTAGTAGTTACAATTATTCTAGAAGGTATACCAAATCTTGTTTCAAATGTATCAAAAAATAGATGAATTCTGATGTCTTCATCAAATAAAGCATGTAAATATTTTAGTGAAGAACGCTGTCACTGTCTTTCTACAAATCACTTGTAATAAAATGGATTTTCATCTACACGGCATCTATTGTACCAAAAGAAGTATAAGTTGCTCTATTTTTGCCTTCCTAATATATTCACGAATTCTCAAAAATGAATTATTTTAAAAGAATTTAAAATAAAAATATCATGGTTCATGAGGATCATAACTTTAGAATAAACTTTAAAGGTAATATTAGCTTTATAAGTATTACCTTTTTAATAATCTCATAAAAATATGAACAAAAAAGAAATTGGGAAGATACAAATTGCTTTGTGTTTTTAATCATTCTAAATTAAAAATAAAATTCTTTTCTTGGAAAATTATATGATCATGCCCAGAATTTTGACTATATTGACAAGAAACGCATATTAAATTTTATCTTTACGATAGCAGGTTGAAATTTCTTATTATTGTCTTATGATAAATAAGACTTTGTACTAATCAAAGGCAACACTACAGGACTGAATTAACAACCTCACAAAACCATTTCCTTTTTAACTGGTAATGACATAATTTCAATTTTAATAAGATTTGAAAAATATTTTGTAATGATTCTTACTGTGCCTCTGTATTCATGTATACAGAGTGGAATTTCTAAAGAGAAGATGACTAAAACCTTAATTAAACCATTTCAATTACTTAAAATACACAGTATATTATTAGCTTTAAGAAAGAAAAGCCCAAGATTACATAAGATTTCAAACACTAAAATGATTTTGATGTTCCTTTACTCTTGAATAAAGGCATTTTAAAGTTTAAGATCTTCGAGGGAGTAAAAAAAAAAAAACATGATTTATCGTCGAGACACAGATGCTGGAAGCCCTGTGGGGGGCGGCAGAGGGAGCTGTTGAGAACTCGAGGGAGCTCTGTTTTTATTTCTTTTTATTACTTGTGAAATGCTGTCCACCTTTAGTATCTGACGCTCCAGGTCTTAAAGAGTTTGGCCCAACAGCATTTGAAACCCTATAACCTCAATTTTTAAGTGGTGAGCCTCTGCGGCCTAGTCGGGCTGTAACATTATTTTCCCTGCCTTCCGAGTTAAGAAAATTACTTTTAGCAGGTCATAGTGAAGGCAGGATTATTATATAATTGGAAGACGCATGTTCCATTTTTCAGGAACCAGACAGTATTATCGGGGCGTGGGTTTTCCTTGCTACTAAGTGCCCTCTGTTCCTTGTGGATAAAGGCAAGACTTCTCAGCACCCATTTCGCCTCCAATTTAATGAAGTTGTTAAAGTAGCAAGACTGACAGGTTAATTATCCTTTATAAAAGGGGGACAAATTGAACTGTGTCTTTCCATCATTTTTTGATATATCTAGAAGCTCCGAGGTGCCCAGATGCGGCTCTGGTGAATAGAACAGCTAATCCACTCTGCAATTCTTTGCTGACCCCGCTCTCCCCACCGGGGCCTCGCTATATTGCAGTTGGTTTTGTTTCACATTCAACAGATCCCACTTTATTATAAATTCAGAAGGATTTTTTTTTCTTCTTCTCTCCATATGTTGGCTGACAGCTCCCCAGAAATAACTGATGGCTAAATTTAAACTCTGATGAAAATTAACCCAAGTGTTAAATGCAAACAGGAGCTGCTTGGAAGAGAAAAGAGTTATCATGGTAGATGCCAAACAGTGGAAAATGTGTGTAAATTAATGGAGCCTCGCTGGTGACAAGCCGTCAGGCAGTTTGATGGCTCTTGCTAGTACTTTAGTCCCACTGAAGTTGGCCAGAGGGCAGCATGGACAAGTCCTGCTTTTCAAAAAGACCGCGGGAAGCTTGACAGTAACGCTAACTAGATCATCGGAAGTTCATGGTCAAATAAGAGATTTTTTTTTTTTTTTCTGCAAAGCTTTGCACTAAACAGAGTTTGCAGACCGGAGAGCCATAAATGAGATATCAAACTGCAAGTGCAGCAAAATGATCTAAAGAAGAGAAGGAAACCAGTGCGGAATGATTTAAGAAAACAAACGGACAAATTTGCCACTGATTTCAAAGTTAATGTTGAGACATTGTTTGGTTAAAAATAATAAGCATTTGACTTGAACCATTTTCTACTTAGAGAGTCAGGCTTTGCTTACTCTAAGCATTGTCATGGAAGCTATGTTTGTATTTCTCAATTTCTCAGATTAAAATATGTCATTTGAGTGCAGTGCATTGAAAGGGAAAGGAAATATAATCCACTATAACTGTTTTGCATTGTGATGTATATGCGACATTCATAACAGTCAGATCAACCAGTGATCCATTTTTCTCCATGAATAAAGCAGTATTTTGCTTCTCTAAATATGTAACATTAATCATGTACTATTACAGCTTAATATTAGCAGGATATGACGGATAGATCATCAAATCATGAAGCAGAAAATCTGCTTTCAGTCCCATGACCTTGAACGAATGAGTCTCAGTTTGCTCATTTGTAAAATGGGCATAATAGTACTAAGATCAAAGGGGATGCCGAAAATGAAAGCTAACCTTTTGCTGAAGGAGTGAAAGGAAACTCGCATCAAGCAAAGCCAGCCTTCTGGACACCAGAGTGGGATCCTGAGCATGAGACAGTGGAAAGAGCAGGAGAGTAAGAGTCAGAACAGTAGAGTCAAGTCTAGGCTCTCTTGCTGACAGGCTACATGTCCTTAGTCCATAGCAAAAAGGATGTCTATCTCCCTCCTAGATTATCGGGAGCACTGAGTGCAATAATGCACATAAAATGCCTTCTTTGGAAATTGTAACGTTCTATCCAGCCCTTAGTTCTTACCATGTTGCCCCTCCTCCCTTCACCTGTCTGAACCTGCCCATCAAATGAGGGTAGACCTAAGAGCCTCCCTTTCTTCCCTCCCAGCCCCCCAAGCTCCTTCGTTCGGTGTGCTTTTTCTTCAGTGGGGCTCAGCAACCCGCGGGATAGAAATAGAGAATTAAGAAGATTGAGGTGTTACAGGGTCAACACATCAGAAAGACAATGAAATGTGGTAAGCACAAACTTGAGTCCCCAAAGCTGGTAGGTGACAAGGTACGTATTTTTTTCTAGAACAAAGTTCAGTTGGTATCTTGAGCCCCCTATTCCTTTTTCAGGGCTAGAAACTTATCTGATAATTCCAGGTAAACTCAGGCAAATTGGCTCATTTATCAGTCATTTTTTACACAAATTCAGACAAGTTCAAGGGCTTTCTTTTTGTCCTCCCTTCTCCTGCTCCTGGGGCTTTCAGGGTCACTGCAGCCCTCCAGTGGAAGTGAGGTGTCTGACCAACAGTGGGGGTCTTCAGCCCAATGTTGTCCTACACTGAGATGTAACTCTTCCCAATTGTTTATCTTTTTTTTAAAGACTTTATTTTCTAGAGCCGTCTTTTTTTTTAGAGATTTTATTTATTTATTTGAGATAGACCGAGAGTGAGCGAGGGCATGAGCAGGGAGGAGGGGCAGAGGGAGAAGCAGGTTCCCCGCTGAGCAGGAAGCAGGACATGGGGCTCCATCCCAGGACCCTGGGATCATGACCTGAGCCGAAGGCTGGCACTTAGCCAACTGAGCCACCCAGGCGCCTCTTTTTAGAGCAGTCTTAAATCACAGCAATATTAAGGGGAAGGTACAGAGATTTCCCATAAACTCCCTGCATAACCATAACAACACCCCTTACCAGCGTGGCCCATTTGTTACAACTGATGAACCTACACTGGCACATCATAATCATCCAAAGTCCACAGTTTACATTACAGTTCACTCTTGGTATTGTACATTCTGTGGATGTGGACAAATATCTAATGACATTTCCCCATCCTTAGGATATTGTAATGAGTATTTTCGCTGCCCTTAAAAATGCCCCATGCTCCACCCAGTCCTCTCCCTTGACCCTCTCTGGTTTTCTGCTGTGTTATCTCCACGTGGCTTCTCTTTAGAGATAATAGCTGATTTCCACTGGCTGGCCTAGGCTGTTTCCTCCTGCTCAGCTTCTCCTCACACTGGTTGCAAATGTCCCTGGGCATCTACCCGCCAGCAAAACTAACTTTCACAGCTCCCTCTGGGGCTGCTAGGGACATAGGGAATTTAACTGTTCTTTTTCTGTTCACTGTTCTTTTTGCTAATCAGGGGCTATGGGAGACTCCCTCTCTCTGCCTCCTCCCATCTCCACCCCCCCACCCCGCCCCCAGTAACCCTTCAGCCATTACCATTTTGCCCCTAGACTATTCTGGTTGCAGGGCACCTATGAAAGGTTCACTCCCTCCCAGAGTACCTAACCTGTGCTCTCAGATGCCCAAATACCTGAAGCAAGAGGATTATTACCCTTAACTCTCTGAAGACACACCCACATTTCATTTCTCTCCTTCCCCATCCTCCTTCTCTCTTCTCTCCAGTTGGAATTTTCTTTTCCCTTGGGGGTCAGTAAGAAAAAATAGATTCTAAATCATCACATATCTTTTCCAGTCTTTCTTACCTGCTATCTGGATTTTTTGAACCAAAAAGATTGGAATGTGATGTTTTCATCCATGACATCTCTATAATGCCATGGTTAACTACCTGTCTAGCTGCTTAAATTGGGGGAGTTGACAGGCAAGCTCATCCATTAAATATGTTATCTATGGATTGAAGTTTCCAAGCATGTCTGAGACAGGGGAGCAGGGCCGTAGGTGAGATGAATGAAGGAAACTAAGAACTCAGTTGGAGAGAGAAGGGAGTGAAGACAGATTGGAAAAAGATAGGGTTACCAAGAGATGGAGCTCTCCTTAAGAGTTGTGTAGACCTGGGGTGCCTGGGTGGCTCAGTCGGTTAAGCGTCTGCCTTCAGCTCAGGTCATGATCCCAGGGTCCTGGGATCGAGCCCCGCATCAGGCTCCCTGCTCAGCAGGAAGCCTGCTTCTCCCTCTCCCACTCCCCCTGCTTGTGTCCCCTCTCTCACAGTCTCTTTCGCTGTCAAATAGATAAATAAAATCTTTTTAAAAAAAAAGAGTAGTGTAGACAAAGTAGAGAGGAAGACAGCTGGAGGATTGAAAGTTTTGTCAAGGGAGTGGTAGATTTCAGCTAATGCTTCTAAGATGGAATTGTTCTCTTTCAGGCAACGTAGGTTCCTGAATATGGGGGGAGAGAAAGGTCATGGAATTGGGGGGGCAATAAATATGAGGTTGGAAAGTTAGAAAGGTGGTAATCCTCTGGCTTTTGAGTGTACCTGTCACTGAACTCCTATGGCACCAATTATATTCACGCATAACTTTTAAAACTTGTCATTTCTTGTGTAGTGTCATTTTATATGAGTTAGAGTCTTGGTCCTTGGGGTAGGAACTGTGCCTCTTCTGGTCCTCAGAGGACAGTATACATATATATATATATATATATATATATATATATATATATATATATATATATACATACACACACACACACACACATA
>NW_022589729.1:7918556-8180401 GCF_004348235.1 Phoca vitulina
ATATATATATATATATATATATATATATATATACATACACACACACACACACACACACACATACACACATACACATATACACATATAATTTTTTAGGGCTGGGGGGAAAAAAGCCATAAATGCTACATTCAAGCTGCAACATGCAACATTGCATTTGGATAGTCCACTGCTTTGAAATACCTATTTTTCTCCTTTATAACAAAATTTAGATGGTTCCCTCTATACCACTACGCTGATTTTGCTTTCTAAACTGTCTCACCTCCCAACACAGCTAAAATGTACTCCTAGGTCTGTTTTGGTTTAATCAAATCATAGCTGGGAAAGAAGTTTTTTGCTCGCCAAATCATGTAACATATTTCAAAACTTGAGAGAAGGATTTTGAATTAATGGCTTTGCTGGATTATATGTCCATTTCTCAGTTCAAATGAAATGAAAATAATTGAGTTTATTAAAGAAAAAAAAACACCGTTAGTCATCTCGTTATGTACTTGTCAGCAGATACTATGGAGAGACTCTTGTACAAAGGGAGTTCTCCTTAAAACTACTTTTATGTGTCAGAAATATTTGTCCTCTTCTAGTGTCCCTGTTAATTCACACACACACAAAATCTGCAGGGCCCGATCACTCACCACCCCTAGTGAGAGAGTTATAAAGCAATTTCTTTTTCACATGTGCAGTGAACGGGGCATGGGCAAACCTAGAACATCTGTGCATTCTTTCACTCCGATGCTCTGAAAACGGAAGCTCCTGGGTATGTCAAGGGCATCTCCTTCTTCCGCAAAACAGGCCAGAAAGCCATACGTTCAGAGTGCTTCCCTTCACTTCCAGAGGCCTGCCTTGGAGGCAAAGAGCCAAAGGTACCGGTCTCCCGGTTGGTTCCGACTCCGAGGAGGGACCCGAGGCAGTGGGGGCCGCGGGGGCGGTGGGGGCTCCAGCGAGCGGCGTTTGCGAGCTTTGCCGCCGCCCGGCGGGGTCCGGGCCAGGTGCGGGGGAAGCCCCCCGGAGCCGGCAGGGAGTGATGGACAGCTGTTGACATCCGACGGCCCTTCCAGTGGCCTCTGCCAAGAGAACGGGGAGGGCTTTGCGTCCTCGGAGGACCCATGTCCACATCACAGCTTGCACTAATTGGTCCTCTCGCCGGCCGGCGCGGCGGGGAGGCGGGAGATTGGCAGGGCGGCGGCGGGGCGGGAGCGCGGCGGCCGGGCTGACTCAGCTCGCTGGGCGCTCGGCTCTGCGCACGCAGCCTCCGCTGGGCGGGGGGCCCTCGGTGAGTCTGGCACCCGCAGTCGCAGGCAGCCTGCTATTTTTAAAAACCACGGCGACGGTTCTTTGGGAAATGTGGACCCGGAACCTTTTAAAGAGACATCTGCGTCACCGACGTATTTTTGTCAAGATGTTTCTTTTTGTTGTTTGCTTTTAAAGGCAGCGGCCTCTCTTTGTCTCCCACTTCAGACTTGGCGATCACCTTCTTCCATGGGGAACCCTACAAATGTCCTTCATCTGTTTGTTGCATACATCTGTAGAAATGTCTAGTCCTATATTCATTTCAGTTGCTCGCGTGACCTCTATCTTGAGTGCCATCCAATGTAAGCTCTTAGAGTGAGCTCTCCTGTCTTACAGGAGAGTCAGCATCTGAGATGGGTCCCCATCCCCTTGTGATGAGGCCTGGGAGTCAGTCCTGTGCTTTAAACGCTCACCAGGGCTCCTAACCTTGGCTGGTAAAACGGATTGTAAGTGTACTGAGGGGCTGCAAATTCTGATCTCCTTTCTATCTCAAGCCTGTGGGCATTTTCTGATGACTCTGGATCATGTAAACATTCTTGTGCATTTCCCCTTGCACGCGTACATGCCCACACTTGTGCACACGTGTGCGCACGCACACACACACCCCATTCAAGGCTGCACGTAAGAGGAGATGGGAACCCTCTTATTTCTAATCAGTCACACTAGTCACCTTTCTTAGAGTCCATCCCATTCAGAGAACTTAATAAAACGAAAGAAATAAACTGTAATGCAGTCACACAGTGGAATACTATGCAACAATTTAAAAAGATTTATTTGGTTTATATTAATTCACATGAGAAAAAAACCCATGATATATCGGGAAGTGATTAAAGGAAATACCAACCAGTGCACAGTCTGATTTGTTTTCGGAGCAAAAACCCTTGTTAGAAGGTCCTATGTATTTATATTTGTGTAGGCAAAGAAATCTGGAAGGAACTGCACCAAAAATAGCAGTGATCTCTCCAGGTGGTAGGATGTAGAGAAGCTGGGTTACTTTGTGCCAGGCAGCATCAGTTGTCCCATTTGCTGGTGACAGAAGTCCCATCTCTTGGATTCAGTCAGGGAGGTGGACATATGACGTTGACATTACCAGTCAGAGAATTCAGACAATTTCAAGATTAATACAAAGACCCACGATGGACTATTTCGAGACTTTTTCAGTATTCTGGGGAGAGCTAATCAAGAACAAGCTCCATTCCCACTGGGATTGCTTCCCTGGTGATGCGCCCATCTGAGGCCCCTGGCAGCCACTTTGGCTCCATTGGGAACATAGCTGGTTAAGGATAGAGAGCAGAGCCCTGATGAGGAGGAGTTGGTCTCTGCATACCGTCCTCCACCAAGCAAGATTTAACCCCTGATTTTTTCAGTTACACAAATTAAAATATTTCCTTTTTATGTAAGCCAGATTGATTTGAGTTCAGTAGATGATTTGTTACATGTAATATACCTCTTTATTTTCTAAATTTTTTGTGGTATGTGCTACATTGAAACCCAATAGTACATAGATACATATCTAAGCTATTCAAAATGATGTGTATTGAAAAAAAAGGATGTATAAAATATTCTTTACTGAAGGTTTTACTATGTACCAGGCAATGCATATAACTAACCCTCACAATAATGCTTTAAAGTGAATACTGTCATCCCCATTTCATAGATAAGGAAACTGAGACTCAGAAGTTAAACAATCCAGCCAAAGTGCTAAAGAGTGAAACTCATACGCCAGTTAAGATATACATGATTCTAAACCCTTTAACTATTGTCCATTACTGCCTTCCATTAATTGAAAGAAAAAAAAAACAAGCTTGAATCTCATATGACAAAGCAAGCATTTCGTTTTTGTGGCAGCCATAATGCATGCGTACATCTACTTACCTATATATATGATTGAAGGTGCATGTTTGTGGTGTGTGTGTGGTATGGGAGTGTGTGTGTGTATGGTGTATGGAGTGTGTGTGTGTGTGTGTGTGTGTGGCATATGGAGTGGGTGAGTGTGTTATGTGGAGTGTATGTGTGCCTGTGTGTATTTAGAAGTGAACTGGTCAGTTCTCCAAACCTTCCCTGTTATGTTTCCACAGAAAACTCCTGTCAATTTTATACCAGTACGTGCCGTTCAAACACTCCTACTCACTGCCTTGCACTCCTGTAATATTCAATGCAATCTATCTGGTTATTTGAACATCGGCCCTCCGTTCCAGGTGCCAATCTCGTCCTGCTAGTTTACGTATTCCACCTCCTTTCCTCTCCGTAGTGTCTCAGGACAACAAAGTGCATGGTCGCTGCAGTTACCGGCTCGTTTTTAGAGTCTGCCCGTGCTCTGATGTGCGTGTGGATGTCCATGAGGAGCGTGTCTGGTTCAGTTTGGACGGTGCGCAGCAGGTGACGATGTGCTCTTAGTGCACATTCTGGCTCCAGAGCTTTACAGAAGCCTAGCCCCGACCCGGGGTCCCGTGAATCCCACACCAGCCACGCCAAAGCATCTTCTTTACTTAGAATGCCTGTTCTCCACACCATGGATCCGGATTATTCTCGTGTCTTTCCAATTCTGGCTCTCCTTGCATCATTGCCGAATGTTCCCAAGCTGAGTGGAGCACTTTACCTGAGCCTCTGTGTCCTGTTAGCTTTCTGCCTCAGTCTTTCAGGATCAGCCCTGTCTCCATCTTCCCATGCTTTCAGGGGCCACCTTGTCCTCACGTGCTGCTCCCTCCTCGTGGCTTTCATCCCAGCCACACGAAACCGCGCAGTACTCTGCTCAACACCGGTGTCTTTGAACAGGTCCTCTCTGCTCCTGAGAAGAATGTTTTCCCCTTTCCTTAACCTGACTAAGACCTATTTTCCTTCAAATTTGACTCAAGCATCATTCCACCGGGAAGCCATTCCTGGCTCCCCATTTCTAGATGCCCTCTCCCTACACTCTCCCTGCATGCTCTCCCCCATGGTGTCCATGGTGCTCAAAGCGCCCAGTTCCTCTCCGTCTCTCCTTAGACTGTGTGTCCACTGAGGACCACGATTGTAGGTTCAGATCTTGAACTTTTCTGTTCGTATCTCTTGGGGCCTCTCACATCACTGAGCGCCACTGTTCGCTTCCCTGCTCGCTTGCTGCACTGTGGATCCATGGTCAGCTCTGCAGGTAAGAATGCTGTTCTCTTCATCATTGTGTCCCAGTGCCTGGCATGCTCCCTGCAAATAGTAGATTCTCAATAGATGTAAGTTCAATATGTTATTAAAGGACAGATTTTAAAATAAAGAACTTATTATATTTGTGAGTATACCTTTATTTTCTCCATTACTCTAAGCTTTTCTCTCTTTTTTTTTAAGATTTTATTTATTTTAGAGAGAGTGCAAGCAGGGGTATGGCAGAGGGAGAGGGAGAGAATCTCAAGTAGACTCTGCATTGAAGCCTGATATGACCCTGAGACCATGATCTGAGCCATCCAGGCACCCCACTGTAAGTTTTTTGAAGAAGAGTTTGATTTCTGTGTCTGAGAAGTTTTATAGGCAGGCGGGCCTAGCATAGTGTCATGTACCCAGTAGGTAGTCAACATATAATGATTGGAAAAAATGACCTGAGTGCAAGTCCTGGCTCTGCTAGTTTCTCGTTGTAGGACTGCTGGTTAAGGAAGTCATGTGTGTGCAGTCTTTTGACCTCCGTACAGTTCCGTAAGAATGTGCCTTGAACCCAGAAGACTTCCTGACAAGGAGATAAAGAGTCCTCACAGCCGATGCTGGGCACTTCTCCTCGGGAGGATCTTTCCCCGTTCTGAACTGGACGCGTGCTTCTCTGTTCTGCTCAGGTATGTGCATCACATGGCATCCGGTCAACTCCACTGCTCTATCTATTCCTCGTGGGGCGGGAACTGGGTCCTGCTCCTGAGACAGGGTGAGCTGCAGGGCCACCTGCAGGGTGAGACCCCAGGGCCATGGGGGACCGACGCTTACTATTGGAGCTGATCTTGCTCTGTCTCATTTCTGTGTGCCTAAACGGTTATTCCATCTCGTGCCTGTGTTGAGTTGTGTCTTTCCAGGGGACCCTGTCACCTGAGAATCAGGCAGTGGGGTGCCGTCCTGGGCCTGCTGCTCCTGGGGACAGGCATCCTGATGCCCTTTGCTATCTTCCATGCAGTAGGACTCCTCCTCTGGAGGAGGAAACAGGTGTCGCTTACTTAACAGGGACCTTCGCTAAGTTGTGTACACATCCCTACTTCATCTTTAAAATGGGAACATCATCCTTACCTCATCTACGATATTAATTATAGGAGTAATAATAATAGCTAGCACTTTTAAATGCTTTATCTACTGTTACTCCATTTTACAGATTAGAAAACTAAGGCACAGAGAAGTTAAGTGAGTTGCCCCAGGTCATTTAGCAAGGAAGTGAGATAAAGCATGGGCTTGGCATGTAGGTAAAGCTCAATGAATGCTCACTGTGGGTGTCGCGGTGGTGGTTACTGATGTTATTATGATTGTTATTATTACGATGGACCTCGTAAAATGACACATCGATAACCACACCACTGGGAGTCTGAATCTCTCTGGACTGGACACAGAGTACAGCTTTATTGTGTAAGTGTGCAGGGGGCTCCAGGATAGAGGAGGGATGGTCCTGGTATCCTTTACAGGGTAGGGTAGCCAGGGTACATACAATTTGGCTATAACTGTGTGCTTCTCAGGGCCTTCTCCATAGAGCTCCACAAGGGAACTCCAGGCTTTTCCGTCGTGTAGGAGTCTCCAGCACCGGGCACTGGCTGAGACAGTGGAAAGCCCACCCTGTGATGTCATCGCTGGACCCCCACCCCCACCCCACCAGAGCCCCGGGAGTTCTCTGGCTTCTTGGGGCTCTTTCAGACGCTCTGCTGGGTGGACGGAATGAGGAAAGTGGATCAGATGTTAGCATCTGTCATTTTTTAGGGCTGCCAGACACAGGGCCACAAACAGTGGCTGAAACAACAGACATTTATCATCTCACGGTTCCGGGTACGAGGAGTGTGCGATCACTGGGTCAGCAGGGCCATTCTCCTTCTGGAGCCTCCAGGGAAGGATCTGTTCAAGGCACCTCTCCCAGCTCTGGCGGCTCCTCACTGGTGGTAGCATGTTTAACATAGCGTTCTTCCTGAGTTACTGTTTCTGTGGCCAATGTTCCTCGTTTTCTAAGGACAATTCTGAGGACAATTGTCACATTGGATTAAGGGTCCCCTCTACTCCAGTAGGAATTCATCTTAACTAATGACATCTGTAATGACCCCATTTCCCAGCAAGGCCACATCCTGAGGTCCTGGGGGGTGAGGAGTTCAACATAGGAATTGGGGACACAGTTCCTAACAGTCTCGGACAAAGGCCCGTGCGGAGCCACCGCTCAGCCCCTGCTTCAGGCTCTGCATATGGGCCCAGCAGCAGACCAGGCGGGCAGGAGGACTCCTGAATGGCTGGGCCAGAGTGGGGTCAACTTTTACTACAGTGGCTGGAGCAGACAGATTTGACGCTTCCTTAAACCAACTGCTACCTTCTCCCCGGGTCAGCGGCAGGAGAGAAAGCAGAGCAATGACTACACTTCAGAAACCAGCCGGGGAGGCAGCGGGGGACGAGCGAGCGAAGGAATAAATGGCCCAGCTGCTGAGCCATTCACTGAACGTGCCCGTCCTTGCAGGCATCCCTGTGACTTCAAGTGCTGGAAAAGTGAATGAAACGAGAACAAGGACCCGCTAACGTGTTGTTAGCTCGCCGTTACAATGCAGGGTGACATTTGCTTTAAAAATCATGTGGAAGTGGTTAGCAAATGCTATTACAGCATTTCCAGAACTTCAGCGCAGCTGTTTGCCCTGCAAGGGAGGCGCGCAGCCACTGAGCCGAGCGCAGGAGTGGGGCCCCGAGTGTGCCCCACAGGCGGCGGGGCCGTGAGAAGCCCCTGCAGCCCCAGGCCCCGCCACTCCACCTCTCCGAGCCTCCCTGTCTTCCCCTACAAAGACGGGATAAAGATGATGCCCTGCACCTGTAGCCTACAGGGCAAAAAGACGTGTGGAGAAGGGAAAAGTATTTAAAGGTTAAAAAAAAAAAAAACTTAGATAATTGAATATGAAAGCTCGGGCTTTTTTTTTTTCCATGCCTCATGACCTTGAGCCAAAACATTTGTTGTATCTCAGTCTTTCCTTCCTCCTGAATAGTATCAGGATTCATAGAGATCAAAAACCTTGCATTTTTTGATGGGAGATAATTTTGGAGACCTGGCAGCATGCACACAGAGACATCAGCAAGATTTATACTTTACATGTGCTCAAGGAGGATAAAAAATGCGATAATGTGTGCATCGTTTCTACCAAAGACAGGATGGCAT
This sequence comes from Phoca vitulina, assembly GCF_004348235.1. NCBI lineage: Eukaryota > Metazoa > Chordata > Mammalia > Carnivora > Phocidae > Phoca > Phoca vitulina. Next base: position 7,926,169 of record NW_022589729.1, read on the forward strand.
TGGTCAGACCAGGTCAGTTTCTCAAAGACCAGACTCATTGAATGCATATTTAGGAGACTGGAAGAACTAAGGTCATTTTAGGCTTTAACACAGGGACCATACTGTCTGTGTCCAGCAGATCAGGGCTCAGGCACTGGGAAGGACTTTCTCACTTGGCTCTTTTTTTTTTTTTTTAAGATTTAATTTATTTATTTGACAGAGAGAGAGAGAGAGCACAAGCAGGGGCAGAAGCAGAAGGAAAGGGAGAAGCAGGCTCCCTGCTGAGCAAGGAGCCCGATGCGGGACTCGATCCCAGGACCCTGGGATTGTGACCTGAGCTGACACTTAACCGCCTGAGCCACCCAGGCGCCCCGCACTTAGCCAAGGTGAGATTCATAGGGTGAGATAAGATTATGCCAACACAGGAAATACTAACGAATATGATGGGAGGAGGAGGAGGTTTGCTGGGCCCCATGGTGCATGGCGGGAGGGAGGAGAGCCCAGCTCAGGATGAGGGGACTCAGGAAACCCATCTGAGCCACTAAGGATCAGCACTGGGCCTTTTATATTTTAGAACCCTTTTGCGTTGTTCCCGGCCTTTAAAACAACCCTATTTTATGGAGGTATTGTGAGTACAAAGCGAGATACTCAAAAGTGTTCTAGAATGTGGAAGGCCCAGGACAATCCAAAGGCATGACGATGGGTCCCCAGGAAGGCCTCTCCAGGCTCCTGTCATCAGTGGGAGGATTTGAAGGCCATGATTAAATCTATGCGTTGAGTTTCTCCTCCCTTCCCCTTTCTCCCAACTTTCCTCAACAATGTTTAGCTGTATTCAATATTTCCAGGATTTTAGGCTCCCATCCTGGTGTAAATTGGACCACAGGAATCCCATTCTGCTCCTCAGACCAAAATGTCATTTAAATTCCCCAGGAAGCCTGAGGGGCCTCTGAGACACTTTATGGTGCCAGAGACTGGGGGGTAAACGAGGGTAGCCTCCCCCACCACAGAGCACCCCATCAGTGAACCGAATAGCTCAAGAAGGCCTGAATCCCAGATCCATCCCAGATCCATCCCAAATCTATCCCAATTAGATCTGGTTGAGGGGCTCCATTTTGTATGCCCATCTTTTCCTCTTTTCTGTAGGAGAAGGAAACATCCTTGAAATCCTAACCACTGTTTTGGGTTTGTTTGTTTGTTTGTTTGTTTGTTTCCTTGCTTCTTCCTTGGGTCCAGCTCTTGGTCGAAATGTTAGGAGAATACAGAATGAGCAAGAATGGATTTTCTGGCCCAGAATAGATAAAGATTCTCTAAGGAGACTTGGCAGAAAATTGTAGAGTGTGCTGGTGTTGGTGGAAGCTGCCTTCTGCTTGGCGTCTTTGAGGAAAATAGGCAGGACTGGAATAAGCCCTACTGAACCTGAACATCAGAAGGCACAGTGGAGCTGAGACAGCCTACGGATCTGCCCCAGCCTGGCCCAGCCCGGGCACACGAGGCTGACAGCCATGCGTCCTGGAAGGACCTAGAAGTAAGAAGAAGAAATGGAGCAGCCAGCAAAGGCTCTCTCAGGAGCAATCTGTGTGGACCAGTGTCCAAAGGCTGAAGGGGACGGTGGATATCTCAGCGGAGAGCAATTCGGACAGAAGACACACAGACTTCCTGTCCGCCCTTGGAACTTTCTATGCCTCCCGGTATTTCAGTGAACTCTAGAGGAAGGTGGGATGCTGAGTGGCACAGTTTCCATCACTTGAGCAGGCTAGGATCAGAAAATAAAGATACGTTCAGTTATAGAAAGAGGAAGTTAGATGTCTTGCACGCTTGGGTTTGCAGACTGAGATCCACTCAGGGGGAAAGAAGTGAGTTCTCGGCCCCCTTTCCTTTCTCTTTCTCTCTATCCCAAGCCCCCCTTTTTGGGACAAAGCAGATGTTGAGCGCACAGATACAGGAGATGAAACGTAGGCCAGGCCATGTAGGCCAGAGCCGAGGAACGGTGGCTGTGGGGGGCCAGCAAACCCCTCCTTCAAGTACTTCCAGGGCTCCCTGTGCCCTTAAGGAAGGGGCGCTGTTGAAGGATCCCGAGTGCCCCGTCCCTGTCCTATGTGCTCCATCTAACTGCCCAGGCAGCTGACACACCACCTTTCCCCAGCCTCTCCGGCAAGTCGGGCTTCTCCATCCCCCCCCCACCCCCCAGCCCATCTGTTCCTGCTGCTCAGCAGCCTCTGTGCTCTGCCCCCGGCCAGGGCCTGTCTGAGCAGGAGGGTGGGCGCGCCTCTGATGAGGTGGGCCTCAGCCCCTCCATCACTCTCTGCCGCAAGGAAAGCACCAGCTGTCTGGCTTCATTTGCATTTTTCTCTCCCAAATAATGAAATTAGCCATGAGTTTCCTGAGGTGATCCAAGACACAAATTTAGGCTAGATGTGTCAGTGTGTGATGGAGAGGGAAGGGGAAGGTCAGGGAAGCATTTTGATAACAAATTTGCAGCCCTGAAAGGGAAGGGGAAAATTGATAACAAATTTTACTAGAGATGTATTTTTCAGCTCAGAGGAAAATGTACCTTTTTAGCTCAGAGGAAAGTTAGATGAGGCCTTTAAAAGGTAATGTTCCCTCCCCCGGCCACCCCCCCCGCCCCCACTCCAGGATAAAGTCACAAACATTTTATGAACAAACAGAAAAAGCTATCAGCCAAGGATGAAGCAATTCTCAATTACTGAACATTTCTATGGCCACATGCAGAATTGTCTTACGATGATAACGTTTGCAGAGGCACCCAGGCCGGGAAGCCAGACCGCGCTGCTAAATACCAGGGAGGTGCAGAACCCACCAGCTTTTTTTTTTTTTCTTCTATACCATCATTTGAACTCTTCTGATGACAAATAAAACAAGAGTCTCCTCATTTGTCATGCAGGTTTGGTTACCAGTTCTCCGAATGTTTTCTAAATTTGCCATCTCCGTTTCATATTTAAACTAATTAATTAGTTATGCTTGAGATATGTGTAGACATCCAAGCAGAGGTGTCAAGTCGGCGAGTGGGTGGTGCCAAGTCTTGATGTCATCATGGACTTCCCATTTTTATGTGGAATAGTCTGTTTTAAAGCTCTTTATATTTTGGAAAACTGGATGTAAGCGAGGTCTTAAGAGTGCCCTGCCAATCGGGCCAGCGTCTGCCATTTTCACAGACAACCAAGTTTCCCCGAGAACCCCGGGTCCATTGCCCCTGGCCACTTTGAATTTCTGCCATTCACGTGCGACTTCAGGCAAGTTATTCACCTTAGACTCAGTGTTCTCATCCATAAAATGGGATGAAAATAATATCTATCTGAGAATAGTGTTGTAAGAATTATATTAGATAAAACAATATATGTAAAGTGCTAGTGCGCACTGAATAAAAAGGGGATTACACTTCGGGGCAGTAGGGAAATGTGGGCTTTTGCTGACTTCTGCACTCCTGAAGGGAAGTATCTGGACATTTTTACCTCCTAGAACTCACTCTGTATTGTGGACCTGTCTGATTTCCAAGTGGAAATAGAGTGAATTTCTTGGGAATACAGGGAGGAGACGTATACACTGGAGCCCTGTATAGGTGAGGTCCTCACAGACGGCATGCCCAAGTGAGGATATTTACAGAGGCTAATCACCAAAGTGTGGTGGGTTTTGGGGAGCCCTAGAGACACTTTAGGAGTCAGGGGTTCACTGCAGCAGAACTGTCAGTACCCGTAGGCACAAAGGGGTGAGAGGAAGAGATTACTGGAACAGTTGTATAGACTTGGCTTCCTTGAGAGGAGCAGAGCCTTTGTAGAGGTGACTCATGGCGGGGGGTGGGGGTGGGGTCAGGAAAATTCACCCTATGGCCTCATTCTGCTCCTTCCATCACTTTGCGCTAGGAAGCTGTGTTGAGGGAAATCCAACGAATGTTGGGGGGGTGGGGGCTGGAGCCACCATCACAGTCCCCAGAGGTCAGAGCTGGGGGGCAGAAAGCAGGGTGGACAAGCGGCTATCCAACACAGGCTCTTCTTGTTGCCTTAACCTGGTGTTCTGGGTGTCCCAAGTCCCCCTCTCCCCTGCAAGCCTGGGAATTGTCTGGTCTGGTCTTTGTGCTCCTGCAAAGTGTGAGTTGGGCATTTCTTTCCTAGAATATTAATTTCAGAAAAAGAGAGCAAAGGACTGAGCATTTGTGTAGAAGCAGGTTGCCCCCACCCCAGCCCCGTCTGTCTCCAGACTGGTCTGTGCTGCCGCTCACAGTGCGAAGGCCTCCTGGGGGCTATGCCAGCTTTGTTCTTTACTTTTCCTGAAAGTTTTCCTTTTGATGAATCTTACAAACAATTTCACTGTGGGTTCCAAATGTGCATATATTACCACTGGCTTGAAATAAGGGGGAAATAAACTGAAACCTGGAAAGGGTCCCTCCTTCACGCCCCTCTGCTCCATGATCATCACCCTGCTCACACACACACATACAATGACTCCTTGGTGAACTATGCTTCTGCCATTTCTGGCTTGACTTTGATCATAATCTGCCCCTGGGGGTACTCAGAATCGGAGTGCCTCGATAGTTGTATTTACTTTAGTCTCTTAGTCTTTTCAAATGGGGAGCAGATGAAGAGCATTGTTCTGGATCTGGATCAGAATACACTCAAGAGATGAAACATGATGAGGCAAATAGAATATCTCTTGCTGATACCAGGCTCTGGAACCTTCCCGTCTAACCCCAGACCTCACTTCCCTCACTTAAGGTCCTAACTAGTCTTCCTTCTTCTGGGACTGTCTTCTGACAGCCTCCCTCCTGTCACTAGAACAATCTCTCTGAAATAAAAATGTGACCATGTCATTCACCTGATTTAAATATTTTCATGGCCCCCTCATTGCCATATGGCAGAGTCCAAACTCTTTGGCTTAACTCCCCTCACCCCACCCCTCGCCTCAGGAAACACACTGACACTTAACTGCCTCAACCAGTTAGGACTCCTTCTGATTCAAAACAGAAACAAAACAAAACATGTGGTTGAAAAGCCCTTGGCAGTTTTGTGGGAGAACGTGATCTAGGGCTCAAATAGTAGCACCAGGAATTAGTTTCTCCCCATTCATATCTTGGCTCGCATTCCTCTGGGTTGGTCGCTTTGGTAGCTGGATTCTCCTGTCATGGTAGTAAGAAGGCTACGGCAGCACCTGCCTCATGTTGTTGCAACTTCAAGACCAAGGAAAGAATAACCATCTCTGTCTCTTGGTATCCTGTGACACCTTATTGGTTCTGATGGGGCATGTGCCCATCCCTGAGCCAATCACTTGGTTACCAAGTACTCTGATTTGTCTAGACTTGAGTCATATGCCATCTTGGAGCTGTAGTGGAAGCAGTCTCTGGAACCACACAGATTGAGAGAAAATGGCACAAATGGATCCCCACATGAAAAATAAAGGGCTATGATGACCAAAATGGTGAGTAAATGCAAGATGACCAAAAAGAAACCAATGTCCACTTTCCCACCTCTGTCTGCAACTCTTGCTTTGTCCAGCCTCACAATCTAGAGTAGGACAGCCAAGCCACACTGCTGGTAGTGCTCCAAACAAACCTACCCATTTCATACTGACGACTCTTTGCTCTACCTTCCCCTTCTTTTAGGCATGCCCTTCCATCCCCCTTAACTTCATCCCTGTCCAATTGGTCAGCATCTTCCATCTTTTCAGATTCACTTTTAAAACCCATCTGTACCATATTTCCCAACTTGCTGTCCCAGATAGGACTTTCTCTTTTGAGTAACCTATGACCCATTTCCAGTTCTGCACATAAGTCTGCCACAACAGCAATAATACTTTATCGTGTTAGCGTTATACAGGTCATGGCATTTAATCTAGACTCCAAGGGTTTTGAGTTTAGGAATCACATCCTACTCATCTTTGTATTTCTAGCACCTAACCATTGCCTAAAAATCCAAATGTTCAGTAGATGTTCATTGATAGTGAACACATCGATTGAAGTATGTGATACCTGGGAAGATGGCACCAAAGCACTGTTTTAGGTATTCTTTACAAGTGGAGTCCTCAGGTTGAAGAATAAACACAAGTGGTAGTGGAAGGTAACCTATTAAAGGCAATATTTCATTTATAAAAAAATAATTCATCCATATGATGCTCTTATTCTCTCAGTATCCTGAAGATATTAAATACATAGGATTCTATAGAATCTATAAAATGTCTGTAAGGAACTGTCAATCAGCTGGTAGTATCATATTAGGAAAGTAAATATTTCACTGGTTCATTGGTGCCGCGCATCAGCTAAATACAATGTTGAGAGTAGCTCCACCATCGCAATCCTTGTCCTCAGTATCATCAAAATTAAGCATGTAAACATCCAACCCTCTTTGATCCTGTCTCTTACGTGAAAATACAGTAGGACAGAGCCTTTCAGAATCTTCTTGAGTAGAATCTTTTTCTTAGGAGTGGAACCTACATTGTTTTTTTAATTTTTTAAATTTTTTAAATTTTTTAATTTTTGTTGTTTATTTTTGAGTAGAGTCTTAATAAATAGCTTCAAATGGTAACCTTCTTTCCAAAACACTCCTCTTTTTTATTGTTCCTTTAATTCCAATTATATGAAGAAGCAAGTACATGAGTGTACTTGGGTTGGTCACTTAACCCCTCTGAGCTGCTGTCTCCCCACCCCACCCCCCATCTGTAAAGGAGCTGGGATGACACTGACCTGTCTGGCTGGGGAAGAGGCATCTCTGTGGAGCAGTGGCAAGAGCGACCAAGCAAAGCACCATCTGGGTGTGGGTTGCATTGTGATTTAACAACTGAATCCTCCTGTCTGCAGGACAGGGCGGCACAACTCAAAAGTGAAAAGCTGAACTTGAAAATTACAGCTTCTGGACATATGATGTCACCTAAAGGAAATAAGTTTGCAGACATTATTTGGATTAAAATATAGAATAAGTGATATTGCAAAAATATGATATACTTAACAACATCCCCCCCACCCCGCACCCCCGGGAGAAGTCATATGCCTGAATGCTGAGCTAGGACAAGCACAGATTAGGATGCTTCTGGACCTCTCTAACATGCTAGCGCAGATTTCTGTTCAAAGTTGCATATTTTTCCATATGACAGCATGGGAAAATTTTGCTTTACATTCAATGTTTTCCTTCTGATCATTTTGAAATAGGAATTAAAAATAATATTACTGATCATGTTCTATTTGATTGAGACAGACTAACTGCTTCCAAGTTTCATTCATAGAACTCCCATATTTAACTGGACTCCTCCAACCTTTTATCCAGCACGAGTGCCGAATGTTATCATCAAACATGTCGTTGCCCGGGGTGCCCCTGGGGGGACACAAATGTGTTCACCGGGGAGTGAAGCCCTTCCCCGGGCTTCCCTTCCTCTCTCTCTTCTGCTCCTGCCTCACTGTCATCACCGGAATAGACGATTTCTTCTTGACAGCTCTTCATGTCAGTCAAAAGTCTAGGTCAGACACTTATCAATTGACCCGGTGTTAAAGGTAGACACTCATTTCAGCATCTGTCAATAGCCTCTTTTGATCCATTTAGACCAGAGCCTGCATCCCTGTAGTGATTTATACTGACACGTGCATGGACTTTTAAAGACAGGGAAACCTTTCTAGAACTCTAGAAGTCAGCCGGCATGTGGACTGCTACCTCTGTTGCTTTCAAACAAAGAACCCCGGAGATAAGATTATACCTGGGGAATAATAATACCTAAGACCTTCAAAGATCCTGACTATAGCACTGATCCTGAAGCTGGGCGCTCTCCAGGACCCAAGGATGGAAGCCCGGTGTTCATTCTTCAAATCCTGTGTAGCCCGTGTTCTCGAACTCATCAGACCAGGAAGGCTTTCCCCCAAGTTGGCTGAGCTAATTCCTGAGCCACCACGCTGTGGAGCCGTGTTTCCAGTGGGGCAGACCACGGCTAACCTATACACTCCCTTGGAAAAGTCCCCCAAAATACAGGACATAGGGCCACTGCTCAGTGTCCCTCTGGACTAGTCTAGCCTGATCTCCCCTCTGATTTGGCAAAATACCAGGGGAGCCTTCCTGCTTGAGCTCAGGTGTCTTTTCCCCTCCCCACCCCCCTGGTTCCTAACAGGGATAATGCACATTTCACTTTCCCAGGTGTTTGTCACAAAGCTGCCAATCCCTCCCTACTTAGGAGACAGGAAAAGAAATGTGAACATGTAAGAAATTCAGAGGGGCCGAGAAAATTTTCCTGACACGCTCCTGCTGGGACACCACGGCAGTTGAAGAAGGCCTGTCATTGGGCTGTCAACCTTTAACCTCCCCCAGACGTATTTTGAAATGATGTGAAAAGAATTGCTGGGCTGTACCCACTGGTTCCTTCCAGCTCTGCGCGTCTGTCCTTGATGTCAGTCAAAAGTAGTTAACTGGCACCCACAGTGCCTTAAAAAAAACCCTCCACAAAATATCAGTAATGACTTTAGTTAGGAAGACTAGCTCTTGTCAAGTAATGACTTTTTGACATAAGGTATTGTTTACTTAGGCAACGTTCTCTTACTTGCATTTTAATGAGCCTAATTAATAATAAGTTAGGAGTCCTCGGCTATTTCTTCACAGCTGGACCATATGCACTAATTACTCTGAGTGTGGAAACCTAAAATAATCCTTTTGGGCAGAAGAAATTGTTTAAATATACAGAAAACCTTGGTTTAAAGACATATATTTAAATATATATATATTTGCTTCCTCCCCTTACTGATGTCACCTGTGATATCAAAGCAATTTGCAAATCATTAAGGCAGACATCCCCTTAAAAAATGTAGGTTTGGTTTGTGCTGTGTTGGTGGAAGTTTTCACTGGTAGAAGTTTCAGGAGTTTGCATGAGGAACTGACCGGTAGATTTACTGGGCACATCCTGCCTGCGCTTCCTCTGTGTAACAAGCCAGAATAGTTCCCAAATGCAAGAATAAACATCAGTAGTAGAGAAAGGTGATCTATTGATGGAAATACTTCCCTTATAAAAAATAAACCACCTCCAAAGGGCCACGTTGGAATTTACGGAAGTCTTTCGTGTATTATATAAAGCATGTTTTTATTGGCTTCCTGAATGTGAAGTTTCCCATTTAGCTTGTGCACTTCCCTCAACAGAATCTTAGGAAGTAAAATAAGTATTTGGAATCAGGGCAAGACAACAACTCCAAAAGAAGGCAAAACGCCAGGTCACTAGATAGATTTTCCAAGAATGACAGGACATCACTGTTCCCTGCCTCCACCTGGCTTGCAAAAGTGCAGGGGACCCCGAGGGTGACCTTCCTTGGGAAAGGGCAAGGAACCCTATATATTGTCTCCAGTCTGATTGGCAACCACACAGAGCCACTGAAACTTCAGTCTGAGGCACAGGTTTTGGGACTGTCACAGGAATCCTATGAGCTGAGGTGCAGCTGCTGAGGAAAAGCTAATCTGTGATATATCATTGATTACTTGACCACAGAGTCAGTTATTATTATTATTTTTTTTTTTTCAAAAAATCACACAGTTTAGCTTTTCGGTTGTAGAAAGATCCTGGAGGAAATGTCATGAGGAATGCTTCAAGACGGCGTTGCTCAAAATCCCTACCAAGATCCTTCCAGAAGTCAGACCGACGACTTGAGCGCTAAGACCTCGAAGTACACTAAGTGGAAGGGAGAGATCCTGGCGTCAGGGCTGCATGAGGAGGCTTGGTTCTCTTGGAGTGACTTTTGGACTTCACCAGGTCCCCCTCCACCCATGTTTTAACAAGACATAGTTCAAAGCAGTCAGACACGATTCGAGCTAATTGGTGGATTCAGCAAGAAACCTGGGAAAAGGTCATGCTGAGGTTGGAAGGCATCAGGCTGGCAGGGTTAGCAGATGCTCCCCAGAAAGGGCCTTGGAGTGGAGGAGCACCCTGCCAGGCACCATATGTGTGACGGACAGGACGGGGAGCCCAGGATGCCTGAGCGAAGGTGACAGACTGGCTCTCATTTGCACAGAAAGAAACTTCCCTTGGAGTAGACACAAGTGAAATAATGTCCACAAATTGGGCACATTTTCAGGCTGCTGGCCACTTGGCAGAATTTTCCCTGCTGTAACCTCTTCCCCCAAGGAGCAAAAAAAGCCTATGCTATTTACCATGACAGGGCACCTGTCCCAGTTGTCCCCCAAGGCTCTCAAAGACAGTAGAGGAGGAACTGCAGAACGTAGAGACCCAGTCCGCAGGCGTGTTTGAAGAGCACACCGCAAGCAGCCTCACACATAGGCGCTCCCGGAGTCCTCCCGGCATCCTGGTGGAGGCAGCACCCAAGCTCGCGTCCGCCTGACTCCACAGACAGGGCTGGCGTCTTTCACTCTGCCTTCCTGAGTTCGAGCCAGAGAAACTCGGGGCAATTGCATCAAAAATTAAATATTGAAAAAACTGTTATTCCTTTCTAATGGGATCAGGTGTCATTCTCTGAGGACATTTGCTGGTCCCCAATATACATGGAGCTTCCCTGCTCCTGCCTCTGCTGGATACTTCTTTCCATCCCCACCCCTCTTGCCAGATCTTTGAAAGTACAAGTTTGAGACTCCCACTTAATTCTATCTTTTATACCAATGAGAAGATGCTAAAAATCCGTTCTAGTGTTCTAAAGGCACGTGTTAGTGAATGGTGGGCAAATATGTGGTTTTGAAGACTGAACTCACTGGAGGAGCTCCGGCAATTTGCTGGATGTGACTTCCACGCAGAAACCATCGTCTTATTTTTCCTCCCCACCAGCAGAAAACATCCATCAAGCACCCATGTGACCGTAGAGGAAGGAGGTGGTGGAGAAGTCTCAGGGGCACATTCTCTGACCCTAGGAGCTCATGTCTTCCCACGTGATGAAACAGGCTTGTGTGGGAAGTTACCCATCAGTCAACTGGTATCAGTTAGTCGTTCGTCACCTCAAGGAGGTCACTGGTCCTGCAGCCACTGCCGATGACTGGGCATCAGAAACACCCAGCGAGTCACCATTTCCACTGCTTGGCATTGACCTGTATCATCGAAGCTGTCCCTTTCCTGTAGGCTTAACAAATTGCCATTCACTCACGGCTCCAAGGCCCCTAACTCATTCTGCGCAAGTAGAACATGCTCATTTTATTAATTGTATACCCCAGTGGACTTTGGAGGACAACAGAACGGTTAAGAGTGAATGGGTGGGCTGAAGATTATTTACTAAGATGAAAGGTGGGCAGTCAGCGCCCCTGGCATCCGCTGCTGCCAACCCCCCGACTCCCTCCCATCTGACCACCAGCCCCAGGGTTAGGGTTCATTTATCAGTCCTAGGACTTTCACACACAGAGAGAGGTTAATCTGGAATAAGCCCAAACTGGAATTGATCTTTTGTCTGAGTTGGAGGTCTTGAGACTGGATTGACATCCAGGCTGGAATTCGTGTTCTGGATCCTCACCCTTGGGTTAGCCCGTACCAGAATCCTCCTCCAGAATGCAGATGAGGAGAATGTGGCCCTGCGTATGTTTAGAGCATTTGCCGGCCCCCAGATAGATCCTGGGCTCTTCCTGCCGCTGCCTTTACCCCAGCCGCTCCCTTCTCCGGAGATTTCTCTGCACCCCACCCTCACTTGCCCAACTGTATTTTTGAAATCTACTCTTGGAGGGTCCCATTTCATCCTCTCATATCCAGAATCCTTCCTGATCCCTTGGTTACAAATGTGAGTCTAACCCTTTTTTGAATAATGTCCCTTTATTTCTGTCTCTTTTATTGTGCATTTCCTATTGTATTAGTTTGCTATTTCTGTCATAACAAATGATCACCAATTTAATGGCTTAAAATAACACACATTTATTATGATGTCACAGTTCTGTAGGTCAGAAGTCTGCACACAGTGTGGCTCATTTGGATTCTTTGCTTACGTCTCACTGGGTGAAAGTTGAGGTATCTGTCGGGGCTGCAGTTCTCACCTGGGGCTCAGATCGTCCTCCAAGCGCATCGGGTACTGGCACATTCATGTCCTCCTCAGTCTCCACGTGTCCTCCCCATCTTCTGCTCTCAGGATGGAAAAAGCCCCGTGTTAAGGGCTCACATAACTACACTGGGCTGGCCAGGATAATCCAGGATAATCTCCCTCTCTTAAGGTCCCTGATAGTAACATCAACCACAACCACACAGTTCCTTTTCCCATGCAACATAATATATTCATGGGCATAACACCAGAGGGTGAAGGTCACAGGGAGCAAAATTCTGCCTACCGCCCTGATCAAGCAACCCCCCCGGGATGGTGCTAGCTCAAAGTTAACTGCTGTGCCAAGGTTTTGATTTCCTGCTTATTTCGCTGGCCTGAGAAAGATCTCTCAGATTATGCAAGGGACCTCCAAGGTCCCCAAAGATCTGGGTGTGATCCCAGATGATTCTAGGATTTCCTAAGTATGAACTAAAGGAATGCTCTCACAGAGGCAAATAAGGTCTAGACTTGGTTCCAGTCCAACTTCTAAGTAGCCACAAGCTTCTGAGTTTGGGAAGCCCTATAGTCTCTGTCTTATCCAGAGATGATAAAGATCATGCACGGTTACATGGATGAAAGTATCTGAAAAAGCTAGAAGCACCACACAAATAGAGGAATCATTTCCTACTGCTGCCGTGACACGTTACTATAGACACGCTACTGTGTGGTTTCACACAACACATATTATCTCACAGTTCTCAAAGTCAGAAGCCTAAAATAAGTCTCACTGGGCTAAAACCAAGGCGTTGGCAGGGCTGCATTCCTTTCTGGAGGCTCCAGGGGCAGAATCTGTCTCCTCCTAAGGTACCCTCATCCCCTGGCCATGACTCCTTTCCTTCTTCCATGCAGCAATGGAAGGGAGGGTCTCATTGCTCACATCACTTTGCTCTGACGCTGACTCGTCTGCCTCCAGCTTCCACTTGTAAGGACCATGGTGATAACATTGGGCCCACCCAGAGAATCCAGGTCATCCAGGATCATCTCTGACTTTTAAGGTTAGTTGATTAGCAACCTCAGTTCCATTGGCAACCTGAATTTCCTTTTGCCATGTAATGTAACATAGTCATGGGTTCTGGGGATTAGGACATGGACAGCTTTCAAGGGCCATTATTCTGTCTGCTACAATGATTCCGACAGCCAATCACCACTTACCTCCCGTAAAAGACTCGTTGGCCACCTGCCTGGTGTTAAGGTTCAGGCTGCTTCCGTAAGGTATTAGAAGCTACTGCTAGTTTCTCTTTGGTGGTTGCATTTTCAGCCCCCTCTCTCATGGGCAGGCCAAAGTAAGAGGTGCTTTGCTAGTTTTCCACCCTGAGAGTCACAGGTCTATCTTTGTTTGTTTTGTTTTTGAGGATCTTTCCTGAACCTCCATGTTCTCTGAACCTCCGTGTCTCTCCTAAACTGCTGTGGTAGTGCCAAATGGGTACTTATCCTGCCATTTTTTTCTCTGGGAGTCCGTGTCAGACCATTTTTTGCTATCCTGCCCCCCCCCCCATTTTCTCCATGTAGTTCATTTAAGTAACCAGTGGACATAGGTTCTAGCTAACATCTTTACCAAGCCACACAGTGCAAATCCTTTGGCTTCATTTATTCATTCACTAGAACATTTATTGAGAGTCTATTCAGTCTGATGGCACCATTCATAGTCAACAGTCAAGCTAGATCCTCATTGGACTAACCCTTAAAACACACAGTTGATTCTCATTATTTGCAGGAGTCGTGTTCTATAAAGTGGCGGAGAACACTGAGGTAGTAAACTGGAGCCTTCGCTTCTAGGGGAAATACAGGGTGAGGTTCCTGCAAGCCTCTGGTCACAACATTTTCATCAACTGATCAACCATAATCTTGTTTTATGTGTGTTCTGTTTAAAGACACCTTATTTAATATTGTTGATGCATTAGCATTGAACTCATGGCCAATAGCACCGTAACTCATGCCTCAATGGAGCTGATGGAACACATGCATTTTTTCTGTAAGGAACACCACAGCCTTCTTGTACTTAGGAAGGCTAGAGAGCGGTAGAGCATGGCACTCGGGATCCACTTCAAACAGCAAAATCACCAAGAAAAAGCACAAAATTGTGAAAAAGTTGCCATTAAACAGACCGTGAAAAGAACACTTGTTTATAGTACATGGACGCTGACACAAGAAAGCAGAACGTCACTTTGTCCAACCCCAGGTGACACAAATTTTTCACCACTCTGCCCATGTCCTCAGATGATCACAAAAGCACCACAAGAATTGATTTGGGGGTTCCGAATAAATTTTAGAAAGTCAATAAATTCGCAAATACAGAATCCACATATAATGAGAATTGACTGTACTTCATATAAAAAGGTATGCCTGAAAAATCAATTAAGAGGCAATGTGGTTTACAGGCCTTCCAAATGTAATACTTATTTTTTTTTTTTTTGAAACAGTGGTAAAAAGTGTCATTTGTGTTTATGCAAAAGGTAACCTTCTGAGACAATGAAATATGCTAGAGATTTGGGTTCAGCAGTATTCACTTGGTTATCTGAAGGCTACTGATTACTTGTGTAACTTGTATCATTTCTCTTGGCTCCTTAGACAAATTAAGCTGTTTTGCCATCTGATCTACCCTCAATGATGCATTTTACATTCTCGTTCTTTTAGCCTCTCCCAATGCACAGATGTCCCCAAGCTCTTTCCAATCTGCCCGACCTTTCTGCGGGCTGTGTGTGTGTGTGTGTGTGTGTGTGTGTGTGTCTGCTAGAGAAACTTGGCCGCACTGTCTGCCTCATGCCTTCCCGTCCCGTGGTCCTGGTCTCCTTGGAACTCACAGCACTTTCTCAGCAGATGAGCCAAGGCAAACTCACTTCCAGAGGGTGACAGGTACAGAGGGGAGTGAATAAACTCAGCCTATCTTGGCTTGTGCATTTTAAGTATAACGTTAAATTATTCTTTTTCTGCATCTATGAAATGCGGATAATGGTAACTGCCGTGCCCTCTTCATGGGGCTTCTCTTATGAGGCTGGAATAAGATAGTGTTGGAGGAATTTATAAACTGTATATAAACATTAAGATTATTATAATTTCTCTGGGTCCTTTGCTTCTTTTCTTCTTCTCGTCTCCCTGTCTCTGAAGATTTTCACCCTTAGGAAAATATCTAAAACTCTAATAATGTCATGACATTTTTTTGTGAATGGTTTTTGCAAAATTTAAGTGAATATAAACCTTATGACTAAACCAGAGGTTTGGGGCTTTTTCCCTTTTATCAGACCCATAAATAAGAAATATTATCGAGGTCTTGACTCTTTTCCCTTATTTGTCAAACAAGTTCTAAAGTCTTGTAAGTTACAAGCAGTGTTTTTTGGCAGAAGTATCACAAAAACAATAATTCAAATGAAACATCTGCATGTACGAGACTCTTAGTGTGTGTAAGACCCAGGCCTTGCACGGCGGCAGACAGAAAAGAAATATTACCCTTAACTTTGAAGACAACATGTAAATAAAATATCTTGAGAAAAGTTGCAAACACGTCTTAATTAATTGCCAACTAATTTTATTTTCTAAAGAATGATTTAGGAAAGAACAAGTCATCGAAACAAAGTTAAGCAAAGAACTCTTGATAACTTCCACAGTGCATTTTGGCCACCCAGTCACCCTACAAGCACGCCTGCCCCATACATAATGCCTAAGGACAGTTTGGGGTCATGAAGGACCGGAAGTATTAGAGCCAGACAGAAAAGGATTGATTCTCAAGCTTCACACCTAAGTCTGAGCTCAGATTACTCAACCTCTTGGAGCTTTAACTTCCTCACATGTAAAGTGGGGAGAGTTGTATTGCCTCAGTGGGTTTTGTGAGGATTAAATACAATTTTGTATATGAGACCGCCGAGCCTGGTGACCAGCACATAGATGACCAAATAAATGGTAAGTTCCCTATCCCCCCCTGCCCCGTGTGAGCCCCCACATGGAATTTTTGAGTGGCTCTGTTCACGTGGCCATATCCACTCCCCATCCATGTTTATGTAACATGCCCTCTACTAAGTATTGGGGGAAAAGATAAAATAATATATACTTCCGTCCTAAAGGAGCTTACAACCTAGTGCATTTAATCAAAGGACAGGTCACACTCATTGCAAACTGAATAAAACTTCGAAGAGGAAAATTCTTTAAAAAGTCAATTTCAGAATCCCTTATTTCAATCTTTGCTCTGAGATTACTTTATGATGATGGCAGAAGTTGTGCAGTACGTTTATTTGTTTTCCCACAGAGCTCTTCTTTTGAAAAATCTACGGAGTTCTGCCAGAAGAAACTCATGACATGTTGTAAGTTTAATTATGTTCAATTCATTAACACAATTAGAGCTGTGAACAAATTTATTGACACAGCCAGAATCACTTAGTAACAGGCAGTAAGTCAGAGATTAAAAAAACTCATTCTTGTAGGCCTCTAAACTCTGGGAATGAGAAATGGGAAATTCATCTTTAGTTCCTTGGAACAGTTCTAAGAGACTTGACCAGAGGTTGCCACTAATAATTCACTGTGAGAATCATTCATATTTTAAAAATGGTTCTTATGTCCCTTGGAACATAAATTGAATCTCCTTGAAATACTACTTTTCACTTTAACATAATAAGTGATCCAAATGGAGAGATTTGATGAATGTGGATTTTCTTTTAGCTGAGCCGAATCTGGGGATGGAGACTGGCTCTTGCTTTCCCAGTGAAGGCCAAAGCGACACTGCAGATGGAGAAGAACCAATGATCAAGTGCCTCTCTTTCTGAATGAATCCTTTCCCAGCAAATTTTTGTCCTTCCTTCTCGCTTGATTTGTACAAACAACTGGTGAAGAAACTTGATGCACATATATGAAGCAAAGTTCACAAAGATTTTACGGTCTAGTGTTGTCTTAAGAATATTCCTTTGAAAGAGAGTCAATTTGTCAATATCCAGGCAAAGAATTTTTATTTTTATTTTTTTATATATTTAAATTCAATTAGCCAACTTATAGTACATCATTAGTTTCAGATGTAGTGTTCAATAATTTATCAGTTTCATATAACACTCAGTGCTCATCACATCACGCGCCCTCCTTAATGCCTCCTTTTCACCCAATGACCCCACAGGCAAAGAATTTTTAAAGAGGCCTCCATAGAGCACTAAACTTTGGTTGCTGTTGTTCACTAATAAAAAAAGTTAACCAAAGAAAACTTAAAAAAAAAAAAATACACCACATGTAATTAGCAGAGTTTTATAGCCAGAATTGTCTACCTCCCTGAACAATCCTTAGTTGACATAACGTTGTTGGCAACTTGACTCTCAAAGAAAGTTTCTCACAAGAAGTCTTGATAACCAAGGCTGGGATACCGGAAATATATATCCTCTACCTGGGTCTGCTTATACTTTTTAGCTGGGGGCTTATTTGTGATGCTGAAAAGTGAATAGATCTGCAGGTCCTTAAGCAGATTGCCTGAGTTTGAATTCCACACTTGCGGACTTGGTAGCCAATCAGACTGACTTTCAGCACCTTCTGTGTTTCTGTACCTTAGTTTCTGTATCTATAAAAATGGCCATAATAGGGGCGCCTGGGTGGCTTAGTCAGTTGAGCTTCTGCCTTCAGCTCAGGTCATGATCCCGGGGTCCTGGGATCGAGTCGCGCATTGGGCTCCTTGCTCAGTGGGGAGCCTGCTTCTCCCTCTGCCACTCCCCCTGCTTGTGCTCTCTCTCCCTCTCTCTGCCAAATACATAAATAATCTTAAAAAAATGGCCGTAATAATTGTGTTTCTCACAAATACTTGCTTTAAGTTTAAATTGTGTGAAAAAAAATCTTAGAATAGCAGCATTCACCTTGTAAACACTCACAAAATGGTAGCAATTATCATCATGTACAGCCTATCATCAATCCCATCCCTTTGGTGGAGCTTATATTTTAAGCTGCCCGGCCTTCCCCAGATCCTGGAACCCAGTGACCTAACAATGAATCTGGGATTCTTGTGTTACTTCCCAGGTATTCTTTGCTACTTCTCAGATGAATTCTTTGCATGCACAACTAACTTATTATCTTTGCAAAACAGGGAAGTTTTAATTGGAAAATAAATCTGCATTTTATTCCCCTTCTAATGCAGTTTAAAAAATTTCAGCTGACATGCAATGCAGTTTAGTAAAGAGATGGGAAGTAGAATTACAGATGGAAAGTTAGACTTGGATTTGACACATTCAGAGAGTTGTGAGCTGGAAAATGCACTAACTACTTAGTAATGGGAAGCCATGTTCGTAGCAGAATCGGATTTAGAAAAAAAAAAAAACCCACAAGATCCCATACATGGTCAAACAGCAAGTTGTTAGGTTTCCAGTACATAGAATGTATTTTTGAGGTTCACACAATGGTGGGAAGTGGATGTTTTGTGAGACAAACTTTCAGCTGGTACCCTCCATGCTATATACTATGTGGTACCCAGCCGAAGTTGAATGTTGAATGGTAAAGATGAGTAAAGTAGTTCAGGAGCAGAGAGGTGCCATCATATTAGAGAAAACTCAACAGAGATCAATAAAAATGATTAAGGGACTCAGAGAATTGATTTTTGAGAAAAGATTAAGAAAAATAAATGTGCAGTCTGACACATAGCCAAGGAGGAATATCATAACCGGGTGGTCAATGAGGTATACAAGGCATTCTGTAGGAATGGGGAGATAAATTCCCTCTAGCCTCTGAGGATACAGTCTTCTCCAGGAAGCGGTGGGAAGTCCCGCCACTGGAAGTACTGATAACTCAAATGGCCAGAGCTTATTGAAATCTGGTGGCAGGCTGCACAAGTGGGAAAGATGACCATGCATGCCTTTTTTTTTTTTTTAAGATTTTATTTATTTATTTATTTATTTATTTATTTATTTATTTATTTATTTGAGAGAGGGAATGGAGAGCTAGGAGTAGAGGCAGAGGGGCAAGCAGACTGCATGCTGAGTGAGGAGCCCGACGCAGGGCTTGATTGTACCACCCTGAGATCATGACCTGAGCAGAGAAGTCAGATGCTTAACCGACTGAGTCGCCCAGGCGCCCCAAGGTTTTAGTAACTTCTGGGAACAAGAATATATATGGTGGCAGGGTTGCAATTTCAACCAAGCTCTTGTTTTCAGGTTCTTGTTGTTCAAATGATCTCAGACCACATGATTAAAATTAAGGAATGACAAATAACTGTAGCGTACAACCTGATATGTCCCTGCCCTTAAATAAAAACATACGTATGTGTATGCATAAACACATGTGTAGTATAAATACATACATACAAAACAGATGGGTACATGACATAAGTACATATGTATATATGTAAATATATCAATGGAAGTGTCTGTATTTAGTGATGTACCATCATTAAATGTACCATCCAAATTGAGTTAGATGACGTTGGGGCCCCTTAGTGAATTACCTCTGTCCTTTGTTCTGGCAGTTTCCAGAAATGGCTCCTATGCCAAGTATGAATCATCTTTTTCTGGCACTGGAAAAGCTATTTTCAGCAGAGCCGCACTGCAGGGTCATTATTCTTAAGGCTGCATTATAGGGCATCAGAGGAAATGACATAATCCAACTCAATTCACCAAGAGTGGCAAGTGGAGGAAGCTTAAGGCTACATCATGCCACCTATATATTCTCCCCCAAAAGTCACAAAACTTAATACAGTCCCTGAGGGAGAAAATCTCTCTCAGAATAAATGAGGGGAAATGGCCTGAGATATGCCCTGCTGGTCTAAAACTTCCTTCATGTATTTACTGTAATAATGAATGTATATAATAATATACGTAAAATAATAGGACGCTCTTATTTATATTATAAAAATACATACTCAATGTTTGAATGCTATTTTTCACACTTTCCACGGAGCGCATGAGATCTTTAATAACCATCATCATAATAAAATGCATAGGGGATAAAATGACTGTGAAAAAGCATCAGGGAGAAATGTTGACCTATGTAGTTTTGACGATACAGCCTCATTCATTGGAAGGTATTACTTAGATTTACTTTTCTCATTATTGGAAGAATGCAGGGGGTTAGTGTGCCACCTTTTCACCGCTCAAGGACTGAAAGAGAATTTGATTTTCCTCTCAAGTGAACTGTGTATTGGACTTCACAAAACAGTCTTCCTAACAGGCTTTTAGTCTTGCTATTCCTTGAAGAGGGCTTAGCGCCACTCAGCATGGATGAAGATTGGACTGAGTGGCCTTGCTGTCATTGGTGCTGCTGCCAAAGGTATGGAAGCCAAAATTTAACCCTGGACATACCTTTGTCATTTTTAATGCAGATTTTCCATCACATTTTTTGCTACAAGTGGTGTTATCACGGCATTGCTCTGCCCTGAAAAGATCTAAACGTGATGGTTTGTAATTAAAGAGTAGCAAATCAAAACAAAAGCAGCCATTGTGATCTAAAGTATTTCATGCTCCAGGAGAGAAGTACAGTAATTATTCCGTGTATAAACGGAATTGGGAGGCAGGTCAAAGACAGCTAAAGCAGGGCTGTTGAATTTAGAGCTCAGAGCTAGTTTCCAGACAGCTTCTGAACCACCCTTGGTTTTGCTGATCTTCATTATTCCTATTTTTCTGAACCATATTGATACTCAAGCGGTTGGGAAGAATTAGTTACCTGTGGCTTTTACAGTTCTGAAAGTTTTAATTGTATTTACAGTCTCATTTGTCATTTCTTCTTGTTCTCCTCTATTCTTCAGCTTCCTTTATGCTTGCTTCTCTCCTTCCTCTATAATATCTAAAGTGGAGAACAAGTGAAGAGAATCGCAATAGAATTTGTAGATTAGAGGGAACAATATTGAGCCTTTTCCCCCTCCTCTAGCCCCCATGGCATTAAAATACCATTTCTCTGTTGTGTTTGGAAAAATAAATTATTTGTAATAACATCTTAAACAATTTGTTTACTTATACATGTACATATGTATTCATTTGTTTTAATTTTTTTATTTTGGAACACTTTTTAGAATTTCAGAACAGTCACCAAGATAGTGCAGAAAGTTCCTGGATTGCCCAGCTTCATCTAATGTAACGTTTTACATAATTGCACTACATTTGCGAAAACTAAGACGTTAACACTGATATAACACCGCTAAGCTACAGACTATTCGGAATTCACCAGTTTTTCCACTAATGCCCTTTTTCTATGCCAAGATCCAATTCAGGATCCCACATTGCATTGATTTGTTATGTCTCTGTTGTCTCCTCTAATCTGTGATGGTTTCTTAGTCCTTCTTTCTGTTTCATACCTTTGACGCTTTAGAAGGGTGCTTGCTGGTCAGAAGCTTTACAGAATGCCCTTTATTTTATAATGCGCTTATGAGTTTGGGGGGAAGAATAACAGAGAGGTAAAGTACACATGGTATCAGGGAGTACATGGGAACAATATAATTTATCACAAGTGATGTTAATCTTGATTATTTGGTTATGGTGGGGCATATATGCCAGGCTTCTCCACTATCAAGTTACTATGCTTCTCTTTGCAGAGTCTACTCTTTGGCAGTGAGTCACTAAGTCCGGCTGACACAGGGGAAGGGAATTCCAGATTCTTCTATAACAAAGATTTGTTTGTTCTCCCCATTTACATACTTATATCAGCATGCACTCAGGTATACGTATTATTCTTTGGATTATAGTCCAATGCTACCATTATTACTTCGTTCCTCCAATCGTTCTAGTTTTGGCACCTAGAGATTTTTTCAGGTTGAGTCCTATATTCTTTTGGCATGGTCTCCCCACCTTTTTTTCCATCCCTCCCTTACTCTTGTCACTAGAATACTACAATCCTGCAAGATGCTCTAGAGCCATCCTGTATTGCTTTGGCTCAAGCCTAGAATCAGCTATTTCTCCAAGGATACCTGGTTTCTGGTGTTTGAGAACGCTGTTTGAAAACCAAGATCTGGGCACTGGACGTGCTCGTGGCTACCGACATATCATTGCTTCTAGGCTGTCTCAGGAGACGGGGCTAAAATGATCCAGGTATAAACACATATCTCTATTGCTGTATTTATCTATTTGTATTTATGTTAACATAAATCATACTTGTATCTCCAACTCTAAGCCACCACACAGGCGTTATTCTAACCTCTCCTCCCTTCTGCCTGCTTATTTATAACTTGTTTCTCGAACATTGAGAAAGCTGGCTCCCATTATCTCCAATTTATTTACTGATTTTTTCAGCTCGAGTATACATGTAGATTAATTCCAGAACTGATAATGCATACACCTATGAGAAAAAAAAAATTACCAACCAGAGTACCTTGTTTATTATTTTATTCCCCTTTATCTTTACAGTGTCCAGTCAAAACACTATTTTTCCAGGGCGCCTGGGTGGCTCAGTTGGTTAAGCGACTGCCTTCGGCTCAGGTCATGATCCTGGAGTCCCTGGATTGAGTCCCGCATCGGGCTCCCTGCTCTGCAGGGAGTCTGCTTCTCCCTCTGCCCCTCCCCCCTCTCATGCTCTCTCTCATTCTCTCTCTCAAATAAAAAAAAAAAAAACAAAAAACAAAAAACAAAACACTATTTTTCCAAAGTTAATTACATTGGCTCCTTTCCCTTCTAAAGCTTTCATTGTGCCATACTCTTATAGTAAAATAGGTACACTCTTCATTCTATCCTGGGATCATCAACATTTTGGTTTTTTTTTTTTAGCTTGCACACAGGAAGGCTTACTCTTTGTTACATACAGTTCTGTGGGTTTAACAAATTCATAGTTATGTATCCACCAACATAGTAAAGAGAATACAAAAGAGTTCCATCACCCTAAAGATCCCCTGTGTGGCTGCTTCATATTTAATCTCTCTTCTTCCCCCATTCCCCAGCAACCACTGATCTGCTCCCATCCCTACAATTTTCCCTTTACCATAATGTCATATAAATAGAACTAATTACACCTAATTACACACTCTGTAACATTTTGGTTTTGCCTTCTTTCCCTAGGCAAAACACATTCAAGATTCTTCCATGTTCTTGCATGAATCAGTTAACACATCTTTTTTACTGCTGAGTAGTATTCCATTATATGGATGTGCTGTCCATTCACTTGTCGAAGGACATCTTGGTTATTTTCAGATTTTGATCATTATGAATAAAACTACAGTAAGCATTCACATACAGGTTTTGGGTGTAAACATGTTTTCCACTCACTTGGGTAAATATACTTACTCGGAAATAAATTCAATTCACCTGGGAACGGGATTGCTGGATCATACATACAAAAAAAGAAATTTTGCATTCCCAGCAGCAATGAATGAGTTCCTGTTGATCTTCATTCTTGTCAGCATTTGGTATTGTCACTCTTTATGGTTCTAATACTTCTAAGAGGTATGTAGCAGTATCCCACTGTGGCTTTAATTTGCATTTATCTAATGACAAATGATGTTGAGCATATTTTCATCTGCCAGCTTTATTATTTTCCCTTGCCATCATTGTATCTTCTTTGGGGCAGTGTCTGTTCATATATTTTTTTGCCAATTTTTAAATTACATTGTTTTCTTATAAAATTAATTTCAATAAATATTTCCCTATCAATATGGCTTCTTTTTTTGTAAATAAAAAGAAAACGTTTGTATATCTCTTTTACCCGTGGGGAATATATTCCAGTCAATTCTCATTGTTTATGGTAGTTATGTTCCATAAAGTCATCACAAACACTGAATGAGCAAATACTGAACCACTGCTCCTAGCGGAAATATGTACATATACATACATACCTCACATAATTTATAATCTTAAATCCTAAAAACAACTCATTCTGACAGATTCTGTTTTATTTTACGAAAGGGAAAAGGAAGTTCTGAAGTGTTAGGTACTTGATGGAGGTGTTGCAGCGACAAGTACCAGAGCTGGACTTCAACCCCCCTGGGCCAACTGGCCCCAGGGCGGGGCCTCCTCCCACCACACCACCCCCTCCAGTCAGCTCTGCCCCAGCCGGGAAGGTGAGCGCCGAGCAACCCAAATTTTTCACCACTCCAACCATGTCCACAAATGGGAGTGAGAGAGCTGATTTGGGGGTTACAAATAGATTTTAGCAGGTAGGCGAATTCACAGATAAAGAATCCGTGAATAATGAAGATGGACTGTACTTGGGAAGCTTCTGGAAACCAACTCAGTCAAAAGATGCTATAAAATAGTTTTGACTCAGCGCCTTATCTTGAAGAAGGCATCTACATAGGGGCAAAGTGTGAAAAAATATATACCAATCTCATTCTTGTCCATCTACTTTGCCTCATGGGATTCCACATACTTTGCATTAAAAAACATTTTCTAAATAATGAAAACTATGGTTCACTCTACTGCATACAATGGAGGATCTAATATAAATATGTTCAAGCACTGTATATCTAACAGGCGTCTGGTCCAACGTGTCAAAATTCACATAGTTGAAGGGTAAAGACACTCAGAGTGTCGCCCACGACCTGCCTCTGTAGTCACGGTCTCCTGTTTAAAGGAACTGCTCCAGCTGTCAGACGTTACCCTCCTGGCTTTCTGAGCCAGGATGCCCCAGATCTTTTCTTTTTCCTACAGCAGACCTACATCTATTAGTGGTGGAGTGACTGGGGATGACTCAAATGCACAGAAGCTGACTGATGGAGCATGGTGCATTCCTTAATTAAGCAGAAGCTACTAATAAAAATGAACTCACTGGATGATTTGTGGGGTCCTGGCCACACAACCATATGTGCCTCACAGCAGTAGGGAACAGGAGTGGCCCCCAGCTAGTACCAGCTTAGAATGGAGATCCTATTTTGCTGTAAAAGGGGGGAAATCTTTGTGGTCCCTTCCGGCTTTGCAGAACGAAAACGGAGAGGACCTGGCATAACAAGTTGCTGGTATTATTTGTTAGCCTCTGGCTTAGGGGCTCTGGTATTTGCGCCTTACTTCTGCTCGTCCCCTCCAGGAAGCCAGGACTGGCTGAAGGAGTTCTGCTTAGTTTCCCCGAGTGGGGCCGCATGGAGGGAGTGAGAGGGGCAGGGACAGTGAGGGCCTGGGCCACCCGCAAAGGGTGAGCTGGTGAGTATGCACTTACTTTGCTGCCTTTTGAAGAGTTTCAGCTAATGTATTCCATGGAAAGAGCATTCTGTTTGTCCCGAGACAATTATTATTCCAGAGAAACTCTACAATGTGGTCAGATTACATTAGCCTTCTCTACTTCAAGGAGCTCCTCCAAGCTCACTTCCTCTATGACACCATCCTAATTAAGTGCCTGCCCGACACAGACATTTGCTCCTCTGGCTAACACCCCAGCTGACACAAACACGCAGTGCTGCTGTCTGGTGGGCTGCCCTCCATTCCTAGCTGTTCTTACTTTCTCTGTTGTCCTATTTGTGGACCAGAGAAGCTCAGCGCCATTCGGGAATCAGTCATCTCCACAGGAAGGTCTTAGACGGTAGGCTCTGGGCATCCATATTGTCAGGCCGACCTTCCCTGACCCCCTACGTCCCCATTCCAGCCCTTCCCCTTTACGTCTTACTATTGAGCAGCTCTCACCCACTGTACATTTTACTTCTTCTTTATGGTCTCTCTCCCACTAAAATGTAAGCTCTGTGACATCAGGAATTTGGGTTTACTTTCATCTGTACGATACCCCCAGCTTGTAGAACAGTGCCCGGCATAGTAGACAATAAATACCTCTTGAATGTAATTAAAAAAATGTCCTAGAGTAATTTTTCGAAGGCAGAGGATACGCCTATTTAGTTTCACACTATACAAGTTCTTGCCATGAATGGTCCTTTAGCAAATGTCTCCAGTGATAAACATGAGGATCTGACTGTCATTTGTGGTGGCTGCCAAATATTTAGAGCAATAGACCTGCTGGTACTGCTCATGTCAGAAAGAACAGACTTTTCTGGTTTGTTTTTTCCTATCCAGATCCTTTCTTCACAGTGAGATCTTCTGCAAAGTCTTCTACTGACTCTCGGATTAAAAGGTACATGGAAATCAAAGCCCATCATTTTTTTATTCCAACCTTAAGATCAGGCTACCATCTGGCTGCTCAGAGCTCAAAACAGTTGGTGTCTGGAAGAAGTCATGAACCCCCACTTCATGTTAACATTGTTTGGAATAAAGCTCCATTACTCCCTTCCTTCCTTCCCTCCCTCCCTCCCTCTTCTTTCTCTCAGTCCCTTTCCCTTCTTTCTTTTTTTTCTGTATGTTGGTGGCTAAGGAACAATACATATTCATACATGCTGATGAGGTGGTAGATCTGATCTGACATTGCCTCTAAAGAGCAGGCCATTTTCTTTACAAAGGTCACATTTCTTTTAGTGCACCTATAGTGAACTTTCAGATATTTCTGACTTTTGTTGGACTATACTTTTATTATTAAATTTCTTTTGCAAAGGGATCAGACAACACATGTTTCTTTAGTGTTTATCATAGAAAGGGCACTGTGTTAGGGGCCAGAAAAAGAGTCACATATGATCTTACCCTCTTGACCAAAAATCAAGTATTGAATTTTATTTGAGGCCCAACAAGTATTAAAGAGGTAGACTCAAACAACACTAGTAAAATACTTAGCTTTGAGGGGCTTGTAGTCTTGGTAGGAAGCTGAGAGTTGCATTCAGAGCAAGAAAACAAGAGCAATACAAATTGACTGCGGCAGTTGGGAGGGCTACTATTTGAAGTTCAGGATTTGGAGAAGGGAAAGCGCCTACATGCATGACACTGCATGCAGGGCACTTTAGGAGATTTCAAAAAGTATAAAATATGGTCTATGGCATTTACTACCTTATACTCTAAAAAATAAGATGACCTAAATAGTTGAATTATTTTTGCATAATTTACTCTATAATGCAATGGACAGAAGACATGAATAGACATTTTTCCAAAGAAGACACGCAGATGGCCAACAGACATGTGGAAAGATGCTCAACATCGCTCCTCATCAGGGAAATACAAATGAAAACTACAATGAGATACCACCTCACACCAGTCAGAATGGCTAAAATCAACACAGGATACAATAGGTGTTGGCAAGGATGCAGAGAAAGGGAACCTTCTTAAATTCTCAAGCTACTTTAAATCCATTGTCTCACACTTAACTTGAATTTCTTAAAAGAAGAAGATAGAGAAGAAAGAAAAGGGAAAATGATGAGTAGTACTTCCAGACATGGAAGGTTAGTGTATTTAGATTCAATGAGGTAATGAGGCCATATAAAGAGAGCCATGGAGAAAAAGATACCGGGACCAAAGTGTTAAGACAAAGTTTTTTTTAGCTGTGCATGTACTCCTAGTTATCCAGGCCGACTCATGCTCTAGTTTTATAGGTAGTGTTCACTGCTTCTCATTTTAAATACCACTTTTTCTTATTTTTTTCTTCTTTATTATTGAAATGTAATTGGCATACGGTATTATATTAGTTTCAGGTGTACAGCATAGTGATTTGACATTTGTATACATTATGAACTGATCACCCCAATAAGTCCGGTTCCTATCTGTCATCGTACAAAGTTAATACAATATTATTGATGGCATTCTCCATGCTCTACATTACATCCCCATGATTTACTTATAACTTGAAGTTTGTACCTCTTGATCCCCTTTGCCCATTTGGCCCACTGCTCCTCTTTACCCCCCAAACCCCTTTGCTCTGACAACCACCACTTTGTTCTCTCTGGATCTATGAGTCTGGGTTTTATTTTGTTTTGTTCACTTGTTTGCTTTGTTTTTTGGATTCTACTTATAAGTGAAAGGATACAGCATTTGTCTTTCTGTCTGACTTGATACATTAGTATAATACCCTAAAGACCATCCATATTGGTGCAAATAGCAAGATTTTATTCTTTTTTATGGCTGAATAGTATATAAACTGCAATGAACATAGGGGTGCATACATCTTTTCAAATTAGTGTTTTTGTTGTCTTTAGATACCCAGAAGTAGAACTGCAGATAGTTCTATTTTTAATTTAATACAAACTCCATATAATTTTCCACAGTGGTTTCACCAATTTATATTTGTACCAATAGTGTATAAGTGTTTCCTTTTCTCCACATCCTCACCAATACCTGTTATTTCTATTAGTTTTAATAGCCATTTTGACAGGTGCAAGGTGATATTTCATCGTGGTTTTGACATGCATTTCCCTGATGATTAATGATGTCAAGTATCTTTCCATGTGTCTTTGGAAAAATATCTATAAACATTCTCTCCCTGCTTTTTATTCAGATTATTTTGTTTTGGGTTTATTTTGTTTTGTTTTTGGTTATTGAGTTGTCTGAGTTCTTTATATATTTTGGACATTACCCCTTATCGGATACATGATTTGCCAATATATTATCCCATTCAGGAGGTTGTCTTATCATTCTGTTGACAGTTTTCTTTACTGTGCAGAAGCTTTGGTTTGAGGTCGTCCCATTTACCTATTTTTGCTTGTGTTGCCCCTGGAGTCAAATGTGTTGCCCTTTGGAGTCAAATCCAAAAAGCATCGCCTAAGACTGATGTCAAGGAGTTACTGCCTATGTTTTCTTCTAGGAATTTTATGGTTTCAGGTCTTACATTCAAGTCTTTAAGCCATTTTGAATTAATTTTTGTATATGGTATAAGATAGTGCTCCAGTTTCATCCCAGTTTTCTTAACACCATTTATTGAAGAGACTGTCCTTTCTCCATTGTATATTCTTGCCTACTTTGTTGTAAATTATTTGGACATATATGCATGGGTTCATTCCTGGGCTCTCTATTCTGTTCCACTGATATATATGTCTGTTTTTATGCCCATACCAAACTGTTTTAATTACTATAGCTTTGTAGTACAGTTTGAAATCGGATCATGATACCTCTGGTTTTGTTCTTCTCAAGATTGCTTAGGCTATTTGGGGTTTTTGTAGTTCCATAGAAATTTTAGAATTGTTTGCTCTAGTTCTGTGAAAAATGCCATTAGGGAATGCACTGAATCTGTAAACTGATTGTGTAGTATAACCATTTTAACAATATTAATTCTTCCAATCCATGAGCACCAGATATCTTTCTATTTATTTGTGTCTTTTTCAATTTCTTTCAGCAGTCTTTGATAGTTTTCAATATACAGATCTTTCACCTCCTTGGTTAAATTTATTTCAAGGTATTTTATTCTTTTTGATGCAATTGTAAATCGTCTTTTTTTCTTGAATTCTCTTTCTGATAGTTTGTTATTAGTGTATAGAAATGCAACATGTTTTTTCATTATTTATTTTGTATCCTGCAACTTTACTGAATTCATTTATTAGCTCTAACAGTTTTCTGGTTTATGGTTTTCTATATATAGATCAAGTCATCTGCAAATAGTGACAGTTTTACTTCTTCCTTCCTAATTTGGATACCTCTTATTTTTTTGTCCTTGTCTAACTTCTATGGCTAGGACTTCCAATACGATGTTGAATAAGAATGGTGAGAGTGGGCATCCTTTTCTTGTTCCTAATCTTAGAAGAAAAGTTTTCAGCTTTTCACCATTGAGCATGATATATTATACATGGCCTTTATTATGCTGAGGTATGTTCCCTCACTACCTACTTTGTTGGGAGTTTTTTCTTTTTTTTAATCATAAATGGCTGTTACATCTTGTCAATTGCTCTTGCTGCATTTATTCAGATGATCATGATTTTTAACTTTCATTTTGTTAATATGGCATATCATATTGATTAATTTGCAGATGGTGAACCATCCTTGCATCCCAGGAATAAATCCTACTTGATCATGGTATGTGATCCTTTTAATGTATTGTTGAATTTGGTTTGCTAATATTTTGTGGAGGATTTTTGAATCTATGTTTATCAGGGATATTGGCCTGTAATTTTCTCCTTCCTTCCTTCCTTCCTTCCTTCCTTCCTTCCTTCCTTCTTCCTTCCTTCCTTCCTTCCTTCCTTCCTTCCGTCCTTCCTCCCTCCCTCCCTCCCTCCCTCCCTCTCTCTCTCCCTCCCTCCCTGTCTCCCTCCCTTCCTTCCCTCCCTCCCTCCCTTTTCTCCCTTCTTCTTCTTCTCTCCCTCCCTCTTCCTCTTCTCCCCACTCCCATCTTTGTGTCTTTGTGTGTGTGTGTGTGTGTGTGTGTGTGTTATCTTTGTCTGGTTTTAATATCAGAGTAATCCAGGGTAATCCTGGTCTTGTAAGATAAGTTTGACAGTGTACCCTCCTCTTCAATTTTCTGGAAGAGTTTGAGAAGAACAGGTATTAAATTTTTGAATGTTTGGTAGAATTCACCAGTGGAGCCATCTGGTTCTGGATTTTTGTTTGTTAGGAGATTTTTGATTACTGATTCAATCTCCTTACTAGTCATCCTTCTACTCCGATTTTTGTTTATCTTTTCAAAGAAGTAGCTCTTAGTTTCAACCCTCTTTCTTATTTTCAACTGATTGCATTGTTAATTTCTGAAAGGCAGGGACCATGATAGACTAGCTTATTTCTAGTATGATGAATAAGTATGACTCTTCTCACAATTGGGGACCTTCTCTTAAACACAAAGTTGATATTAAAATATGTCACTGGAATATGAAAATAGGGAACTTTTAGGGGTGAAACAGGCTCTAATCTTCAGCAGAAACTGGAAAAGTGGGGCCCTGGCCACTGCAGAGGCCCAGGGTAAGTCTATTTCTGCAGAGACCAATTGAGCTCTGATTCTAGAAACTCTCCAAGTGTCCCTCTGTTCTTGATGTCATTTCTCAAGTATACTTGCCATCTATTCATCTGCATGGCAGGGAGATTTCTCAGTATAGGTTAGGAAATTGACTTTTTGCAACAATTCTATCATATCTGAGTCTGGGCAACATTAGTTCTCTTTTCCAAGGCTAATTAACCCCCTGAATAAGCAAAGCACTGAGAGTCCCACCTTCCTAGAAGGCAAGTCAGGGTGCATGGTGAAAAGATCATGGTCCTTGGAGTTCAGACAAACCTAGATTTGAGGACTGGTTCCACCACTAATTAGGTATGGCATCTTGAACAAATTGTTTACTCTTATCTGCAAAAATGATTATTATGAAAATTGAAAGGAAAAAGGTACAAAAAGCATACACCTAAAAGCCTATATTATTGCAAATAATAAAGGGCAGTTTCCTTATCTCAACAAATATAGGAAACAAGTCTTTTCTGTAAAGGGCTGGATAGTAAATATTTTAGGCTTTGTGGAAGATACAGTCTCTGTCATAAGTAGTCATCTCTGCCATTGTCCTGCAAAAGCAGCTGTAGACAATATGTAACTGAAAAAGCTTGACTCATAAAATTCAATTTACAAAAACAGGCAGCTGGCCAGATTGG
Organism: Phoca vitulina; assembly: GCF_004348235.1. Taxonomy (NCBI): domain Eukaryota; kingdom Metazoa; phylum Chordata; class Mammalia; order Carnivora; family Phocidae; genus Phoca; species Phoca vitulina. The sequence continues at coordinate 7,957,315 of NW_022589729.1, forward strand.
CAAGTAGCACATCTCAAACGAATGGGTACGAGTCACCCAGGGATCCTGTGAAAACACAGACTCTGTCCTGTAGGTGTACACCTGGGCCTGATTTTGCATCTCTAACAGGCTTCTGGGTGCACTACGGATACACATAGGTAAGGGTAACCCGGGAAACCTTTCCGAACGTCAGACCACTATATTTATTTCATTTGACTACTTAGGCAGAATGCTAAGTCCTTTTGGACTGCTATAACAAAAATACCATATACTGGGTGGTTTAAGCAACAAACATTTCTTTCTCATGGTTCTGGAGGCTGGGAAGTCGATGAACAACGCACTAGCAAATTCAGTGTCTGATGAAGGCCCTCATCCTGGTTCATAGACAGCTTGTCTTCTTGTTGTGTCCTCACGTGGCTGAAAGAATGAAGGAGCTCTCTGGGATCCCTTTTATCGGGGTATTAATCCCCCAAAGGCCCCACCTCCAAATACCATCACATTGGGGATTAAGTTTCAACATATGGATTTTGGGGGGAACACAGACATTCAGTCGGTAGCAGTGGTCAACTCCTCACAATCTTTCAACTAGCTCATATTAAGATACACTTACCATTTCTTACTCTATATATCTTTGATGATCCGTACTGATTTGAGTCCTGAACTTTAGTTTTAGTGAGTTTTAATGCTAATTTTACTTAGACTAAGAGCAATTCTTCCCTGGTTAGATTCTGTGTCATTCTCTCTCTCTCATTTTCGTAATAAATGAGCTCTTAACTTAATGGGATTGTTCTAGAATTACACAAACTGGCCATCACATCTCACTTTCCATGGTGATGTTTAATGATACACTCTCCCAGTCTACTCCAGGAGTAATGACTTCCTATCATGGCCTCCTACACCATCATTACTGTAAAGATGCCATTCTATAAAACCAATGAAGGAAGTACCAATCGGCTGGAACCAGATGGCAGGTAGTAGATGCTAATTGGCCTTGCCCAATGCTGAGTCAAATTTAGCTGCTCAACTAGGTACTGAATGCCTTGCTCTTTGAGTAGAAAATCTTTCTCTAAGGCCATGGCAGTGATGGCTTTCAAATTCATTTTGGCTTCCTGTGAGCAGAAGCCTACTTCTGCAGAGAGCCAAAATACCAGCTCAAAACATAATTATGCCCTAGCATTTTTCATCCCAAATAACCTCAGTACAATATTCTAAAATTAACCCACCTTCAACTTGAAACTTAACTGAGATGTGACATAAAAATGTTCTGTCTACTAGTAAACATCCTAGTCCTCTTTCACAGCCTAATCTGCTGAGTTTATTTTGGTGGTGGCTTATCTTCTGAGTTTAGGAGTATTATGACAACAAAAAAAAAACATCTTAGTGAGTTCAGATCTAAACTCAAATTATCCAGAAAAATAAAGGAATACACTTTCTGTTTCTTTTCTAGGCAAGGAGACTCCATAAAACTTGATAACATTTTAGTTCTTCATGTTCTCAGTTAGCAAATTGTCCTTAAATTGAACCTAAATTCTTCTCGCTGCAAAATAAACCCATCTCCCTTTAAAAAAAATTTTTAAACAGCTGCTAAACACTATTTATCCAACAGCAATTAGCCTGAACTAATCTTCAAAATCTCTTGAGAGGAACTCGTTTTCCAGAGATTTGGGTGGGGATTCTAGGCAAGGTGGAAAGGCCAGAAGGAAGAGTGGCTTGAAGAACATTGTGTTTACCAGCTGAATGCAAAGATAAAGATAACTATTGCCTAACTGTAAGAAATATACAAAAATTGTCCTTGCTTTGTAGGCTGGTGCTTTTTAAACTGTTTGTTGAATTAGAATGGTCTTTAAAGCTTACTTTTTTTTTTTTTTTTTTTTTCAAGATTTTATTTATTTATTTGAGAGAGAGAGAATGAGAGACAGAGAGCATGAGAGGGAGGAGGGTCAGAGGGAGAAGCAGACTCCCTGACGAGCAGGGAGCCCGATGTGGGACTCGATCCCGGGACTCCAGGATCATGACCTGAGCCGAAGGCAGTCGCTTAACCAACTGAGCCACCCAGGCGCCCCTCTTTAAAGCTTACTTACTTCTGTGCTGCTTAACTAGAAATTTAAATCAGTGTAGTATTTTAGAGCTAGGAATTATCTTTGTTCATCTTGCCTTTACCTTAGTTTTATAGGTAAGATAACTAGGCACAGACAGAGGTCAAATGATGGACAATGAAGGATTAACTAAGGATTGTCTATACTCTGCACATCTCAAATAAATTTTGGGGCCTTGCCAGACTCCTGAGAGGTAACCTATAAGTCCTTGGAATACCTTTCCCGATAAGCCTGTCTTTGTGTATCTGGGGGCTTTGGGCCATGACAGAATCCATGCTAACAATGTGGCTTATGGTGGAGCATTTGGCCCATGTACTACCAGGTTACCTCTGAAGGGGCGGAACACTAACTTCAGCCACATAGGGGGTCAGCCGTGTTTGTGAGATTAACCCCCAGGAAAGACCTTGGACTCCAAGACTCAGGTGAGCTTCTTGGTTGGTAATACTCCGTAAGCACTGTCACACATTGTTCCAGGGAAAAAGAAGTGCTGATTACACTAGGAGAGGACATCGAGAAGCTTACACCTGCTGTCTCTTGGACCCTGACCTATGTTCCTTTTCTGTGGCTAACTTTAATCTGCATCCTTTTGCTGTAATAATGGTAATCATTGAGTATAACAGTTTTGCTGAGTTCTGTGAGTCCTTCTAGCAAATCACTGAGCCCAAGGGTGGTTTTGGGCATCCCTGAATACAAGAGAATTTTCTAAGTTCATAGTTATTTGTGGCAGAATTCGAACAAACCAACTCTTCCCATTTTTACAACTCCGCAAGGTTAATTAGTTACTCATTAATGCATTAGTCCCTGTAGGCAACCAAGAAATACATAAAGGGAGTCTATCATGACCAGGAGCTAGAAAAGCAATAGTAACCATGATGAGCTTTCTTCCATACGGAGTTACCAAGTCTACTGTGATCTTCATATTCTCAATGATTTTGATCCTAAAACACCAGTTTTAGTTAGTTGGTTCTTATAGAATTTTTGTATGTCTCTTCTTTGGTTTGCCATTGTGAATCTCTTAAAAAATCTATCATAGTCTCCTCTGTATTATAACAATTGTACTGGCTGATTTTAAGTGCTGTATATATGGGAAAATCTGCCATGCTTGTTTGCAACCACCTTTCTCCCTACAACCACTCACGGAAAACTTATACGCTCAATATACATTTATATGATAAATTAATCAATGTATGAATGAGTAACTGATGAATGGATGAATGTTTGTTAGCACAGAAAAGTGCCATCGAGTTCAAGTTATAATCAAATGGTCTCCAAAGTCTCTGTGGACGAAACACAGGGGATAAACTATTCAATGAATAAAGTAAAGGTCTCCAAGGATTTAACAATGAAGATAGCAAAGACCTATCCATGCAAAACATTTTCATTAATGAAACATATTTTCGCATATTGTATTTTCCAAAATACAATAAATGTGACAGTTTTTTAAAACTATGATCTGTACCTTCCAAAGTGAACGTATCTGAAGTCCTCAGCTCCACTGAAGCTCTGTGTAAAACTATCTCAATCCATTGCCACCTTTGAAGGCAAAGAAAATTGAAGAGAGCAGAGTCTCATTTCTGAGACTCACGATCACTCCAGCAAATCAGTCAGGACAAGAACAATATCATACTGTCTGTCCTACTTTGTCTAGCACCAGAAGGGTTGGTTATATTTAGCCAGGAGAAGAAAGCTCAGAATGGTAAAGACACAGGCTCACTCAGGGACAATTTCAACAAGGAGATGGGGGAGAAGTATTTCTGTGTAAAGAGACAGGAATGTGAAGAGCTGGGTAGATTTGCCAACATGTTATAAATACAAAAGTTTTATCTATGGACCATAAAAATGTAAACATTCTCAAATGATTGGAGCTGATGATAGAGACAGAAATTCCCAAGCAGTCAGTCTAGTACAAGTATTAGGGAGAATTCCTTTACAGATAAAAGACACTATGCCAAGTACAGGGGTTGCATTCAAGGATGATATCAATTCATTGCCTCTCAGCTCTGTGAATATGAATCTGGGTCCTTCAAACATTTTCCTTTTGTCAACTGGCATGATGTTGGGAGCTGTCAGCAGAGGGCACTAGAGAGACATCAGGATGAAGGGCCTTCCCTCTTGGTTCTAGAGTGTTCAACGGGGCAGGCTGCATGCTGTGCTGCTTCTCCAGCGTGGCTTGGCTTCTCCAGCACCAGGCTCCTGTGACCCAGCTCCGGCAATGTAGCTTCTCCCGTGCATGACTTGCATTGCACGCAGCCAGGCGTAGCCCCCTCAGCTGGCCGCTTCCCCCAGGAGAACCCCCCTGAGCAGCTGCGTAGCCGAGTGTCTCCAGAGAGACATGTCCTGTGAAGAGCTTTTCCCAGCACCAGACAGGTCGATTTCTAGCAAGCTCTGCGGGCGCAGCACCAGAGCGCTCTCTCTCCCAGTCAGCGAGCCAGAGTCATGCCCTCCACCGGTCCTAGCACACCGGATGCTCTATATCAGCACCAGGGCTGGTGACTGCTCCTTCTTTCGCTACTCCTATTTTTTTTGTTTTGTTTTGTTTTTAAGATTTTATTTATTTATTTGAGAGAGAGAGGAGGAGCTGAGGGAGTGGGACAAGCAGGGTTCGATCCCACAACCCAGAGATCATGACCTGAGCTAAAATCAAGAGTCAGATGGACACTCAACCGAACCACCCAGGCACCCCGCTACTCCTATATTCTTTCCGGTTCTCTATATTTCTTATTAGCCAATCCCTTGGCACTGCAACCTTATGTTAGAATTACTAGTTCTTTATATTAAACTTATCTTGTTCAAATTACCGTGTGGTTTTGTATCTTGATTGGGCCCTGGCTGGTATAGTCTGGTTTCTGTGAGTCATTACAAAGTAATTTATATCAGTGGGATTAGGGCTTGCATAATTGCTTTTTTTCCCCCTATAAAACAAAGCAGCCATGTAATCTGTAATTTATTTTCCCTTTCCAAACCTACTATTAAAAATGCTGTTCTCAATTATAGGTCCGATTTATTGACATATTACTACAGAGCTCTATCCCAAAAGCTCCTTCAGATCCATGGCTTTCTCGACACAGAACACCGAAGGCAGAATGACTTCACCGTACAAGCCTCTGTGGAGAGCATTATATCAGAGAGCAGATAGAGCTCTGGGAAAGTGATCTCATTTCCTCCTCCCTTCTTCTTTTAATCACTCTTATGTCACTAGACAAAGTCTAAAAGAACTTTCCATTGTCCTTTTCCATCTTCTGGCTGTGGGGATGCTGGGGCTTTTCTCAGCAAATATAGAGTAAAATAAAGGTGTCTAAATTCAACCTCTCCAAGGCTAAACATGACAGAGAGATTAAGACATTTGAAAAATCTTCAAATTTCCTTGACATCAGTAATTAAGATATGAAGAAGCAGGAATGGCAGAAGTAATACAGTCACATCCCCAAATGCTTCCTATCTGTGGGTTTACAAGACCTCCAACCTTAGAGACTTATACAACAGGCTGAAATGTAGTTATAGGCCAAGAAGGGAGAAACAGACCTCTGGTTAATTTGAAATCTTAAATGGGTTTATACACTGTTAATTTACAAACTGCTACGTGAAAAGTTTATCTTGTTCAATCAGATATCCTTTTAACTATCTAAAGCCCTTCTTAGTGATCTATGAGGAGAAACAATGTCAGCTTTTGGACATATTCCATAATTTACTACTCTAAAGTATTCTTTTCACATGGTTATGTTATAATCATGCTATTTAAGAAACTGTAGAGTATGACATACTTAAATGTTTAAGACCCCAGAAATAAGTTGAAATTTAGGTATATTGCCACGTAAAGGCATGAGAATGAATTTGAAGTCAACTCAGGGAATCACAAGGCTGAAATCAGGTGGCGGCTGGCTTTTTCTTCTGGAGTCTCTGGGGGAAGAACCTACTTCTAAGATCATTCTTATTATTTGCAGGACTTTGTTCCTTGCCGTTGTAGAACTGGGGCCCTACTTTCCTTGCTGGCTCTAATCTTGGGCCCCTCTCAGTTCCTAGAGGCCACCCACATTCCTCGCCACATGATTCTCACCATTTTCAAACCAGTGATAGTGCATCAAATTCTTCTCATGTTTCAAATCTGATTTAGCTCTTTCTCAGCCAGAGAAAGCTCTGTTTTAAAAGGTTCATGTGATTAGGTCAGGCCCACCAGGAGAATCTCCCTATTGTACCATATAACATTACCAAAACCAGCCCATTCACACTCCTGGGAATTATGCAAGGTGTGGAGACCAGGGGAGCAGTAAAGTTGGGGGGTTATCTTCAAATTATGCCCACCCAACACATCTAAGACGGAAAAGAATTAGACAAAGTTAATGATTTAGAGTTGTCCCTGTATGAACTGAAGTTCAAAAAAATTGGTGGAGAGATGCAATTGAATTAAAAATAAATAAGGGCCTAGATGTAGTAGATTAGGATTGTTAACAAAATGCTGGAATAATAGAACCAGAGGGCACATCCTGGAACAGAAAAGAAGCAAAGTAAGTATGGAACACATTTATAAAAGGGAAAGAAAAATTGAAAATTCATTAAAGCAAAAGGTAATACTTGGAAACAATAGGTTCAATTAAATAAAATATTTGAGTTCCTACTATATGTCAGAAGTAGAAATCAACAGAAGATAAAGTAACAATAATAGTTAACATGTACTGAGTACTTAATATGTGCTAGAGCTAGAGTAAATCTGAGTGACTTACACATATTTCTTCATTCAGTATTTAAAACATACTTACAGACTATTATCATTCTTATTTTGTATTTGTGGAAAGTGAAGTAGAGAGAGATTAACTTGCCCAACATCACCTTATAAGTGGCCGAATCAAGAGTGAACCCAGGAACTTAGTCTCTAGTGCCTAGTATATTATTATGTTTCCTGTAAGGAAGGGAATGAGGGAAGCAGGAAGGGAATGAGGGAAGCAGGACGGGAGAATTGCAAGAAGGAAGCTGGAGAAAGAGAGATCTAAGGGCAAAAGCAAAGCCTACCTGTTTCCTATCTTTCATAGCAAGAGTGTTAGTGAGTTGATGACCAAGTGTCCTCTCCTCTTGGTAGTTCTTGGATGGGCACCATAAGCTTTTGCCTCTGTGCCTCCATGTTCTAACTAACCTATTCTATGACTGACCTTCCTTCAGACACATTAGTACCTTAAACCTTATTCATTACAGAGCAGACTTTCTGGACTAGGAATCACCCACGTCCCCTGTATTCATTCACTCATTCATTTATTTATTCAACAAATATTTATGAGTGCCTCTTACATGTCAGATATTGTTAGAGGTGCTGAGATTCAATTAGTGACAATACAGACAAATCCAAGTCTTTAGAAAACACACATTCTGGTGGTGGTGGGGGGGGAATGATGGGGGGAGGGAGATATTCAGGTGAACAAATGCACATCAGGTAGTAACAAGGACTATGAAGAAAATAAAGCAAGGCTGAAGTAATAGTGATTGGAGGGGTAGAGATGTTAGATTTAGTGGTCAGGGAAGGTCTCTCTGATAAAATAGTATTTAAAGTGTGACTTGAATGACCAAGATGGAGCCAGCCTGTAGCTTTGTATATTTCTGTTCTGCTCTGTGTTGGTTTTACTGTTTTACATATAGGGACAATGTATTGCCTTTCTAATTCTTGTATGGAGCACCTCACAAACTCGTAACACTAAATGAATCATTAATTTTTTTAAATGAATTTGGATGGCAGAATATCAGTAAACTTAAGGGAAGTTAGGAATCTGAGTGGTACCCCAGCATTCTCTGTCCAAATAAAAATTGCTCCTGAGACCTAATATGTTATATATTATTTTTGTTGGATTTATTTGCAGTCAGTTTTAGATGTCTGAGGATAAATGCAAGTCATAGGCAAGCAATGGTTATCTGGCCAGCCACTGTAAAATATATTCTTGGTTCAGTTTTATTATTCAAAGAGTATGGGATATAAATACGTTGCTTATTTTCAGAATGAACTCACTGCTTCAGTTCTTCCACATTGTTGCCTTTAATTAGATTTTCTAATCAATCATCTCTGGGTATTGTTCCATGTCCAGAAGTCCATATTAATAAAACGTCTGCTTACTTATAACAATTTGGTGAAAAGTTTAATTCCAGGATGTTAATCCATCTGGCCTTGCCAACTGCCGAACTACAGAAGGATAAGTTGGTGGTAGAGGGAACACCATCTGTTTCTGAGAATTTAGTTGATCTCTGCATGATGAGCAGGAAGTCAATTGCAAGACTGAAGAGCCAAGATGGAGAAGAGAAAAGTGAAGAGTTTATTGGGCCTTTGTTTCATTCATGAGTACAATTTTCACAAGATGGATCAACATTAAAACCAATGAGCACAAGGTTTACATTATTCAGCTACTCACTTGGCAGAAATCATGTCCACATATTTGTCTTTTTTTCTTTCTCTTTGGTAGCAACCAATTGTTAAAAGGAACTATATTTGTTCTGCCTAAACATGTATTTCTTCAAATGAAGTAACCTGTTTATCTATTAGTGTTGAATAAAGAAGGCAACATATAATGTAACTTGAGTCAAATGTCTAGGCTAATTAGCTCATTTGACCATGGTATTTTATTGATGATCCCTAAATCCTAAATTCTACTTTTATATAGTCAAGTTAGTGTTACACAGGAACATTCCATACCCAGAACTCCATCTTTATTCCTAGCTAAGTAGCTGAAAGATGCCATCAAGGGATACAGATGATGCAATCCATCACATTTATTCAAAAAAAGTCCTAAGTTCATGTCCTAGTGATGGTGACGTGGTTGAATTGTGACCAGGAAGAGCAGCACGTTACAAAAATCAGTGAGAATGGTTTGGTTTTTGGATAAAACTAAGAGCAACTGAAGGAGTCAGTGATAAGGAAAACCAGTTCAACTGAACATTTTCTCTCTAACCATTTGACATGATCTTCCTAGACAGCATTAGAAGCTCAGGACCACGGCTTCTCTGAACTCTCTTTTCCACAAGCTTCCGTGACAGTTACAAAGATTTCTACTCTTAACCCACTTTTTTTTTTTTTCTTTTCTTTTCTTTTCATTCTCTTCTCCTATGCTTCTCCTGGCTTTCTGTTCACTTTTAACCACTTTACTGAACTAATCCCCTGTCATTGATTCAGAAATAACTTATATCCTGATTGATGCCTCAATTTATATTTTTGGTTCTGACTTCTCACCAGAACCACAACCTCACAATTTCATTTTCACTTAAATATCATACAGTCACTTCAAAGTAAATATATCTCAGACTGAATCATCTTCCCTCCTAAACCAGGCCCTTTTCTAAGATTTACATGGTGTCAACATTCTCTAAGTCAACAGGACTCTTCATCAGGGGCTCTTACCCATTTCACCAAGGCCTTCTTTTACCCATCCAACCATTCATTTAAGTAATAGCTCTTCCATTCTTTTAAGCAGAGGCATTTGGGCCATCATTCTAAGTAAACAAACTGTTATTACACTGAATTCCAGCCACAAGCAGAGATATTTGATGTGTATCTAGTCTGTGCCACCAGCTCATACAGGATATATAGGACAAGTGGGGAGGTATTAAGTGTTCTGTTACTGTTTGAAGGCAATTTGTTAAAAAAGTAATCAAACCTAACGAGTATAATTCTTATCTCAGATAGTCACTATATTTGTATGCCCAACTTCTTCACAAAAATTTGCACCTAGAGAAAGAGCCACAAAATTGTATTAATGATTATTCATCCACAAATTTTGATGGTTTCCTGGTGCTGACAGATGGAGAAATATGTACTCTAGGTGGCCTCTCTGAAGTTTGGCAGTAGATATGCATGATCTCATGCAACAAAGATAGAACATTCTCCAGTTCTCTTGGCAGAAGATGATGGGGAGTGTAAAAGGAGATTAAGTTTCTAAGCAATATTTTCTTCTAAAAATCTTCTATAAGTATTTTATAAAGAAGTAGCACTCCTAAATGAAACCTGCCAGGAACTTAAGGTACACATTGCTATCAAAGAAAGGTATTCTAGATTCTAGGTGTTTGACACAGCTTTGAAATCTATGAACTTGAATAACAATGGATAAAAGCTAATTAATCATTTCTTAAACTAAGCCAAACCAAAGTTCTGACATAATGTTTACAGATATCACTCAGTCATTCACTTTTACTGTCTTGTTCTTTTAGTAACTTAACACAGAATCTTGCCAAATATGGGTATTTTGACCCCAATGATCTGCTCAGAAACAGTTCTTTTTAATGGAAGCTGCACTATCAAGGGCACAGTTGACATCCTATATAATTCCCTAATTCAATTTGAAGTAGAGGAAGCACTGACATCAACCTTGGACCAGTACCCAAACTACAGCATGTCCAAATTATTAAAGAGCTTTAATCCATTTCCCATTTCCACCTTCACTGCAACTTTATCATATTGAAACCAAAATAAAGAGCTTTAATCCATTTCCCATTTCCAACTTCACTGCAACTTTATCATATTGAAACCAAGGATAGTAAATAGGTTCCAACTTACATTCCAATTCAAATGGAAGAGTGGCTTCCTGGAGAGCTATATGGAAAAGGATCTTGGGCTCAGGTCAGTAGAAATGAGGATTGTGATTAGCATTGTCTGCCATGGAGAGGTAGTAGTAGAAACAACTAGAGGACAAGGTTCTGGAACTTAAGGGTGTTTAACACAGAGAAAAGAAATCTTAGATGAGCCATGGTATTTTCCTTAAATGCTTGAAGGACAGCTACATGAAAAACAGAATCAACTTTTTCTAACGTACAAAATTAGTATCAGTAAGTGAAATCACAAACTCCACGTAACAAAGAACTTCTAAATAATTAGAAAAGTCCAAAATGGAACCTATGCTCTTGAGAGGGAGAGCCATACCCAAGATGAGAAGTGCTCAAGCAGAGGTATGGATAGTATGGAGGGGATCCCAGCAAGTGTGGGGAATTGGAATAAATGATTTCTTAGGGATCTTACCATATGCCATCAAGCCTCAAATAATGAAAAACATTATCTTTCAGAGGAGGGCTACTTGTATTGAGATAAAAACAAACAAAGGAAAACGTCCAACTATTTCAGACCAAATGTTTAGTACTTCCACTGAATTTCATCCCAATATGAAGCAGTGTCTATACCTTGCACAGTGCTTCAAAAGTTATTTTGTATTTGACATTAAAAAAATGCACTTGAAATTGGACATCATCTTTTAAAACCTCAGCATTCAGGATTCTAATGTGTGAGTGTGGATATACCTGAACTCACAGTCCTTGCCAGAATGCAACTTATCAAAGGCATTCGTGCCATATATTGGAAACCAATTGGTTGCCCGGGAAGGTTAGGTATAGAATTCGTTATTGTCCCGTCAGCAATCAGCATCTTGGTCACAGAGCGAAGGAGATGGTATGAAAATCACACAAGACAGAGATGAAAGCTGTGTAGTCAGAAGAAAAAAGCCTTCTTGATTATGCTGTGGACTTTCTGAAGTCTTTAATTCTCCCTCTAGCCCATCTTCAAACTGGCATGTGGGACGTACGGTAGATGGATGGTGATGCTCATCAGGAGAAGCACACACATATATCTTGTGGGTTGATTTTTTTATTTGCCAGCTCAAGAGGAGCAGGGAGATTTATTTGGAAGGATGGTAATGAAGGTGGGGAGGCACTAGTTAGACTGCAGTTTCTGTTCCCAATATGTTATTCTCACTTTTTTTCTCTTCCTGATGCTGGGTTGCTCTCTTTATTTCCACTTATTTTTCTTTAAAGGGGGGATATTTTGGTATAATAAGCCAGTGGCATGAGAGAGGAGGGTGGTAAAGATGCGGGAATACAGAATGTTTGTGTTGTCATTTTTGCTGAGATATTTCAAATGTTTTAATTACATTCTACATCTTTATTCCACACACATTTACTTATACACAATTACATACTATTTGAAATAATTGTTTTCTTTATCCCCAAATGAGATTTCATGTTCCCTTTCTTGCTATCTTTCTTTTGCTCTGCTTTACAAGAATGAAAAAATTCACTATAATAAAAAAAAAAATCACTTTCTTCCTCCATAACAATAGCACAAGGAAATGGGCTGACTTTGCTGGACCTTATACAGGGGAAGAAATCACCATCACCACCCTGATCTGAGCCAAAGAATGGAAATATTCACTAAAAGGAGGGAGTAAATTGATATACTCTTGATTTCCAGAACGCTGTTTCCTGCCAAGCAGTAAAGACATGGCCTTTGGAGGCCTGTTAACAACTCTCACTGGCACATCATTCTAATGCAACAATGAATCACCTGAGTTGAAGAGTCATACTAGACCTGAGTCCAATCCCAATTTTGCTCTTTACAGGACCAGTTTAGTTACTTACCCTGTCTTAGTTTTTTCATCTGAATATGGGTTATGATAAATCCTAACTTCACATGGCTTTGGAAATATTAATCAGAATAATTACGAACCACACCATGCAAACAGTGTTTAATTATTGAATTTACTGATTTTCAAAGTAAATATTGGGTACAAGTCCAGATGGATAAGTACATCCAAATGCTTTCTAAATTCCTAAAATCATTTGTAGATGGTCAAAATTTAGTAGAGCAAATTCTTGATTATATAGGTGGTTGTTATTCACTTTCTGATTTACCCTTAAGGTTTATATCTGTCTGCCAAGGTTTGTCTTTTATTTTCCCTATTTCTGCAATAGAATATTATAATAAAAAATATAGGATCAGGGATTTTGGAATATAAAATGTTCTTATTTGTTACTCATGTTTGTAAAATTCGACTTATAAAAGCTAAAATAAAAATTTAATTGTCTATGGGTTTTTTCATTATGAAATTACCCTTACCATTTTGTGTATGTATGAAATCTAAGAGTCTTAATATTGTGGTACAAGAAGTTTCATGTCAAGAAACAGGTATGTACCAGGGGCGCCTGGGTGGATCAGTGACCTAAGCATCTGCCTTTGGCTCAGGTCATGATCCCAGGAGCCTGGGATGGAGCCCTGCACTGGGCTCCCTGCTCTGCTGGGAGCCTGCTTCTCCCTCTCCCTCTCCAGTCGCTCCCCCTGCTTGTACCCACTCTCTCTCTCTCTCCCTCTCTGTCAAATAAATAAATAAATAAATAAAATCTTAAAAAAAAAAAAAAGAAATAGGTATGTACCAAATTTTCTTTTTTGGGCAGATTGAAATTGTGAATGCATGTATCTCTGAAAAATAATGTTATATTATTTATCATGGTTAAGTGTCCAGGGCAGTCCAGAAAAACCTATCCAAATCATATCCTACTTTTTCTAGAAGAGGCATAAAATTTTAGAAATAAATTACCACATATCATAGTATTTCTATGGGAAAACATGAGTTTGGAGACTCAGTGTGGGGAAACAGAAATTGATCATCCAGCTGCCTCACTCCCATTTTCATTCTAAACAGGGGGCGGTGGCTACGATGGCCTTTAGTGGGGCTATAGCAAGAGGAGATTTAAGATAGGAAGGCAGTTAGTGAGAGAGGAGGAAGACAGGGATGACAAGAAAATATAGGTGTGGAAAGCTGGGGCTGTATGTCTTTGTTTCAAGCTGTCACCCCTTTTTCTTTTCAGGTATCCCGAGGGTACTCTGGCAATAAAAATAACAATGATCATTTGTTGAGAGCCTGCTGAATTAGAGGCACAGTCTTCAGTGTTGTTAACATGCAGTCAATCCTCTTAATAACCCTGAGAGGAAAGTATTATTATTCTAATTCTTATAGATGAGAAAATTGAGGCTTAGGGAGGTTAAGAAATGTTGCCAGGACCATGCACATAGTAAGTGACAGAACCACCTGAATTAGCCGCTTCAGTTGCCAAAACTACTAACCAAGGGCAAAGTCCAGCCCCGGTTGTGCTTTGCATGGTTTTCACAACATTTTTGTAATTGCCTTCTCTTAAGTAAAACCAGCTGGACTTGAGGAGTGGCTGTCATCCTCAGAGAGAATGGGTGCCCTCCAGGGTTTTGGTTTTTGTTTGCCCTACATCCCCTTATGCCCTTACAGAACTATAAATGCAGTCAAACATACATACAGGAAGGTGCACAACCCATAAAAAATACAGCCTTTTGAATGCTCACAAATAAAACAAGTGCATCTATAACCTAAAACAAGAAGTAGAACATTCCCAGCACCTACACTCACAAAAGGCCCCTTGAGTTCCCTTCCATCACTATGGCCTCATCCCCACCAGAGATTATATCTATTTTTTCCACTTTAAATGAATGCATTAATATATCTGAATGTATGTTGTGCGTCTGATGGCTTTTACTCAACATTAATATTTATGAGGCTCTTCTATGTTATTGAGAGGAGGAGAAGGAGTTAATTTTCGTTGTTGTATTCTATATAACACAAATTGATTATACCACAATTTATTATCATTTCTACTATTGGTGGCAATTTGGGTTGTTGCCAATTTTTGGTGGCATTATAGATGGTGCTTCCATTAACATTCTTGTATCTTTCTTTTAATGAGCATATACACACATCTCTTAGACATATACACAGGAGAGGAATAACTGGGTCACAGGATATATACATGTTAAGTTTTTGTGTCTATAGCCAAAAAGTTTTTCCAACATATTGTAACAATTTATATTTCTACCAACTTACTGGATGAGAGTTACAGGAGTGCCGTATCTTGTTGCCATTCTTTTAAAATTTTACCTATTATAATGAGTATGTATAAGTATCTCAATGTATCTTTTAAAACAGTTTCATTGGGCTATAATTAACATATCATAAAATTCAACCACTTAAAATGTACAATTTGATGGTTTAGGTATATTTACAGAGCTGTTCAACCATCACCATAATCTAACTTTAGAACATTCCATCACTCCAAAAAGAAACTCACAAACATTAGCAGTTGCTCTCTATCCCCACAAGACAACCACTAATCTACTTTCTGTCTCTATATGTTTGCCCATTCTGGACCTTTCATATAACTAGAACCACACAATATGTGGTCTTTTGTGACTGGCTTATTTCACCTAAGCATAATGTTTTTGAGGTTTATCCATGTTGTGGTATATATCAGTACATTATTCCATTTCATTGCCAATAATATTCCATTGTATGGATGTACCACATTTTGTTTATCCACTCATCAGCAGATGGGAATTTGGGTTGTTTCTGCTTTAGGGCTATGAAAAAGAGGGCTATGAATATTTTGTACATTTTTGTTGGTGAACATATGTACACATTTTTTTTAGATATATATCTGGGAGAGGAAGGGCTAGGTCACAGAATATGCATATGTAAGATTCTAATGGCTATATACAAACAGTTTAATAAAGATATCCTATAAACTTATATTCCTACCAATTTACTGGATGAGAGTTACAGTTACTTGACATTTTGGTATTGCCATTTTTCAAAAGATAAAAGCCCTTGTTTTAAAGAGTAGTTTTAGGTTCACAGCAAAATTGAGAGGAAGGTACATAAATTTCCCCTACACCCCTTGCCCTTACACAGGCACCCCCCCCATTACCAGCATCCCCCACGAGTGTGGCACATTTGTTATAACTGATGAACCTACATTGACACATCATAATCACCCAAAGTCCTTACTACTATATGTCTTAACTCTTGTAATCCTCCAAGAAATTGTTCTTAACTATTCCCATCGCACTTTAATCCAATTTTCTCACATTTTAGGCATGTAGTAAATTAAAAAGTATATCTTATACTAAATAACCATTCTTCATTTTTAGTTACTCCTCAGATTCGTCATGTCAACTGAATGTAACTCGCTGAGGGTAGCAATTTCATTTTCTGTATACCAAAAAATTTCTGTACTCACATGACTTGTAATAAAGTAACACTCAAAAATAAAAGGTTCCATATTGAATCCTTGTTGAGCAGAGAATCCAGGTTTCAAAAGAATGAGTAAACTATTTAGGCTCTAAAAATCACAAAATGATCTTGTATGTGTTCTCTTCTCCCAGTCAGTGATGTTATTAGTTTATAATAGTAAGTATGAGTGAAGGACTACATTTTTTAAGAACTATATTTTTACTTATCTTTCATTCAATTGGATTATTTTCACATTGAGAGGTGTGAAAATTAATTTCTGTTAGGTAGTTATAGTTTGGAATTAAATATAAACGCCTTAAAATATATTAAGTAGCACAGACTACTTTCGAGCTGAAAAATAAGTTAACTACGGAACAAAGCAAGCCTACCAAATAATCATTATTAGATTTCATTATAGGATCTTGGGCTTCACTTACAGATTGTAGGGTCTTACAATCTCCCTGTAAGGCAGCAAATTAACTTCTCAAGTTAACATTAAACACACACTGTATGTTTCCCTTCTATTTGCTTCAGTGATTTCTTCCAACCAGTATGCATAGTTTCCTCATTTCTTAATATCAGGATTCCTTAATGTACAGACACGTAGCAAGGACTGCTTAATGCCACAGTGTGCTGATGAGCTGCATTTCACAATCATAAATACGAGTCTGAGAACTATAAACTCAATGTACTGGTAAGTGACTGTATCTGCCAGTACCAGAAGCAAGGTGATTTCCTCCTCAATGAGTTGAAGTGTTTAGACATGAAAGAGTACTTAGCAATACCCTACTACGCCCTGTGAGGGAGCCTGCTGGGGACACTGAGCTCCAAAAGGAGTAAGCCAAGCATAAGCCCCAGACCAAGCTGGGATTTCATTCTATTCTCACAGGAAAATGTTTTGAATTATAAAATGGGAGGACAGATAAGTGTTTTGGCATTGTGTGCTTTGTGTAGGATACAACAAATAATCAGTTACATTTTCAGTCCAAATTAATGCCATTTCTCTCATTTAGAATCTTTCATTGGCAGTGGTACATGAAAGAAGAGTTCACTTACTGTAGAAGAGTTAGGAAGTTTATCATCAAAGATGTAACACAAAAGATGGGATGAGTTGTGGTTTTAGATAAGCTTAAAGACAGATGCTAACTAGAATTTAATTCATGGAACACAGACCAACCCAAACTATGTTCACTCACTCACTCACTCACTCATTTTTCAACAAAATTTTATTCTGATGCGTAATGTAATTTTTAAAAAATATTATGTAAATATTCTCTACACCCAATATGGGGCTTGAACTCACCACCTGGAGGTCAAGAGTCACATGCTCTTACGACTGAGCCAGACAGGCAGCCCTATGTAATGGTTTTTATAATCTGGAACTTGGATCAAGTGAGCTCTACTAGTTCAGCAATTCTGCTGCTTTTAGTCATCACTATGATCTTAGACAACTTCCACATATAATTTTGTGATTTTATTAATATCCCACTTCGTTTGAGCCATTTTACAAGGGGAAAAAAGTAAAATGGAAGAGAACATTAGGGCAAAGTTAAAAGAACTGAAGGAAAAAAATGTGACTGAAGGTAAAATTAGCACATAAATGGACACTGTGTGGATGTGAGAGGTAGGTCATAAATGTGGGCGGCCAGAATAAAAAGGGGATACAATCAGTAAGAAAGATTCAGGACTTCCCTAAGATAAGAATGCAATCTTGGGGCACCTGGGTGGCTCAGATGGGTAAGTGTCTGCGTTCGGGTCAGGTCATGATCTCCAGGTCCTGGGATCGAGCCCCATGTCAGGCTCCCAGCTCCCTCCCCCTCTCCCCCTGCTTGTGCTCTCTCTTTCTCTCTCTCAAATAAATAAATAAAATCTTTAAAAAAAAAAAACTAAAAAAAGAAAAGAATGCAAACTTGACTTTACAACCATAATACTACATTGTATAAATAAGGATAATTAAGGACAATTACTAATTTACAAATATGAAAGATTAATTCCCAGAAGGAACACTTTACCCAAGCATCAATCATAACTTGACCTCAGGATCAACCAACTTCGTGTATATCCAAATGTGTATCAAAATCATATACAACATAACTATAAATGAGACTGGTCAGAAATAATATTCCACAAAGCATGCATTCAAATGAGCAATGGTGTCATCATAGGCATTATTTTAGGAAGCTATCTGCTATTTTACAGCTTCTATTCCTTGAAAGATTTTTGGAACTTCCTTAACAACATTTATACAACAGATATTTTACTCTGTGCCAGGTGCTCTGCTAGATGTTGGATAGAGGGCATTTATCATGAAAAACAGTTATTTGCCCTCAAATAAATTAGAGATAGGTGGGCAGGGGGGAGAAAGACATTACCTGATTAACTGTAAGAAAGTTGATGAGTATTTTGATTTCAGAAGAACTGGAGATCCAACTCTCAATGTCCTCAAAGCATATTCCTTTAAACATCCACAGTGTTCTTCATGTTTTTAATGGGGATCAATATTCATTCAGAATTGAGTTTGGTAAAAAAGATGGGTAATCAAATTATCACTTAGTTTTGGTCAGACATTATGTTTAACTTTCTTGAGTGGCTCGTATTGGGAATGTAGAAGGAGATTTTATATAAGTTGATGTAGCTAAGTAGTTTTCCAGATGAAACAGATTGCTTTCCTCAGTTATAATTGAGGTGGGGAGGGGCAGAGGGAGAGGGAGAAGCAGACTCCCCACTGAGCAGGGAGCCCACTGGGGCTCCATCCCAGGACCCTGGGATCATGACCTGAGCCAAAGGCAGAGTCTTAACCGACTGAGCCACCCAGGTGCCCCACCAAATTTGGCTCTAAATTAATGTTAACTGTTTTAAAAGTGAATCTGTTTCCTATAAAATTTCACAAATAATAATTCCTTGCATAATGCCTCATTACATTAAACAGTTTTAAAATTCCAGCTTAGACTATCATACAGACAAGGGCAAGGTTATGGACTGAATCCTAAGACTTGCCATGTAGCTTTGAAGTGGGCAATGTTCAGACTCTTTCTAACACCAGCCAATTGTCTCCCAAGTTTGTGCTGAACCCAGAATCAATAAATATTCATCCAGCACCTACAAAATACTTAATAGACTGCTAAATGCTATGAAAGATTCAAAGGGTGAGAAGGTGTACTCTAAAATTTCACAATTTAACCAGTCAGATACTTGTTTTTCATTCAGAAGCCACTTAGTAAGTGAATACAATGTACTAGGTACAACCCTAGTACTAGATTACCTTTTCACTCTCTTTGCAACAGAGACCCGCAAATGTCTTCTCTATTTGAGGTAGCCTATGTTTCTGGTCCTACACCCATTGGTCTTGTCTGTATGTTGCAAGTTCAACGTCCTGAGGGGGTTCTAATTGGTCTGATGGGTCCCTATTTTTCCTTAGGCTAGAGCTCTCACACCAAACCACTTCATACCATTCATATTCCAAACCACTGGAATCAGTAAGAAAGTTCCAAACCATACAATCAGTAAGAAAGATTCAGGACTTCCCTAAGATAAGAATTGTCTTAAGATAAGATAAGAATAAGGTCTTGTCTGTATGTTCATCATTCACACTGACATGCTGGTTGCCCTTAACTTGGGTACCCAAACTGGTCTCATCAGTTGTGACCAGGGCGATGGGGTCAGAATACGGCCACTTCAGTGGAGCCATTTATGGCACTTTTGATCACCAGGGGCTGTGGTTGTGACAGACATTCTCAGAGGGAAAAGACCCACTATCCATATACTATGTGTACATAGGTCCACACTGTAATTAATTTATGAGCAGTTGGATGTAAAGTATTATAGTTTATTGAATCACTTTAAGAAGTGTGGTTTAAGTGTATTTTCTGTAGGATATGTTTTTATTTTACTTTTAGAACTGCAGGATATTTGAATGAACCAAAGATATTTCCAATTCCTCCTTGGGACAAATGAGAGAGAAAGAGGGGGCAAGGGGCAAGGGAGAGAGAGAGACAGAGACAGAGAGACAGAGAGAGAGAGAAACACTTCAGAGGTTAAGAGACTTGTGTCAAGGTTACTCAGCAGCCATAGAAGTAGAATCCAGGATTCCAGGCAGTGGGGATCTTCTATTCCACACTCACTTCATACCTTAACCTCATTTTTACATTTTGTCTTCTTTTATTTTCTAAAAACAAAAGAGTACAATGAAAGAAGAAAAAGAACCCAGGAACATGAATTATCAAATTCTCTATTTAAATCGTCCTCGCTTACAGTTAGCTCAGTTAAAAGTCTGGGAGGCTACACTTGGATTTGACTCATGTCTGCTGGAATTATCTTATTCTCTAATCTCTGTTTACACCGCTGCAGACGTTGGTAACCAAAGCTGATCGTGTGTGCCATTAGACACGTGGAATGCTCAGCCCACCTGCCTCAGTCATGGAGAAACACAGCAGAATGTCTTCCTAAAGGCAAGTGGGCTCTTACATCATCTTTATTCAAAGGACCACAGAGTCAAGAAAAAGATACTAAAGAAATCTTGGGTTTTATTTCATTTTGTTTTTTGCTAATTCATTATGACTACATTGGAAAGGGTTATAAATTCACATAGTGTCAAACTGAGTGACAAGGTTTAATCATTTCTCTTGTTGAATTAAAAAATTAACCCCCAACAGGCATATATATAGCTTATATGCTTGATTATTACTTTCTCCTCACACAACTTCTTTTTCCTTACACAGTTGCTAAGACCTTATTTCTTCTGGAGAAAGACAATAGAATTTCACCTGTTCCCTAATTCAGGTGCTAACTAAACTTACTTTTCATTTTAATTTTTTTCTCAGCTATTTGAGTCATTTATAAGCCAAATTCCTATGAAAAGGCGGGGGAGTACACTGGTTTTCATGCATAATTTAATTAAAACTTAACTCATCTGGTCTCAAAATTGAACCACATTTTAGCAGAAAGACAGCCTGGACCAAGACCCATCACAAAGAAGAATGCGAAAAACTTAAGGAGCACATAATGCAAGAAAACTCACATTGATGTCAGATTAACCAATGCTTTCACCTCATTTTGCTAAGTTTTCTTCACTCAAATCCTTAAAGAGACTCTTCTGCCTGGAAAGATGAATGTAGCTAAAAAGGCAGCAAAGCAATTCATACCCTTGACGCAATATAGTAAATGTGATTTCAACCAAGCTGCCTTTAGGAAACTATCAAAGGTTACAAAAACGACCAGTTACAAAGGAAAACTAAAGAAATTAAAAGGAGTCATATTCTAGTCAGAGAATAGATTTTAAAATATGTGTGTGTTTAAAATCTAATTCACTCTCAGCAATTTCAGTGGCGGAAATCTTAGTGTATTAATCAAAATGGGTAGTGTAGGCTCTGTTTATCCAAAAGGCAGACATGCTAAGGAAAGAAAGATTAATCTGGTAAAGGCATCACTATTCTAATCGGACTGATGGGAAAACGTAGTATGGGGGTAAGAGGCAATGTAGGGTGAATTATAGTGAAGTGATGAACTACCTTGAAGCTGAAGCAATCAAATAGATAGCTCTAAAAATTACTATGGCATCTTTATTCAACACTTTGGTGTAAGTGTCCCTGTCTTGGTCTTCTTTACAAAGAACAGAAGCACTTTGCTGTATTTGGTGAAATTAAATCTTAATAAGAGAGCTTCAGCTAAGGCTGCTACCCTTCACTTACCAAAATTAAACACTAGACATTAATTTCCTTTCCAAGAAGAGGAGATGACATTTTGATAATATTTTCAATTTACAAAATAGTTAAAAATCCAACGGAAGCATTAGCAAACATTTAAAAAAATTTCTATCACATATTTCTGTCACATATCTGTGCATTGTGCACTCTTTTTAATTAAAAGTAATGTGAAACATTTGTTACTCATCCTTGTCTTCTTTATAAATAATTTAGCAAGTAATTATTTTGTCTTTAGAAAAAAAGATAATTGTCTCTAAATTATTATGATTGAAAAGAATAAAGAGCAAGTAGTCCCTATTGGAGTATTTTAACACTTTGCTTTTGTCTGATTAGATACAAATTTTATAAAATGAGACCACAAAGAACTATCACCCAAAAAGGTAAGGCAATCATAATCTCACTATCTAGAGATAACTATCATTAACATTTTGCCTTATAAGAATGTATACATACACATGTAATATACAAGTAAGTGCACGCAAGTGTTTTTATACATACACACACATTATATATGTGTACACACACACACACACACACCTTTTTTAAAGGATTCATACTACACAGGTTCTTTTGAATCCAGCCTTCTTTTCTTAGAAATACAGGCATTTTTTCAAATTAATAGGTAAAGATCTATGTTATCATTTTTAATGTCTTCATAGTATTGCATTTATGTCTTATTTATTTAACTTACCATATACTGAGTATACACATTGTTTTCAACTTTTCACCATTATAAACAGGCTGTATCTTTTCTTTTTATTATGTTCAGTTAGCCGACATATAGTACATCATTATTTTTTGATGTAGTGTTCAACAATTCATTAGTTGCGTATAACACCCAGTGCTCATCACAACACGTGCCCTCCTTAATACCCATCACCTGGCTACCCCATCCCCTCACCCTCCTCCCCTCTGTAACCCTCAGTTTGTTCCCCGGAGTCCAGAGTCTCATGGTTTGTCTCCCTCTCTGATTTCTTCCAGGCTATATCTTTGAACTAATATCTGAAGTCATACACAAATATGAAAAATTTTATTTCCACTACTGCATACTGTGAATCACAAATACTAGATAAATGTTCCCATATGTAATGGTACTTTATAAACCTTTGAAACCGCAATTCCGCTTGGCACTATGTTTTTCTATTAGCTCAGAATATTTCATATTTCCCTTCCTATATTCCTTTGGAGTAGTTAAGAGGTAGATACTACTATCTACATTTAACACACTGATTTTTGAGTTGAAGCATCCAAAGTTGTAAGTGGGGGAGAAGTGACACTAACACTAAATCTACAGAACAAACATAAGTTGCTTGAATCTACTCTGTGCTCTTTCCAACGGACCAGTGCTTTCCCCTCGCTTCCTGGTGTGGGAGGATACCGGGGACTTCCACCCAGCGTGATTTTGCATTCCTGCCTCTTTCCCTTCAACTATAGTGATCTTTGCTGTCTTCATCCGATACCTCCTTTACATTACGCTGAAAGTGCCAGAATACATTTTAGTCTTACTTTGATAATAATCACTTCCTATTCTAAAACTCAACAATTAAACAGTTTTCACTGAGAGCTCATTTTGTGATCTTGAAGTTTATGTGGGTATCTCTGTTCTTCTCTATACTGTAAACTTTGATAATTAGAGATCCTCGACAGTCTTTATTTGGAATCCCCTAAAGACAACTCATACTTCAAATAACACACATACTGAAAACAGTATTTTAAACTATTTTAGCTTTTGGACACTACCAATATTTTTTCATTGCATTATGTAAAACTTTTATTGTATTAATTAACTTAAAAAAAGACTACTTTAGATTTTTGTCAATCCTATTTCTTAATGTATTTTGAGTCTGTTTTGGAGAAGAGCTTTGAAAAATAAAATCCATGATTTTTGAATGTTAAAAACCATTAAATTAGAATGAAAAATGGAGTTTTATTATATATAAATATTATATCATGGTTTTAAAAATGCTTGAGAGTTAAAGTCAATCTCATTTGATTTTTTAAAATGTTTTTAATATACTTTTTGAAGTACTTCTTAGCAAAAATGCATACCTTTAGATAATTTGTCCAGCTTTTGAATATAATTTTCCATACTTGGAGAAGAGATCAAATGATGGTAATACAGTTTGGAAATCCTGGGAAGAAAAAGATCAAAGATTACCACAGAGATCTTATTGACTTTGTATTGTTATTATTTTATCATAACTTATATCATATTAAATTTATAGACAGATATTTAACCGCACTTCAAATTTCCCATCATATCCTCAAATAAGACAAAATTGGCAGTTAATTTTTATCAGTTGAAAGCCAGACATACCAAAGCTTCCTTAGACACATGGTTTGTCATAGCTATGGGTGGTACTATTAAAAACCTCTGAGCAATGCAAAGACCAGATGCACTTACCTGTCTTCAAGGAACTCACAAATCTGTATTTTTTACCTTGACCTATAAGGTCCCCGCATAGTTGTGCTTTTGGGTCCTTCTCTGATCTGGCTTATTTGCCTCTACATTTCCCCTCATTTACTGTTCTTTAGTAACACTTCTGTTTACTGGACACATTTCCTCTCAGTCTTTATACTTACAGATGCTTCCACCTAGACAGCCCTATCTCCAGTTATTTTCATGGCTCATTCCCTCCTTTTATGACATCTCTGTTCAAAGAGGCCCTCCTAGACTACCTGTATATACAAAATAGTACTCCTGAAACTTTCTATCACCTCAACTGGCCTCTATCTTCTTAATTACCACTCCTTGATATTACATGTCTATTTATTTTGTGTCCCACATGAACATATAAGCTTCATAGGAGTAGGTACTTTGTTTTGTAAAAAATAAAGATTTGTTGACTGAATGAATGAAATGGGAAAGGTGATATACTGTGCTAAGTACTACAGTGTTGATTCAAAGAAATGTTACAGAAGTTTAGAAGGCAAAAGCATTCTTTTACTCAGTAGCCAGAGAAGCCACATTTGATTGAGGACAGAAATGAATGCTCTTCATGCATGGTAAAAAGGCAAATAAATTAAAGAAGTAAAGTACTAAATCAACAGTGAATACTGTAAATAAATGGTCAGACTAGATAAAAGCATATGTGTCTCCTCCTATGGGAGGCCTGTCCGTAATGGAGATGATTTGGGACAGTTTTTGTTTTTTTTCCCTTTAAGAAAACCTTGGAAAGCAGGACCTCCACCCTGAGCCCACCTCTTTTAGAGAGTTTGTACATTACAAACACGCAAAACATAAATGTATTGAAGAACACACAAGTGTCTCTGCCGCCGGCTCGCTACTCTGGCCCAGCAGCGCTCTTAACCCTAAATACCTGCTTTTATGACTGACGCTGTTCAGGCCCCAGGGAGAAGCTCACATCTGTTGCTCTGTGTTAGTGAAATAAAAGTGACTAAGCCCAAGTGACATGAAGGACAGTTACGCTGTAACTGACACTGCTTTCAAGGATGAAAAGAATTTAAGTGACAAAGATGCTTAGATAAAAAAACTAATTAATTTGAATAAAATCCTTCCTCTTGGATAGCATAAATGCAATAGAACTTGATATGATGAAGGATTATTTTTCTGTGGCTCCGAACATCCATACTCTTGCTTTCTTTTTAGTCCAAATTGTGATTCTAGAGGTACTCAGGAATTGATACCGTATTTACGAGAGTTGCCCTTGACATAGCAGGAATATTTTGCAATAGTAAATAATTCAAATTACTCTTAAATTTGAATGTATGAAGTTTAGGCATATGTGTGAAGCATGGTAGTGATTTTTTATGTAGGCACTTGATGAACTCAGAAACCTAGAACTGTGAATAGTTTTAGTTTTATAAATACACACAACAATTTAAATTTCAAAAATGTAAATGAAAAGGTTAATTTTTATCTAAATGATCTTAGTTTAAACTTTTGATATTTATTAATTATATTTATTCCTCATTTTGACATAATAGATAATTCTGAATAAAATAACTCATTTTTAAGACATGTAAATAAGTTTAAATTTGTTTTTTACATTAATTTACACTTGCTAAAAATGTATTCAAACTGTATATGCTTTAGATTTATATTTTCTTTTAAAATCCAGCTTATATCATTATTGATAATGTAATAAATCAAAATCTTGATTCTAAAAATATAATTAAATAAAAACTTAAAAAATAAAAATATAATCAATGATTCTGCTGAAATAAATGCAAGAAAATAAATTATATGGAATACATATTATGCATAATTTATGTGTGTCTTTATTTTATTACTCACCCAAACATTATAGACCCACCAACAGGTAAGCCAGTCATGGGAACAATTAGTAAATTCTGTTGTCTTTGATATCTTGCCAACTTTCAGTCTTAATTTTACATGTAGTTCTTGATGTTGTTATAAAAGTATTTTTATTATGGTAAATGACAGAACATATTTATTTAACAGTTAACTTGATCTATAACTTTTCAATCTGTCATATGATGCGTGGCTTCCATTGTTCTGGCCTTGTGCTCTGTAAATGGTAGAGGTGGGCCTGCTCTTCATATGCTTGGAGGCCTATTCAACGGACCCCCAGCTTCTTCTTCTCTAGACACAGAGTGCTCTTCCTCCAAAGGCCTCACTTTCCAAATCCTCTTTGCATCTGTCTTGTAAACCACTTTCATATTCTGAACACCTGTCTATAAGCAGTTTACTAAACTGATAAAAATGGAAATGGGGTAGTCTGAGCTTTCTTTACCTCTAACATCTCAGTTAGTTGTCCACATTTGACCAAAGTATTCTAGTGCTGATTAGGCTTACTTTATAGTAATTCTTTCCCTTGTTATGTAAGTAATTTTTTGTTTCCTTCACTAATACCCTTAAGAATGTTCCATTCTTTTATTTTTTTTATTGAGGGAAGTTTTCGTTTGGTTATTTTCTTTATTCTCTGAACCCTAGATGCCATCTAATCACTGTACTTTTGACAATGGTAGTATGATATAGTGGAAAGGGCTCTGGCCTGGCCTTGGGGCCATTGATTCATTTGTCAAACATGTGCTGGGCCCTACTCCAAGGTCTAGTCTACCCAGAACCAGGTGGGAATCCCTGGACTACCACTTACTAGTGTTTTCAGCTTGGTTGAGGTATTTAATCTACCTGAATTTGTTTACTCATCTGGACTCTAGTTTCCAGTCCAATATGTAAAGAGTTTGGAAGTCATCACTCCCATCATCACAACAGGTAAAAGCTGAACAGATTTCAAATCAACTCTTCTTAGATCCGTCAGAAAACCGAGGTCACAGGGCAAACTTCTGCTCTGAAAATGGGAGAGATAAGCAGGTAGTGAGGATCACAACTTCCTGGGAGCAGAAGCTCAGGAAGAGAAGTGCACTGAAGACAATCTCATAGGAATACCTTCAACTATAATTGACAAATTGCTGGTGGCTCAGTGTGGGCCAGTTGAGAGTTAAGAACTCCGAGGGGCCCCATCACAGAGGGGCTCCCATGCTATCCTGAGTTTTACTAGTAGCAGGCCTACCAGGTTCTCACTGTGAACCTCACTCTTACTTCCCGCAGAGGGAGGGAAAAAGTAGCCATTTGGGAATATTCCCAGAGCTCTCTGTTCTTCTTAATAAGGCGTGTCCTCAGTGAAACTATTTTACCAGTCTGGGGGATCACAAAGCCTGACTGATTTGAGGGAAGAGAAATAAGGCTCACTAAAAGACTGAGACCTAATCAGAAGACTATGGAACATTTCCCCTCCCCACAATTTACCACCACATCATTAGGCTCCTGTGCAATAACAGGAGATCACAGCCAAAATAACTGCAAGCCTGAGACCCCATTTAAGAGTCTCTAGGGACACTCAAAGAAAACAAGGGAGAGAAGAAAAAGGACACTAAAGAAAATTTTAGCTCTGACACCACAGCTATAGTCAACAGGGAACAGCCTAATTCCTTGGCAGAAAACATAAAAGCTCACACTAAAGGCCTATGTACTTTAGTTTTTTCCACTTGATATATCATGTCTAGTGTCCAACAAAAAATTACAACTCATGCTAAAAGGCAAACAACAACCACCACCACAAACCCCAAAAAACTCAAATCTGAAGAGGCAAGTCAGACATCAGAAACAGACTCCGATACGCAGAAATTTTGGAATTATCAGACTGGGGATTCAACTATGATTAATATGCTAAAGGTGCTAATGTGAAAAAGTGGACAACTTGCAAGAACACATGGGTAATGTAAACAGAGAGATGAAAACTAAAAAAGAACCCAAGGAAATACTAAAAATCAAAAACACTATAAGAGAAATAAAGAATGGCTTTGATGGATTCAGAAGGAAACGACACGGCTGAAGAAAAAATCAGAGAGCTTGAAGATATGTCAGGAGAAATTTCCAAAGCTGAAATTCAAAAAGAAAAGAGAATGAAAAAGATGGAATAGCATATGCAAGATATGGAATAGATATGCAAGAACTGTTAGACAATCACACTAGGTGTAACTTAGGCATACTGGGAATATCAGAAGGAGAAGACATAAAAAAGGAACAGAATATTAGAAGTTTCTTCCTAAATTAATGACAGACATGAAACCAGATTCAGAAAGCTCAGAGAACATCAAAAATTTACACCCAAGCATGTCATATTCAAACTGCAGAAAACCATACGAAGAAAAAAATATTGAAAAAAGGCAAAGGGGAAAAAACCCACCTTCCAGATAGAGGGACAAGGATAAGAATTACATTGGACTTCTCTGCAGAAACCATGCAAGTGAGAATGGAGTAAGAAAGTGTTAAAAGAAAATAATCACCAACCTACCATTCTGTATCCAGAGAAATTATCCTTCAAAAGTAAAGGAGAAACAAAGACTTGCAGACAAACAAATATTTTGATAACAAATGAAGAAATGTCACAGGTAGCCCTACTATGCAAGAAATGCAATTTCTTTTCTAAAGAAAGAAAACGTTTAAGTTATCAGAGAGAAGGAAAACAAAATAGGTTAGAAATGAGGAGCATTAGAGAAGAAATAAATGAAGGTAAAATAAAACCTTTTATTTTCATTTTTCTTAATTACCTTTCAGATAACCATTTTCTTCAAAATAATATTATACATATATAATACATAATAAATACATAATATGTACAATATATATAATAAAACATAATCAGTGACTACAGCTTATGGATGAGGTAAATGAATGACTGCAATGTTTTAAGGGATGGGGGAGTTGTGAATAATCTGTTATAAGGTAGTCGAACTACCTACGAAGCAGTACAGTGTTATTTGAAAGTGGACTTCGATGAGTCATATGTATATTCCAAACTCCAGAGCAAAAACACACAAAATTTTTTTAAAGAAGTATAACTGATATGCCAAGAGAGGAGAGAAAATGGAATCATATAAAATGCTGAATAAAACTAGAGAAG
Source organism: Phoca vitulina (assembly GCF_004348235.1). NCBI lineage: Eukaryota > Metazoa > Chordata > Mammalia > Carnivora > Phocidae > Phoca > Phoca vitulina. The sequence continues at coordinate 7,986,300 of NW_022589729.1, forward strand.
CCTGAAAGAGTGGAAAGCAAAAACAAAACAGAAAGAAAAGACCAACAGAGAACAACATAATTGATGGAAAACAGCTGCAAGTAGAGTAGATATTAATCCGACTATATTGGGGCGCCTGGGTGGCTCAGTTGTTAAGTGTCTGCCTTCGGCTCAGGTCATGATCCCAGGGTCCTGGGATCGAGCCACGCATCGGGTTCCCTGCTCTGCGGGAACCCTGCTTCCCCCTCTCCCACTCCCCCTGCTTGTGTTCCTTCTCTCACTGTGTGTCTCTCTGTCAAATAAATAAAATCTTTAAAAAAAATTAATCTGACTATATTAACAATCACTTTAAATGTGAAAAGTCTAAATACATGAGTAAGAGGCAAAGACTGTGGACAAAAACAAGATTCAATTATATGCTGGCTCCATGACACCTGCTTTAAATAAAAATAAAAATATAAGCAGATTAAAAGTAAAGGGATGGAGAAGATATACCATGCTAACATTAACTAAAAGAATGCTGGAGTGACTATATTAATTTCAGACAAAATAGACTTCAGAGTAAATAAATTAGCAGGGATAAAGATGGGTATTTCACAATAAAGGGATCAATTCTCAAAGAAGACATAACAATCCTTAATGTGTATGTGCCTAGCTACAGAGCATCAAAATACATGAAGCAAAACTGATAGAACTGCAGTGAGAAAAAGTCACTGTACAGTAGTTAGAGATCTCAACATCCCTTTCTAAGTAACTGACAGATCCAGCAGGCAGGAAATCAGTAAGTATACAGTTGAAAAGAACAGCTATCAATCAACTCTAACTGACATTTATAGACAACAATAGCCGACACATTCTTCTCAAGCTCACATGGAACATTCACCAAGACAGAACACATTCGGGGCCATAAAATACACCTCAACAAATTCAAAAGAATAAACATCATACAAAGTATACTCTTAGATCACAATGGAGTTAAACTAGAAATCAGTAACAGAAAGATAGTTGAAAAATCCCCAAATATTTGGAGGTTAAACAAAATACCTCTAGATACACTTGGGTCAAAGAGGAAGCATCAAGAAAAATAAGAAAATATTTCAAACTAAATGAAAATTAAAATACGACTTATCAAAATTTGTGGGATGCAGCAAAAGGAGTGCCTAGAGGGAAATTTATAGCATTGAATGCATATAGCAGAAACCACTAATTTAAATTTTCACTTTAGGAAACTGGAGAAAGAATAAATCAAATCTGAATTAAGCAGAAGAAAATAAAATCAGAGCAGAAATCAGTGAAATTGAATACAGGAATTCAATAAAGAAAATCAACAAAACCAAAAGCCAGTTCTTTGAAAAGATCAGTAAAATTGATAAACAGCTAGCCAGGCTAAGAAAAAAGAGGGAAGACACAAATTACTAATACCAGAGATGAGAAATGGACCATCATTACTGATCCCACGGATATTAAAAGGATGATAAAGGAATATTATGAACAACTCTATGATCATAAATTTGATAACTTAGGTGAAATAGACCAATTCCTTGAAAGACACAACCTACTAAAATTCACACAAGGAGAAATAGATAACCTGAATAGGCCTATATCTATTTAAAAAATTGAACCAATAATTGTTAATCTTCCCAAACAGGCCCAGATGATTTCACTGATGAATTCTACCAAATACGGAAGAAATGATACCAATTCTGTTTAAATTATTCCAGAAAATAATAGCACAGGAAGCACTTCCTAACTCATTGTTTCATCTTCTATAAAATGGAGATATTTGTCTCACAGGGTTGTTGTAAAGATTAACCAGGAAGTCTATTCATATTCTACCTATCGTGTTCTTTAAAAATCAAATTAAATAAATTCCACTGGCACCCATGAGAGACGAATTATGGAGCAGTAATGAAGTGAAGCGGGACTCAAAAGATTTTGATCATAACCCCCATGAGTGAAGATATTTTGAGCAAGCACTCTTAATATATGTCTAGTTATTTGTTTTAAATTTTACATGTATAATACTGTGATAGCAAAATGACATGTTAAACAGGTATACAAATGAGGTAAAACTCAATATAAATAGAAATTCTAACATGTTCTTCCTTCATTCCTGTGGATCTTCTTGTGTACTTAATTTTGGACTCCTCTAATACAACGAATGAAGCGTGACTTAATCCTGCGTTATAGTCTCACTGTGCCTTCCACTAATGTCTGAAAATCTACAGTGTGTAGGTACTGTGCTAGTCAGCTTCCAACTGATGGTGACCAAAACTTAGTTGTGTCTTCCCAGGGGACCTCACAGGCGAGTGGAAGTCAGACAATAGGCATTTACAGTTGTGTAGATAAACAGGCATTGACTCTTCAAGTACCTACACTTTCTATCCCCTAAAAGAAAAATTTTCATAAATTCTTTATCATTCTTTTTTTTTTTCATTTAAAACCCCAAATTCTTACTTGGCCCTCGCTAACCAGTAACTGTTACCTCTGGTATAGGAAAAGATGAATATGCCATTAAGACAGCTTTGGTTTTGGAGAAAATCTGGTGCTGGTTCTAATTTGTTTAAAATTTGCCTCTGATACATAAAACAGGCCACCCTGCCATGGGAAGCTCTTTATGAGCTCAAGAAAACCACCTGCACAACACTCACGCAGTGTCACCTTTTAAATGGGGGGTGGGGAATTGCTTTTCTGAAAAATAACCTCATCAAGAAAAACACTGGGGACAGTAATTCTAAATCCTGCCATAGCCTTTGCTTGCCAAAGCAGACAGCTTTTGCTATTAGGATGCCCAGCCAAACACAAATAATCCACTGCTAAAATGAGCTCCTTGGGACAATTTAGGAGTCTTTGGAAGTGAACGGCTCTTTGAGCTGGAATGCAGCCCAGGTCCATTTTCAAACCCAAGTCAAAATGACAAAGAGCAAATTTCCTGGGCCACTCACCCACTAAGTGTAAGATTACTTTAGGTTGGCAGCTGGGTTGTTTATCTAGTTATTTAAGGTTTTTCACCAGATACTCACAACTGAGTACTTAAACAACCAGCTTCAATGTTGGTAAGCAGGACAGGGCCGATAACACTATAGCAAACAAAACCTCCGAGATTGGAAGGACAAGACAGAAATCAAAGGTTACGCACATACTGTTCAGCTTAAATTTTTTTTAAAAATATTCAAAAAAATAGCTCTAAAGCATTGCAAAGATTTTTCTCTTAGAACTTAAAAAAAAAAAAAGAGAGAGAGTGTGGCAAGAACTTTTAGCTGAATACTAAATACTATTTTAACTGAAAATACTTCCTGAATGAGATCACAGTTAAGTCTAGTTTGCACTTGGCATTTTCTATAGTCTTCAAATGAGAGTTCATTGGCAGGTTTAAAAAACAGCCTGGCATTATTCCCGTACAATCAAACTTTGCTCTCGTTACATGTGGAAGATGCTATGATGGCATGAGCATTTCTATAGTTTTGACAAAAGAATATGGTTAAATGTTGTAGGAGTTAGTGTCTTCTCCCTGTTCACTCTGTGTTTTCAGGAAAACATCCTAAAGTGTTCTCTATTTGTGTTCTTCTCAATCCCATAGCTTTAGGATTTATCATGTTACTCTTTCAATTAACCATTTGTGTATTTTCCCAAAGAAACCATTTTTAGCTGATACCGAGTTCATGATGCATTGTCAGTCTGAACGTGGAAAGGAAACCAAGTTCATTTGCATATTACATTATGCTTAGCATGTCACTGACGGTATTTGCAAGAGTGGTTTGAAAACTTACTTATGACTTCTACTCTGAAGTAGTATTGCTTTGGAGCCAAGCTGCCTGGGTTTGAAATCCAGCTTTATTCCTAAGAGTTCTGTGATCCTGGACAACTAATTTAACCTCTGCAATTCTTGTTTTTTCATTTGAAAGAGATGAAATAACACGAAAATAATAACACTTGACTCATAGGATTGTTACAGTGATTATGAGTTCACACACATAAAGCATTTAACACAGTGCCTGCCACATAGCAAGGACTTCGTAAGTGTTAGCTATTTCCAAACTAAGAAATTCTTAGATACCCTTATGGGCGTGGGAGGGCGGAAGGAATAGTTGTGAATGAATAATCCTAAATAGCTACTTATTCAAAGGTCATTTATATTTGACTTTGGTATACACATTCCTACTTTTATTTCAATGTGGGTACATCTGAAATCTAATATTATATATTTGAGTTTCTATTGAATCTTTTTCCATTTTTATATATCTTTCTTCTTAACAGATTTATCTGCTATAGTTTTAATAGTTTTATCTGTTTTCTTTTATTTAGTTCATGCTCCTCCTCCATCTTTATAGCCTTGGTTATAAATGCACAGGTGGGAAATGGCAAGCCAGATATGTAAAAGTGAAGGATAAATAATGGAGTTTCTTGTTTGACCAGTTCATTGCATTATGGTGTATATATATTATGGCCACAATCAAAGAGATATAGGATATAAAGATATATCAGAAGGAATAGATCTAGATATAGAAATATATTTGTACATATAAAATGTGGCCTTATCTATTTAATTTCAACTAAAAACAGTAAAAATGTCATCTAAGTAAAAGTCACTGAAATGGAACATCCAACTAGATACAATGTTGTAGTTAGAATGATCTGTAGCCTTTTAGTTGGTTTGGTAACAAAGCTAATGATATCAGGGTAAGAGGTTCCAGGAACATTATTTTCATATAGAAAGAGAGTCCATTTTAAATAGAGGGGAATGCTATATGAACCTAGCATTAAAGGGAAAGTTCGGGCTTGCCTATGGTTGGTGTACTGGAAAACGGGCTGCAAAAGTGTTCAGAGAGAATATCGAAATGGCTTGAGGAAAACCACTTACAGGGGAGCCTGGCGGTGCAGTCGGCTGAATGTCAGACTCTTGGTTTCAGCTCAGGTCCTGATTTCAGGGTTGTGAGATCAAGCCCCGTGTCGGCTCTGTGTTCTGCACGGATTGGGATTCTCTCTCCCTCTCCCTCTGCGAACCGCACGCCCCCTGCGCCCCACCCCCGTGCACTCACACTCTCTCTCAAATAAATAAATCTTAAAAAGAAAGAAAGAAAACCACTTAGAGTGGAGAATAACAACTGAAACCAGGATTGTGACATTCTTAAATACTGTGTGTTTCTTAGCAGGAAAGAAACTGAATGCCTTTAGGTAATTTGGTACTTTAAGACAATTCTCAAGAGGGGAAATAACTACTAAAAGACTGGCCACACTATTTTCACAATTGTATTCCCAAGGTTTAGCACAGTGTATGGTAGGGGCTTGGTAAATATTACTTGGCTGAAGGAATGACTGAATGATAATAAACAGACATGGCCTTGGGGAAACCACAAATCTGCTCAAAGTGTGAGCCTTCTGGAATAGCACCTCCTTATCCTCTCATTGAACCCTGTCACTCTAGAAGCTAAGAGGAGTGGCAACTGTGTGCCCAGTTCTCCATCATCAAGAGGGTCCTCCTAAAGTCTGCTACACACTCTGGAATGTTCCATTTTCCAGCTAGTTCCATTTTCCAGCCCAGCTCCCTCAGTACCTTCAGTAATCTGAGTCTAAAAGTATTTGGGGGAGAGACAGAAATCAGGAGGGCAGGGAGAAGGAGAGAGAGTGAGAGTGAGAGAGAAGAAGGAGAAGGAGAAGGAGAAAGAGAAGGAGGAGAAGGAGAAGAAGGAGAAGAAGAAGAGGAAGGAGAGAAGAGGAACAAAGAGGACGAAGAGAAGGAGAAGAAAAGGAGACAATAAAGTAGAGAAAAAGTGATAACAGATACTCATCTATGAGCTCTATGGCAAATGAACAGGAGGGTGTATTTGTCTTCTATGTTATATTACCAGCCATTACAGTGCCTGACCCATCAGGACTCAATAAATCATGATTGAATGGAAATACAGGATTTCTCATTGTGACTCTGTTTTGCAAAGATAATAATGCCCAGATTCACCAGTAAATACCCAGAGCAATGTGTTCAATGATGACTTCTTTATAAGAACACTAACCATTGATCCTCACTATTCAGATTCCTTATTTGCAAATTTAGTAAAATTCATTTGTAACCTCCAAATCAATACCCACAGTGCTTTCATACTCACTCACAGATATAAGCAGAGTAGCAAAAAAGCTGAGTCACCTGATGTACACATCCCAGCTGAGGCCTGCTTTGTAATTTCAGCTCTTACGCTGTAAACAAGTGTCCCTTTGTGTTCTAATTTTAGTACTACCTTTTTCATCTTTTTGTGCTTGTTGCTGGGTGATTTCACTGTTTAAAATGGACCCCAAGCACAGAGCCGCATTGCTGTCTAGTGTTCCTAGATGCAAGAAGGCTACTATGTTCCTTGAGGAGAAAAGATGTTTGTTAGATAATCTGCTTTCAGGCAGCAGTTACAGTGCTGTTAGCCAGGAGTTAGATGTTAATGAATCAACAATATATATTTAATGAATTTAAACAGAAACACACATAAAACAATGTTATGTATTGGTTAGTTGATAAAAATGTGGACCACCGGCTCTCAGGAACCTAACCCTACACTCCCCTCAGGAGCAATGGTTCGGTATTTGCTGACACAGTGTTCATGCTGACCCTACAGATCATGACCAGCTCAAATACGAGGATCCACCGTATGCCTACTCCACAGTCAAGCTCTATCATGATGCACTCACTGTTGCGTGGACTTGTATATTCTATAGAATACTACAGATACCATGCCTCTTAGGGCACAAACTATGCTGAATGAAAAAAATGAATGAACGAGAACACGAATAAAAATATGAACTAAGGGATTCACAGTACTGTTTACTATTCTTTACAGAATGGGTTGCAAATAACTTTTTGTGACTACTAACTGTATATCAATTATAATCTAACATTTTAGTTTTTTTTTTTTTTTAAAGATTTTATTTATTTATTTGCCAGACAGAGAAAGAGACAGCAAGCACAAGCAGGGGGAGCAGCAGGGAGAGGGAGGGGGAGAAGCAGGCTCCCTGCTGAGCAAGGAGCCTGATGCGGGACTCGATCCCAGGACCCTGGGATCATGACCTGAGCTGAAGGCAGATGCCCAACCAAGCCACCCAGGTGTCCCCTGACATTTTAGTTTTAGTTTTATGAAGAGGTTTTCATTTCAGTATAATTTCTCTGAGATTAAAAGTAAAGTATAAATGAAGCTTTCAATGAACAGAATTCTCATAACCCTCTACTAAACCTAGATTTTCATATTATCACCAGGAGTTATCATATTTATTTAATTTCTTTCTGCTCCTTTTAAATAATTGGTTTCACTCTTTCTTTCTTTCTTCCTTTCTTTCAAAAAAAAAAAAAAAATGTTAAATGACTACTTAGGCCAAGCACTACTCTAGGCTATGAGGATACAACAATGAATCAGTCGGGCAAAAATTCCTATCTTCATGAAACTTAAATTTCTAGTAACTACAGACAGACAATAAGCAAATAAATCAGTCAGATAATAAGTGCTATTGAGTAAGGGGCAGGCAAAGCTAGGTAGGAAGAGATAAGATAGGGGGCTATGTCATCAGGCTCAGAAATCCCAAAAATGTGGAGGTGTGGGGAAACCAGAGAAAAGGGAACAAACTGGACCACCCTGCCCTAGGGGTGTGGGGCGGGTGTCTTTTTTAATGATAATCACCTATGACCAACAAGGAATAACCTGACCCTAAAAAGGAAGTAAGCCATTGAAGGTGTTATCACTAGTCCTTGCTCAATGGTGATTATCAGTAGAAATGTTAAAAGGATTTAAGTCCCTGGTTAGCTTCCTATAAAAGACCAACCCTAAAGGCCCTCATTGGCAACCCTGTCTGGACCCCTCTCGCTCTTGAGAGCTTTTTCTGTATCTTCACTTAATAAACTTCTATCACTTTACTCAATCTCCCTTATCCGCAAGATTCATTCTTCAACTCCGTGAGACAGTTCTTCCCCATCACTTCCCTAGTTCTTCCCATCACTATGAAGGAAAATGAAACGGGGGAGGGAGAAGGGCCGAGGTAAGGGCCTGCAATTTCAAATCACGTGGTCAGGAAAGCCTGCTCTCGGATGACATTTGAGAACGAACTTGAAGGAGATGAGACTGTAACCATGCAAACTAAAAGCATCACTACAACCACCAAATTTGTCACTACAACATTAGTGTCATTTCAAGTAACCCAAGTCCACAAGCTACCCTAAAAAGATCGATTTATCTGCCCTAAGACTTTTGGAGGGCAAAATTTCCTGATGTCCGACACCTGTTTGTGCATTGGCATTAGCGGTGCCTAATGCTGGTAAGCGTCAGGCAAGTGTTTGTGACGGGATTCATTAGTCTTTCTTGGTTAGCTGGAGGGGAGGCCTCCGCCTAACATACCTCGTTCATCCCCTCGTCTCTGCAGGCAGTGCGAACGGGGCCCCGTGGCCTTGTCGTCTATGAACAGAGCTCCACTCATCACGTCTTCAATGGGCACTGCCAAGGCTAATGCTGTCCTCATGCAACACGCACTGACACCTTTCCGGCTCCCCAGGAAGGGGGAGGTGTGCACCAGTCAGCCAGCGCTGGGGCCTAGCCCATAGCTTCCAATTCCCACTGGTGCATTGGCATTCCTTAAGTAGCACGGCCCAAGAGAGGCATTTGGGGGAATAAAGAGGACTATCAATGGCTACTTCTTTCTTTCATTCAACCATAAATGGTGTCTAATGTCAAAATGAAATTAGCCAGAAAAATATTCACATAGAAATAATACTTGATGCATTATCTGGATAAGTGGCAACTGCAGAATTTTTTTTTTTTTAATAGCAATAACTAACTTTAGTCAAGGTTAGGTTTTTTTTTTTTTTTTTTTTTTTTGATTGTGGGCTCCAATGAGAAAAAGGGAACCCCCTACAAAAGAAGTAAAGATGCATCTTCCTCCACTTTCCTTGAAAGTGTTCACATCTAAGTTTTTGTGATGGGATTTATTATTGTTTCTTGGTTAGCTGGAGGGGAGGCCTCTGCATAACATACCTTGTTCCTTTTCTAATTACCTACTGAAAATGCAAACACCCCCTAAACAATAAACTGGCTAATTTTTTTTTTTTTTTTAAAGATTTTATTTATTTATTTGAGAGAGAGAGAGTGAGAGAGAGAGCGCAAGAGGGGGTAGGGTTAGAGGGAGAAGCAGACTCCCTGCCGAGCAGGGAGCCCGATGTGGGACTCGATCCCGGGACTCCGGGATCATGACCTGAGCCGAAGGCAGTCGCTTAACCAACTGAGCCACCCAGGTGCCCCCTAAACTGGCTAATTTAAAAGGCATAGCTAACTAAAATGAAGGGCAATTTTCTACTTATTTTAATGGCTTTAAAAGTACAGATCTTACCCTTGGAATCAACTAGTCATCGGATTTTTGCCTTCATAAAAGCCAGTCTATCTCCTCCTGTATACCATTTTCATCAGTGTTTTTTTACTTGTTGGTTTACTCTTTTACTGTGAGAATGTCTGTGATAATGTGTGGTATAAAAATCAAGAAATCAGTCTCGCAGCAGGGAGTCTACTAACAACACCATTTTCATCTTACCCTTCAAGCACTGGCAGAAAACATATTAATTGCAGTTTAATTTGTGCAACAAATATTTCATTTTAATTATGTTTAATTTTTGTCAAGCTATAAAAATGTCAATAGTTCTGACACCGTTTTTTTCTTACAAGTTTTTTTAAATGAAAGAATTAAAATCAAGTGCTGTTTCTGAGAGAAATTATGAAAGATTTCTAATTACTGCTTATGTTTTTGAAAAACTGCTAATCTAGAAGCCCCAAAATAACATCTGGGAACATGTGAGCTTGAAGCTTTATTACTCAATGTTTATAATTCTTAATAATATACACGCATCATTAATAAAATGGAATTCTCACAGGAAGGATTTTTTTTTTTTTTTGTAATTATAGGCTATATCAATAACTGTCATTGAATGGTACATTTTCTCTACAAAAACACTTTTGTTAATTCCTCTCAGGAAAACTAAGACAAGAATAAGTGAAACTGATTGCAGTTGCTATACCACACTCAAGAAAAGAATATTTACCATTAACAGAAGTAGAAAGAAAAATGTCAAACCACCAAAGTTGAACAGTATTATATTCAGAAAATATTTATTAAGCTCTCACTAGGTGTAAATTCTACCCAAACATTAAGTTCCATGCAAAAAGGCTATCTCCTCCTGGAAATCCTTCTCTCTCCAGATGTAAGTTAGATCTCCCTGCATGCCTATGGTGCATAATTATACCCTTCTCACTCTCACTGCCCTTATTATGTTTTCTGGTTGGTATAACAGTAATTCCTACACATTTCATGTCCCCCACTAGATGATAAGGTTCCTGGGGGCAGGATCCAGCCTTCTGTGTTCATATCCTCCATCTATCACGTTCAAGTATACTTTAAAATGAAAACCTACTGGTATGAATAAAATGTTCTGGGTGTTCTGTTTTGGGAAATAACACTATTATTTCAAAAGCCTTTATAGACCTGTATTTCAAAATTACTCATTTAGAAGACTTCCAGTTTTAAGATGGCAGAGCAATAAATTTCTTGCCCTATCTTATCCTCTTAGAAATCTGCCCCCAAACATGGAGGATTACAAACATCTGCAAAACTACACCTTCAATGAAACTGGGAGATGGCAGTGACCCCATGTTCAGAAACAGATGAGGAGTGGTACCAGCCCTAAAACGAACAGAAAACAGAGATACCTTTATGTCTGGATACAAATGAAATTCCATCCTATTCTTCCTTCCAATACCCGTATCTGGATTTTGGAACCTTCAGATATCTCAGAAGCCAAAAGTGAGGCACAGGGTTTGGCTGAAAGTCTCTATGAGGAACAGTTCTAAGCTCCCTTCCCAAGTGTCCCCCAGGAACTTCCCTGCTTTTCTCTCCCAGGGTTAGGGAGTCTGTTTTCTGAGGGGAAATAAAACAAAAACAAAAACTGGAGACATTAGGCATAGTAGACGTTGAGGGTTAAGGCACTAATTAAGTGAAAGTCTTCACACTGAATGGTGAGAACACCATACTGTTCATACCCCAGCTCCATTCCCAACTCCCAGAACACTAGCACATTTGGCAGATTAGGGAATTTTGTTGAGAAACTGAATGGCTATGAGTAGTGGCCCCTCTATAGAAAGTTACCTTTGAGGTGAAAGCTATCAAATAAGCCTTATTCAGGGACATAATGAGTTCAACTAGCATTTTAGTGTCTCATTTTTAATAATGAACAGCCCAAGATTAACAGATGTTTGAGAAAAACCTCCAACCTAAAAGACAAGAGACAGTTATAAATAAGCAAAAAAAAAAAATTAGATGACTATGCAGCAGAAAAAAGTATCATTAAAATCTAAAATATTCTAAGAGACATTAAGATATATATTGCATATATATTGCATCCATTAAGCAAGTATAGGTTGCTATTTAAAAAAATCAAAAATAAGAAAGAGCTTTACTGAATTAATAATACAGAAGCAGAAAAAAACAACCTGATAGAAAAACTGGAATTTAACACCAAGGAATGCTCCAAGGAAGTAAAACAAAGGGACAATGAAATGGAACTAGGAGAAAGAAGATTTAAAAAACCAAAAAAAAAAAAAAAACACAAAACAACAACAACTTGAGGATCAATGTAGAGAATTTGATCTCTTACTATAGAAACTCCAGAATCTCAGAAAACAAGAAAAGAATTAGGAAATAATGGAAGAAAATTACCCCCAAACAAAATGACAGATACCAGTGGCTTAAAACAGAGTAGAAATAACTTTGAACTTAAAATTCTAGATCTGATCAGTATCAATTACATGTGGGATGGAATTTTCAGAGGTAATAATTATACTGAAAGCCTCTTACAGAGTACAGGGAAACTTGACAAGAAGTGTGAAGAAAATCAAGCAAATGGGGATAAATGCAATTATTAATTCCAGGAAAGAAATTATACTTTCTTGTATAAAAAGTTATACAAGAAAGAAATATCATCATAGAACACTTCATGGCTTAGTAAGAAACAATCTTTCCACAGTTTAAAAATAAAACACCCAATATAGAAAGGCTGAATATTTGTTGACTCGACTTAGAATTACTTCAAGAAAACACAGAGAGGATGTCATAAAAGAGCTAAATTCATATCTTCCATAGCTGAAAGTCAATAGCTAACATCTAAAACTGATAAATTAAGAGAGAGCATATTCTTTAGGTAGAATATAAAAGAATTGAAAATGGTGATTTCTGGAAAGGAGGATTGGACATGAAGGATGGGGGAGGAATGGGTCACGACTATGCCACTTTACATTCTAAGTCTTTGAACATATTTACTTTATTTTTACTATGTACATGTTTTACTTTGATATAAACAAAGTAAATAATTTTAGTGCATCAAAAAGTTTACTATTCTTAGAATTAAATTTCCTCTCTACTTGGATTATTTGTCAACTACATTATTCTCAGCAACTGATGTCCTACTTTTTAAATCATTTATATAAAATACCCAGTTACATTTATCCTAAATACCTAAATGTATGGTTTTCCATATGCTATTTTTAAAGGCCATATTCCCTTTCCGACTATTTTTAACAATGCTTCCCATAAGCAAGTCTATATAATATTATGATACAGAGAAGACAGTCAATGGGAATTAATGTATTTTATAATGCCAACTCCTTTCATAAACTTTTGGAAAATTATATATACATGTACTAGTCTATGTACAATACTTAATGTCTATATTTAAACCAAAATTATTAAAGACAATGTTCTATTTTCTGAACTAGTGTCCTTTTCTCCAACTAAATCAAATTAAGAAAGCAATGTGAATTTCCTCACAAGCTATTTCATACTTGGATGCCCTTGAACTTTACTGAGTCTGAACTAAAAACATGTGTAGGTAAAATACTTTGATATTCAAAATACTAAGGAATGTTTATTTGCTGTTGCCATTCAAAGCACAATTTATTGCAGAACATTTATATATAACTTGTAATTCACTTAAACTTTAAAAATAAAAGGCTGTCAAATTCAAGAACTTATGATACCTATAAAAATTTAATCTCAATATTTAATACATTATTTCATTATTATTTTTGAGTAATACAAAAATTATTTAAAGATTGAGAGGATATAAAAATGGAACAATTTAAATAATTACAGCCTCTTGAAACTCTATGGTTAGCATGGTCACACAATATGGGAGAAAAATTCTTTTGAATAAAGTTAAATTCAACTGTGTATGTATTGACTTATATCTCTTCTGTTCTGCAAATAAGAACTTAACAGAAACAAAGTAAAAAATAAATATGTCTCACTGTGGTCAATATACAATAACTACTGATCAGTTGATATCTTTTTTAAATTGCACTTTGAAACTAAACCACTAATATATGTTATATTCTTAGTAAATAAATGATATGAAGTTGATATTTATAAACTTGACAAATTTTGAACTGTTAAGTAGGTTAACCACTTGTATAATTAGCTTAAATTATTATTCTATTTAATAAGACCCTTTTTTATAAGAAATATAAAGTAGATTCAATATAAAAAAAATAAAACAAGTAGCAAGCATATATAACATTAAGTTGTAAGTAGTTCAGATTTGGCACTGAGGTGAGCAGGCTAAATAGTTTACTGCGGTATTAAAACATCTTGTAGCCATCAGCAACCTGAAGGTCAATATGAATTATTTGTAGAAAACACCTCTGAATTTAAGCTTGATAGGTTAAAAGCATTCCAAACAAATCAAAATCTTCCAGAGGTAATTCGTAGGGTCTTTTTAACAAATAAGAACCAGAATGTTCTTCACTTTATTCAGTAAAATTTTGACATGTATATATTCACTTTACTTAAGAAAGGAAAAGTTTAAGAATTATTTTATATTGAAAAGCTACATTAAAACTCTGCTTTATCATGAACATAATATAAATACGGTAGACTGAAATAATTATGAGTTGTAGATTTATTTTATGCAAACATTATTTAGCAATGTAGTTTAGGATATTAATGCATAACACTTGTATATATTTCTCATGTGGACAGATGTTTAGCTAATATAGATCATGATGTAGGTGTTAGTCATCATTAATGCTATTTCTAGAAACCCATTAGTTTCCAAGAGCCTGGAAATTAATGGTAGAATATTTCAATTGGTTTTGTCTGCTCTACAACTAAGGTTAGAGCTTATCCAAATTTTCAAAAAACTGTTAATGTGATTTAATGGATATTAACCTCACAATGTTTGATAAAGTTCTTATCCATTGTGGGGGTTAGTTAATTAGCTCGAGGAGGAATTTCCTCTCTATGAAATCTTATATTTAGAGCTCTAAGAAAACTCTTGTCCATCTCCATCATCAATAACACATAAAAGAACTGGCTAAGGATGTGGGGGGGGGGGGCGTATATCAAACAACTAGTAATGTCTATGTCTTCATGGGTGGAACTGAAAAAGCCATCAAAGAATTATCTCCAACAAACAATCTGGCTCTCAGTTATACCAGTTAAGTTTTTTGAAGCTTTCAAATAATAGATCTAATTCTCAATCTAAGTAAATTATTCTGGATCTCCTCCTTACCTATGACCTAATCACAAGTTTTAAAGTTGGATTTCTTTGGGGGTCATTTTTTTTTCAAAAAAAAAAAAATTCTCTCTCTCCAAGAGATTCAGGGTAATAAGTGGAAAACATAAACTTGGTGCACTACAGAAACCAAGCCGTGGGCTGGGCTCTACGGAGGTTCTACATAGACTCAGTGCATGCAAGGCCCATGTGCTAGGCACAGAAGAGTTGCAAGTAAGAGGCAGGACCAGGTTAGAAGTGTAAGTTTTCATCTCTTCCACCAATTATTAGTGCTGGAGAACTACAAAATGAGGGCAAGTGAATTGGGTTGCCTTCGAACTGGAGCCTGGAAAGAGGCCTTGATCTAAAGAGATAGAAGACCCAAATTCATAGGCTCTCTGTGTTGGTAAACAGTGAATGTGTCTAGTGCTCTTCAGATGGGAGGATAGGAGGGAAAAAATTATACAGGCCCATGGACGAAAAATCAATTCACACGTTAAAGACATGAAAGCAGACATCTGAAAGTTACCATTTTCAGGAACCTGAAGAAAATGTAAGCGTTAGAGAGTATTTGCCAACTTTAATCAACTCCTAAAAATATGGATTCTATAAAACAGAGCCCATAAAAACAAGGTCAGAGATATTTGGTGAAATAAGTAAATAAACTAAGATCACAGTAGCAGAATTAAAATTCCCTGTAGAGGCAACAATTGGCTATTCAAAGTTGAATGGATGGTAAAGGTTATATTTTAGAATAAAGAAAATAATTCAAAAAAGCAGCACAGCACCCCAACACACACATACAAAATCAGTCAGCTGAAATATTTCTTTCCTAACAGTAATTGATAGAAAGTCACAAAGTAGTATCTATAAAGTTAAGAGGAAAAGGTTTTGAGCCCAGTACTTTATACACACTCCAGTTGTCACTTACATTTGAAAACAGCAGAAAGGTACTCTTAGATATTGTATTAATTGGGATTAGAATCAGCTGCAACTGATAGAAAGCCCAAATTAATGGTGATTTAAGAAAGAAGTCTATTTCTCTTTTACACAAAAGTCCATGGTTGGTGTGATACTTACAGGGTAAAGGACCCAGGATTCTTTTACATTATTGCTCTACCTTTTGTGGCCTGCATTGATCCAAGGATTACAATGATTGAAGATGTCAATCAATCTCTAGCTATGAAATCCCCCATTCTAGACATCCAGAAGGAAGAAATGAGAAGAATGATGTTCATTTTTCTTTAGAAACACCATGGGAGGCTGTCCACCACGGGGCTCTTGAGTTCCTACATATCTTGCTGAGTGTGTCAAAATCACAAAGTCTTGATCATTCTTTTACTTGGAATAAGGGTCATTTCTCAGTATTGTTTACACAACTGGCAATCCTGAGAAGTGATGTAACACCGCACAGTATGTACCACACAGTCCTGCAAAGCACCTGGTCTTCCTCTGGGCGGAGCTGGCTTGCTTACTGCTTCCTACAAACATGGTGAATTTCCTGTATTCAGGGATTCAGAGCTCTCCTCCTAAGACACATCTGCAAACGCAGGCCCTCCCTGACTCTCTGTATCCCCTTGTGAGATTTGAAGGGAACTGGTACAACTAAACTCCTACTGCTTTTGCTCTGAGGAACAGTCTCTGACCTAGAGGCTTATGTCTTTTACCAGCATCTATGGCCCTGCGTCAGACTAACTTACTAGCTTGTACAGTTCTTTTAATGAGAGTTCTGCTTTTAACTGTCCTTCACACCATAAGACTTATTTATGTAGGGAAAAATTCTGATAAATAGTTCTTGGGAGTTGAACCCACAGTTTTGCTTACATTCCATTTTACAGCACATAGCCACAGAACTATACCTAGCTTTAAAAGGTGGCTGATAAATGCAGTTTTTATTTCAGGCAGCCAGGTACCCAGGTTCTATTGGAATAGAAATCGGAGGTTCTATTAGCATAGAATAAGGATTGGTAAACTATGGCCCACGGGCCCAAGCCAGCCAACTGCCTAATTTGTAAATGAAGTTTCACTGGTACACAGTCATGCCCATTCTTTTTTGTATTGTCTGTGACTGCTTTGGGGCTATAATGGCCTACTTGACTAGGTTAACATAGGCCCTAAGGCCCTCAAGTCCTAAAATACTTATTATCTGGCCCTTTAAGAGAGAGTTTGCTGACCCCCTAGTATAGAAGGGGAAAACCGATATGGAGAGACAATGAACTCTCTGCTATAGATATTCAAGGCCTCAGAAAATGTACTCTCCATGCCCTCCTTTAAATAAAGCCTTCATGTATATCCTATGCATCAAAGAAATGATTCATTTTAGTATCTCAGGAGAAGAATCAATAATATTAATAAATCTTGAACAAAATAGAAGATTGGAACACTATTAACAAATTTCAAGATATTGGTAAATATTGTACCGTAAAACTGCAGAAAATATATTCTTTTTTAATGTACTTGGAACATTTACCAAAATGACCAGATCCTGGGCCATAAATCAACTCTCAATAAATTTAACGAGATTAAAATCACAGAATTTGTTCTTTGACCACAGAAGAATTGGAACTAGTAAATTAATAAAAATATAACGTGGGACTCTCCAAATATATAGAATAGAAATATTTAATAGAAAATCCAGTAATATACTTCTAAACAAAACATGATTTAAAACAGAAAACATTTTAAGATTTATGATGAAACCTTATGGAATGTCACTAAATCCATGTTTTGAAACTTATAGCCTTATATACACATATTAGAAACAGAGATTGAAAATGAATTATTTAATTATCTATCTCAAGAAGTAACAAAAAAGAACAACAAATTAAACCCAATAAAGGTGAAGGAAGAAAAAAGTAAAGAGCATATATTAATAAGTAGAAAATAACCACTCAACTGAGAAAATCAATAGTCAAAAGTTAGTTTTATGAATTGACTGATGAAACTGAAAAGTCTTAGTAAGATAATAAAACATTTATCAATATCATGAATAAAACAGGTGTCATCACTACATATACCACAGGCATTAAGTATATAATAAAGGAGATCATGAAAAGTCTTTGCCAGGGGCGCCTGGGTGGCTCAGTCGTTAAGCGTCTGCCTTTGGCTCAGGTCATGGTCCCAGGGTCCTGGGATCGAGCCCCGCATTGGGCTCCCTGCTTGGCGGGAAGCCTGCTTCTCCCTCTCCCATCCCCCCTGCTTGTGTTCCCTCTCTCGCTGTGTCTCTGTCAAATAAATAAATAAAATCTTAAAAAAAAAAAGTCTTTGCCAGGAAACACGAAAATTTAGAATAATAGGTCAAACTGAAAAAACCACAACCCAGTAGACAAAAAAATAGAAATGTGAATAGTCCTATATAAATTATAAGCATTGAATAAATAAAAACCTACCCAGAAAGAACATCCCAAAACCCAGTGGGCTCACTAGTAAATTCTCCCAAGTATTTATGGAAGAAATAACACAATTTTATACAAATTCTTCCAAAAATAGATATAGAGGGAACACTACCCAAATATGTTTATGAGGCCAGCATAACCTTGACACTAAAATCTGACAAAGACTGTATAAGGAAAAAAAAGGAGAGATAAATCTATTTCACAAACATAAGTGTAAAAAAATTAAAGTATTAGCAAATTGAATGTGGTGACAGATAAAAATGGTCCCATTTCAAGATCAAGTTGAGTTTATGCCAGGAATAGAAGATTGGGTTAACAAACTATGGAAAGAGCCAAAATGTCCATCAACAGATGAATGGATAAAGAAGATGTGGTACACACACACACACACACACACACACACACACACACACACACACTGGAATATTATGCAGCCATCAAAAGGAATGAAATCTTGCCATTTGCAATGATGTGGATGGAACTGGAGGGTATTATGCTGAGTGAAATAAGTCAATCAGAGAAAGACATGTATCATATGACCTCACTGATATGAGGAATTCTTAATCTCAGGAAACAAACTGAGGGTTGCTAGAGTGGTGGGCGGTGGGAGGGATGTGGTGGCTGGGTGATAAGACATTGGGGAGGGTATGTGCGATGGTGAGTGCTGTGAATTGTGTAAGACTGTTGAATCCCAGACCTGTACCTCTGAAACAAATAATACATTATATGTTAAAAAAAAAGAAGAAGAAGATAGCAGGAGGGGAAGAATGAAGGGAGGGGAAATCGGAGGGGGAGACGAACCATGAGAGACTATGGACTCTGAGAAACAAAATGAGGGTTCTAGAGGGGAGAGGGGTGGGGGGATGGGTTAGCCTGGTGATGGGTATTAAAGAGGGCACGTACTGCATGGAGCACTGGGTATTATACGCAAACAATGAATCATGGAACACTACATCAAAAACTAATGATGTAATGTATGATGATTAACACAATAAAAAAAGAAGATTGGGTTAACATTAAAAAAAACTAACAATATAATTGACTACAATAATAAAGAAATCATGTGATCATCTTATAGATGGAGAAGACACCTATGATAAAGTTTAGTATCTATTATGATTTTATTTTTTTAAAAGATTTTATTTACTTATTTGACAGAGAGAGACAAAGCGAGAGAAGAACACAAGCAAGGGGAGTGGGAGAGGGAGAAGCAGACTTCCCACTGAGCAGGGAGGCCGATGCGGGGCTCGATCCCAGGACCCCAGGATCATGACCTGAGCCGAAGGCAGTCACTTAACCTGAGCCATCCAGGCGCTCCTCTATTATGATTTTAAAAAGTCATCTCTTAAAACAGCAACAAAATGTCTTTAATATGATAAAGTATGATAAGGCATCATGATTATTGAAAAAATAATGTAAGTATTCACTTGATATCAGAAATGACTGAGAAGAAATAAAATTTTATTTTACAGAAAACATGAATTTACATGTAGAGAAATATCTACAGATGTTATTATTGATAAACTTAATAAAATCACTGAATATAAAGTCAGAAGTGGGAAAAAATAAAGTTTCAAAAGAATACATAAAGTAAAAAAAACAAAAACAAAAACAAACAAACAAAAAAACCCCACAGAGATCCCTAGCCCCTTCCAACATGTGAGTGCACAGCAAGAAGGTACCAGCTATGAACCAGGCAAATGGCGCTCACCAGAAGGCAAGCATGCTGGAGCCTTGATCTTAGACTTGCAGCCTCCAGAACTGTGAGAAATAAACGTCTACTGTTTATAAGTAAAAAAAAAAAAAATACATAAAATATGATATCATTTATGTGTATTTTAGCTATAAATAATATATATCATGTACCTACCATCAAACTTTAACCAGTATTTTTTGCTGTACTTTATATACCTATGTACTATATGTATATAGATAGACATATGTAAAATTTTTCATAACTAAGGATTTTATATGATCCTTAGTGAGAAAATAAACACCAAAATTTATCAAATGTAGTCAAAACTCTTCTCAGAGGCACATTATCATAAATGTTTTCACCATTTCCTCTTGATATCCCCAAAGCTTTCCCTTCTTTATCCCTGAAAATAAGAAAGAAAGGTAAGTAACCAATATATGTAGAAACTTTATATTGCACATTATTTCACTTCTGCATATTGTTTAGTAGATGCTTCATAATAAAAATTGTATGGTTAAGTGCAAAATTCTATCACTTAAACATAAAACAAGTATTCTGTTGTAAAAGAATCATGAAAATGCAATGAAAATTTACTTTAAAAATTAACACATTTTAGGGTGCCTGGGTGGCCCAGTCATTAAGTGTCTGCCTTTGGCTCAGGTCATGATCCTGGAGTCCCAGGATCGAGGCCCGCATCGGGCTCCCTGCTCAGCGGGAAGCCTGCTTCTCCCTCTCCCACTCCCCCTGCTTGTGTTCCCTCTCTCGCTGTCTCTCTCTCTGTAAATAAATAAGTAAAATCGTTAAAAAAAATGAACACATTTTAATATTGTATGAATACATGTGACTCTGTATGTGTATACGATATGCATGTCTCTCTCTATATTATTATATATTTTTCCCTTAATTCGTAAAGCAGAGCTAAATTATCTTTAACATTACTTCCAGCTATGATATTTCTATTATATTATGATTACTGGTAAGTCTTCTAAACATTGGCAAAGAATTTATAAAATCTTAGAATCTGGCATACGATAGGAGAAAGTAAGTTTAAAGAGCTAGTATAGTGTCATGGTCAATAGCCCAGACTTTGGCAATGATTAACATTACTTATTCTTAGTTTGTAATCTATAAAATGAGAAGAAATGATAGTGATAGAAATGATAACATCTAGGTTAGTTCTGGGGATTAAAAGTGATAATACACCTAAAGCCCTTCTTAATGCATGTCTGTTTACTAAGAAAAACTTTATCACTAAAAAGGGAAGAATTGAAACATGGACAAATTTTGTTGCTCATATAGCCTGGCTCCAAAGGAAACAATAAGAGACAACATCTAAAAGTGGTTTCTTTTCTTTTCTTTCTTACTTTTCGTTTATGTTTCTTTGTTTGTTTGTTTTTTTTACCATTTTAAAGGACATAACCTATGCAAGTAGAATTTCATACATCTTTTATTGAATTGTCCTACAAATCGAAGCAGTACCCTGCACATAGCGGGTGCTCAATAGTTGCTAGTGATGAATCAACATTAAAAAATGAGATTTAATTGTTAATAGAAATTGCAGTCATGCCTGCAAAATGACTGATTCCCTTTTTTAGAGAAGATAAAAACCTTTATATAGTTGAACTCCAGGTTTATGCAGAGTGATTTAAATGGGAATATACTTCAATATAATTTAATGCTTCAAAATGTTTGGCTCAATGCAAAATGGAGACATCTTATAAAATGGCATTGTAATGATAAAAGGAGAGCTATCCTTCCCTGACAATAAACGACCATCTATGTATTAATTTCACAGAAACTCTTAGTGGAATTTTAGTCACCTAACCACCACCTATGATTCTCCTATGTTACACTGTACACACATATGAAAAAATTGATATACATGGATATGCTTTATTGCTACCTTTAGCAGGATTGAAACAGTATATCAAATTTTATTTTGGTGGTCTTTTATTAGCTTTCTACCACTTGATCAGCTGATATCACTAATAATAAAATTTTTTTTTATAAACTAGAGTTTTCAAGTTCTGTCCCAAGACTGTAATATTTCAAAAAACAGTCTAAGCTTTAGGGAAAAAACCAATTACAGAAACAGCATTAAAAATGCCAAGCACCGGGCAGAAGCAATTCTGGATCAGTTTAAAAAAGTGATTGATGAAACTCTAATCCAAGCTGAAGGAACAGTTTCACGACAAGCTGTGACCATTCCACACACTTCATTAGCTGCCATAATTAGCCTGGTGTTTCAATTTGTTAGAACTGGTGGGGACAATTTTCCTCAGAATGCAAACATCAAAAAACAGGGTCCCTCAGACTTCAGAAGAGGCTGATGAGAGGCTTTTCTAGTCTCTGTTAACTAAAAGATTAATTATTGCTGATGGGAGCCTGTGCTGTGATTGTCACTCTGTCTATGTGCATTACTTTTAG
The DNA here is from genome assembly GCF_004348235.1 of Phoca vitulina. NCBI lineage: Eukaryota > Metazoa > Chordata > Mammalia > Carnivora > Phocidae > Phoca > Phoca vitulina. The sequence continues at coordinate 8,008,348 of NW_022589729.1, forward strand.
CATTAGAAGAAAGATATGGTTGACACTGCACTACTCAATCAGGCAGCTTCACATTAGTGCACAAAGTCGGTTTTAATATCCGGGCTATTTTTGATTGATTTTTCTTCTTGTTTTCTGGGACCAAGATTCACACCTATTTATTTATATCAGAATTTTAAAACAGTTTCTAACATATTGAGAAGTTTGGTTAATGCACTTTAACTTTATCAAGTTATAGCTTCCCTTTGTAAAGATCATCAAACGAATGAGTTCATATATTTCTGCGATCATATAGTGGCATCTTCCAAATATGTTTATAAATCTTGTAAGACTATAAATGTTTAAGCAACCTATAAAGCTACATTAATTTTAACTATATTTATAAATATAGCACGATAATCTTATCCCTAGATTAAGGGAATATACTCTGATTTCCCACAATGTAAATTCATGAAATCTAATTAGAAGGGACGGTAGGAAGGAAAATCCTATGTCATTTCCTTAGAACAAAAGGAATTTCTTTTAGTCCTTTGGCCACCAGCAAAGCTGATCCAAAATTGATAGTATATACCTATGGACAGTGATACTAAAAATTTCACTGAAGCCTTAATTTTTAATTCCCTTGGAGTTATTACTTATTTGCATTAGGATAGTTATTTTTAAACCCAAAATTTCCACTTTACATATTTTTTAAAAAACTTATCTCTTTGACCTATAATGAATAAACTGAAAGTAGTTTGGTGAGGTATTAATTGTTGTGAAAAAGTTTTAAAATAAAAAAACATAACTACATCAGAGAAAAATGGTTATCTGAATTTCCAGAGGGAATTTTCCATAGGTTCGATTAAAATCAAATCTTTGTTATCTCAAACAATTAGGAAAATATATAATATGGAGCAGTAGTAATAGAAAATAAGTAATTCTAATTTTTTAGTAACCATATTAGAAATAGTGACAAGGAATAGGTGAAATTAATTGTATGGCAATAAGATATTTTAACTCAGTACATCTAAAACATTGTCGATGCAATGTCATTAACATGAAAATATGAATATGTTACCTGTTTTTTTGTACTACATCTTTGAAATCCAGTGTGTATTTTACACTTAATAGCACATCTCAGTTCAGACTAGCCACATTTCAAGAGCTCAACAGCTACATAGGTATCACACCAAACAACACAAATTTAGAGAATGTAGAACTTTCTTTCCCAAAGAGTAGTTTTTCTGCTACTTAGTGAACAGAACAATTCTGGGGTTCTATGGAGTTACATACATAAGATCATAATACAAACATACGCACTAGCAGTTAAATCAACTTTTACAATCTTAATTAATGGACACTGATGAAATCCAAATAGATCATAAGAATCACACACACACAAAAAAAAGAATCACAACAGGGGTGCCTGGGTGGCTCAGATGGTTAAGCGTCTGCCTTCGGCTCAGGTCATGATCCCAGGGTCCTGGGATCGAGCCCCACATCGGGCTCCTGGCTCAGCGAGGAGCCTGCTTCTCCTTCTCCCTCTGCCTCTCTCCCTCCCTCTGCCTCTCTCCCTGCTCATGCTTTCTCTCTCTCTCTCTCTGTATCTCTGTGTCTCAAATGAATAAATAAAATCTAAAAAAAAAAAAAAAAGAATCACAACAATCAGTTAAGATAATGGAAGACAAGAAATCAACAGGTCTTGCATGCCACTGAGACTGAATATAGCCACACACAGGGCCAGAGAGATAGTGCCCATTCCTTGGGCAGGAATGAATGGTTAAAACAAAATCCAGCATGCTTCGGTATGGTCCTATCATTAACACATGGAAATGCTTTTACTATTACTGTCCGTAAACAGCAACCCAAGCATTATTTCTACCATCCCTCATTATCCAGTGGTTAAACAGTTACTAAATATCCCAGAAAGGAGCTCTGGGATTATTGTCCATTCTGATTGTTTAGTACCTGTGAAGTAGTTAGTAAATAATGTTATCATGCCTATAATATATACGTAATTAGCTGGCCATATTACCACAGTTTGTTATCTGGTAAATCGTGGTCAATTTTGCCACATTGTTGTTTTTGATCTTTTCATCAAACTGCTTCTTCCTAAAATCTCAGAAAACATGTTCAGAGCCAAGATAGCTAGATTTAGCAGCTCTAAACAGCCATACAAAAGGCATATAGAAACTAATCTCAATTGAGTCTGCCAAGCCATTTGCTATTCAGAAGACATTACAGAGATTATTTCTGTTTGGGTATTGCAGTATGGGGAAGGTTTTACTTCCACAATTTATCTCTACCATTTATCCCTGATTTAATTTTTAAACAGTGGAGGATATACCCAAAGTAACTCTTATAGTTCATACATAATATTCAATGTTGTGTTGAATCATTCATCTTAATAATGTTATAGACAGAGAGAGAATCTTGAGATATAGATTATAAAATAGCACAGAATTTGAATAACTTCTTCAGTAATGAAGACTTCGCAATTAAAAAATGAAGTAAATAGAGCTGGAACATTTCTGTCCTTTGTGAAAATACTTCATAGAATGTGGCTTTTTGTCATAAAAAGTGGGTTGATTTGAGAAGGCTGGAAATTAACCAAACTCTGATTTGCCCCATCCAAGGACTTCTGTCTGGAATCATCTCATAATGCAAATGGAAGAAGCCAGATACCACAGAGGAGAAATCACGAGGCGTAAGACATAATGTTGATTTGTGACTTAGAACAAAAGAATACTATAGAAGAAATACTTCCTTTTCTCCCAAATAATAGATATTTCCTAACATGTCATAGGGTAAATGACAGAGCCAACATTTTCCTTCAGCATCTGAGAGCAACCAAGTTAAGGATTTGGTCTGGTATATTCCTACTGACAGCATGATAGAAAAAAATCCTATTTTGTGAGCCCTTTTTGGAAACTACACAGATTCTCTCTTACTGTCTTCAAAATGGTTTAACAGTTTTACTGTTGAGCATAACTTCGGTTGGAAGGAAACTCTTCAAATTTCATGACTAGGTGTAGTATCTGCAATCTTTGGGAAAACACCTGGTTTTGCTGTTTGATGAAAAAACAGTTCCACATACCATCCCGACCACCTCTTTCAACAGAAGCATGAATTACTGCCAAAGATGCTGCCCCCAAATCCTGAATCCTGGTGCATGCATATTTCTGTAGTCAACTTTACAGCCAGAGCCTTACAGGACATTTTTATGAGAAGAAGAGAACAGAATGTGAAATGGAAAGTCTTGAAGATAAGGATTCAACTTTAAGTAGAGGTTTAAAAATACTTGAAAGAAATAGGACATCATGGTCAGAACGATATGATAAGGAGTTCACTTATGGGTTGGATTACTTAGGTAATTTTATTATTATTCTTCAACTCACTACAGCTATATTATACATGAGGCTGAAAAGTCATGCATTCTTTTGAGAAAGCTTTCACTCTGGAAAATAAGATTAGAAGAAGATAATTATGCCAACTCTCTAAATCTGGAGGAAATGCTTTTGCAAGCTGAAGTGGAAAATGACAATTTGTTTATTTCTGTATAGACAGAAATCTCTGAACACCTAGGAAACATCACAAATCTCTGTTCAAATTCATTTCTGCTTCAATGTCCCTAAAATGGATACATGGATTCATAGTTTTCAGCTGTCACAGACTCTATAATAATGCTGACTCCAAAACACAGAACCTTAATGGCTTAAGGACAAAAGAAATGAAATGACACGACTTCAATCTAGAGATTTCTTGAAAAACTTTTTTATGCCTTTACTCCAACCTTTGCTCTCTGACAGAGCGAGTTGCTGGAGTTTTGGTTCCATCTGACACTACATACCTAGGTAAGTTATTATTTTTAACATTTGTTGTCATTAGAAAAATTGAAATAAAATTAATGTCAGAGAAGTGCATTGCCACATTAAAAGGCTACCCCAACATTTCAACTTTTTATTCAAGTGAAACCACGGTAGTGTTTTCATTGAAATTCATTTTTATACAATTTTATTTCTTTACTTGCAAAATTTGGATTCATTTCCACATTTTTATAAAGTAGTCATTTGAGAGTAATAATTGTAAACAAATACTAAAAAACATATTGTTTTATTTGTTTGGTGAAGGAAATTAGTTTCCAATAAAATTAAATTGATGGCATATAAATTTTGTGTGCTTTTTTGTATTTGCACTTTATTTTTAGACAGAAGGCCCATAGCTTCAATTATATATCTAAAGAGTTGGATGTCAAAAAAAAGTATCAAAGTATTAATGTAAAGTCTTAACATTATTTCTAAAGAAAATAGCCATCTCCTGATTTAAACTGAAAACCCACTTTGCCTGCCTTTAAATCAAACTTCCCATATAAAATAAGTAGAAGAAATGAGGTAGGTAAAATGATTTCCTACAAAGGGAAATATGGTTAAGTGGAAGAAAGCTAGTGACTTGATTTATATTAGTTATCTAGTGAGTCTACATAAGTGCACAGCTCTTGTGTACCGAAGTCCAAGTCCACCAGGTAACATGCACTTGTAATGGAAGTATACTTAACAATTATACTTCCATAGAGAAAACAGTCATAGTGTGGAATATCACTTTTATGTGTAAGGTTCAACATGAGAAAGCTGGTTCTTCAGTTACTTCCCCTTTCCTCCCCACCCAGGGATGTCTTTCCTGTATGTGGGTGTGTGTTCATAATTGTGAAGGAAAGGAATTGTGCACTTAATGGGGCAAAGACAGAGAAACTCTGAGTACATGTAGCATACATACTTCAGGCAGCATGTTCTGGAGGTAACAAACTTTTTGACTATAATATTTAAAAACAAAACCAAGAAGACACACAAATAGCCAACAGACACATGAAAAGATGCTCAACATCACCCATCATCAGGGAAATGTAAACTAAAACCACAATGAGATATCACCTTACACCTGTCAGAATAGCTAGATAAGATAAGAAATAACGTGTTGGCGAGGATGTGGAGAAAAAGGGACCCTCATGCACTCTTGGTGGGAATGCAAATTGGTGCAACCACTGTGGAAAACGGTATGGAGATTCCTCAAAAAAATAAAAATAGAATTACCATATTACCCAGTAATTCCACTACTGGGTATTTACCTAAAGAAAACAAAACACTAATTCTAAAAGATATGCGCCTCTTTGTTTATTGCAGCATTATTTACAATAGTCAAGATATGGAAACAATCCACGTGTCCATCTGCATATATACACAATGCAATATTACTCAGCCATAAAAAAGAAAAAGAGATCTTGCCACTTGCAACAACATGGATGGTCCTGGAGGGTATAATGCTAAGTGAAATAAGTTAGACAGAGAAAGACAAATACCGTATCATTTCATATGTGGAATTTAAGGAACAAAACGAATGCACAAAGAGAAAAAGGAGACAAATCAAAAACAGACTCTTAAATACAGAGAACAAACTGCTGGTTGCCAGAGGGGCGGTGAGTGGGGGGATGGGTGAAATAGACGAAGTGCCTATCCTGGGGAGCACTGAGTAATGCATAGAACTGTTGAATCATTATACTGTACACCTGAAACTAATACAACACTGTATGTTAATTATATTTTAATAAAAAACCAATTAAAAAATAAAACTAAGTACACTGTCATTCCCTCTGAGGTCACGATATATAACAATAATAATGATTATTTATACCAAAAAATTTTTAACATTTGAAAAAAAAAAATGGCTTTCTTTGCTTTGGCACAGCAGAATCTACTGAGGCTGTACCATAAGTCATACTGCACTTTAGAAAGAAGTTTTTTTGAAAGTGAACTTTATTTTTATGTTACCATGGTATCAAAAATCAACCTTAAAGCTACCATTGATTATTTTAATGCTACTAAGCCATAACTTTATACTAATATAATAGCTATATTCTGAGATGAATTTCTTCATAGAATACCAAATACTTAACATTTGATACCTGAAAATCTCCCAATCTGACAGATTCATGCAACTTGAGACCCTTTTTTATTGTAAGCATTTATGTCTATTATAGATAAGTAAGATGAGAGTCAAAAGTTAAAGCAAGGAAATTTTACCAGTAATGTTTTGGGGTAAAAAGAAAAAGTATATGTTAACCGTGAATATATCTAATACATTCTATCATCTTTTTTTTTTTCTGATATATTTTTAGCATTTTCACTATACCTTGATATTTAGGAAATGCTAGCCACAAATATGGAAACATATTTTAAAAACAAAACATACACTTTACATATAGTATTTTATAACTCCTCAATTAATGCTATTAGAATTAGAAAGTATATTAATACTTGCAAATTAGATTGCTTCTATCTTTTGGACATTATTTATGTATATTACATGTCAAAACTAAAATGACAGATGATTTCTGAATTCAGTTAGAAAAACAATATGCATGTCTCAAAAATCAGAGATAAAGTAAGCAAAGCTTCAGATTCAAACAGTATGGTTTCAAATTCCATGTATTTCTTTTAAAAAATAGTATTTTGAAGAAAATGCTTTAGCCTTTTTTTAATGGTTTATAGGTGTTACCAATATAAATGAATTTCTACTGAAAATGTTGACAAATAAAATGGAAGTAATTTTCTTAATACAAGCATGACATAAGAGTGAAGGAAAAAAGTATATGGCAAATGCTATTTGCCATTCATTATTGCTATAATAAATGTCATCCTGATATATGGCATCAGGCTGGTAAGCTGCAAAGAAATTTGGGCAGACAGGCTCAGTCTTCTAATGACAAATAATTAGATGCATTAACAAAAAATACTCTGAAAAATGTACAATAAAACACTGAATAAATGCACAGAAATTATATTTACCATGAGAAAATTTAATTTTGGCCTAGAATGGGGTTTTTATATTAAGTTTAATTTTTAAAATACTACACTTGCCAGTCATACAGAACTTCACATGGGAGAGGGAGGAAAGCAGTATGTCTCCCTAGGATTTGGCACAAGTGAGGGTGTGGGTGGAAGGGATTCGGAAGGCAACAGGGGTCGGGGAGTACCTGAAGTGTTCTGTCTTGGGCATAAGTGTGAGCGCCTCTGGGATAAGCAAAGACAAAAAACAGTTGAAGGAGTAATAGAGCAACTTTTTTTTCTAATGCTGCTTACAGGCAAGTTACATGATTAAATGAAGAAGGTAAGGAAAGCAAGACATTTATAATACAACAGACAAATGACAATGCATTGCTAGTTAGACAGCATAATAAGTACCATCTAATTTTCTCTTCGAAATCCATTTATTCTTCAAAGCCTTAGATCATCATCAAGGGACCACATTTTCCAACTGAGGAATTACAGAGGAAGAAAATTAGATTTTATTAAATATTCCAATTGTGAGCAAAATCTTTGCAAATAGCTCTTGGAATAGATTTAATAAGAAAGTAAGGTCAACACTTGTATCTTTCCAGCAACAGCATGAAATATTTTCACTATTTTTGTACCTTAATATTATTTAATAAATATCCTTAAAGTCAGTTGCTGTCCAGACTAGCAAGTTACCACTCTTTAGTCATCTGATATTTCACATTTGTTACCTTTGAACATGCTAGCAGATTTAAGTTTTTCCCTAAGAGTTGATAACCTTATAATAGCCACCTAAAAAATAGCTTGTAGATTAATCCAGAGTTCATGACACTATTTTCAATACGCCACCAGTATAATGGAAGTTACTAACTACAGAATTCTCAAAATCAGTCCGGTAGTATGGCTTCCAGCATCCTTTTAGAATATGAAGATTTAGTTAAATAACTCTGTGGATAACATATTTGGGAGAAAATATATCTGATCAGGCATAATTTGGAAAATACTGTGTTAAGTATGTTAAGAGAAATTAAATTAAACAATAATTTTTATAATTTCATTAAATGAATTCTCAAGTAAGAAGCCCAGTGTATGAAACAGATTAAGTGGAGTTCTGAGCTTGTCTGCACATTATATAAAGTGATATGAAACAATAAGGTAACATAAAATGAAAAGAAGTGTTTGACTTGTCCTTTATTTTTATGGTCTGTATCACTGCTGGGTTCCTTTTCTTTTTTGTAAGGGTTAAAAACAATATTAAGTACCAACCTGGAAATTTACCAAAAGTGATTTTTAAAGTACTGCTTTTTATATTCTGACATAAAAATCAACTGAAGACACAAAAGGATAGGAAATGTTATCTTGGGTAAGTAAAATTCAGCTTGATAGCAAGCTTTCACATATTTGTCTTAGAAGTAGCACAAGTTAGACATCTAATATATTTACATTTCAATATTTAATTTTTGTAAGAGTAAAACATGAAATATATATAGTATGGAAAATACACTTATATTAATACAAGGCAAATTAATCTTTTAATCATCTAGGACTTGGTCAATTTATTAATGTTATTTTATTATTACTTTCTAAATAGCTTTTACAATGTTAACACATGAAAATGGGGCTAATGATGGAGAAACTTTAAATGATACAGAGAGCTGCAGAGATTTAGGATATCATTACAACATTAGCGATCAAAATATACTAATGGAAAAACAGAATAGGAAAAGAAACCAAAAGGGTCATATATATAAAAATAACTAAAATGTATGGTGTTTACCATGTTGGGTAGTCCAAATCACTTACACGATTCCCTAATTCTGTCATCAAAGCAAACTGTAAGGTAAAATATTTTCCCTTTCCACAGATGAGAAAACAGATACAGAGAATTCAAATAACTTGCTCAAAAGCAAGGAGTAGTAATTTGAAACAAGAGATTCTGACTCCAGAATGTAATCAATAGGACTGGTATCACAAGAAGGGAAGAGATTTATTTCTCCATCAATCTCTCTCTCTCTCATCCTCTCTCTCTCCATGCACGCCCAGAGAAGAGGCCATGTGAGGACACAGCGGCAAGAAGGCCACTGTCTACAAGCTGGAGTCCTCACCAGAAACCAACCCTGGCAGCACCTTGATCTTGGCTCTTCCAGCTCCAGAACTGCGAGAAAGTAAATATCTGCTTTTTAAGCCACCCAGTCTGTGGTACTTCATGGCTAATACACTAACAAAAACACATATGCACAACAAAAATGACTATATAACAAGGGCAAGTTAGAAAATAAATGAGAAAAGAACTTTTTCACAATAACAGTAAAATATAATTTGTTTAGGAATAAACCTGGTAACAAATGTGAAGAATCTATGTGAAAAAAAACCTCTAATTTTTATTGAGAGACATAGTGTGCTCTTACGTAAAAAAGCACAAATTCTTTAAAATCAAGAAAATGCTACTTAAAACTGTAATGTTACACCTATCTGACACTGGCAAAAAAATGTTAAAGTTAACAATAGTACATGTTGGCAGGAATACTGAATATCCCTGCTGTACACCCAATTTGTAAAACATTTGGAAAAATATGTTCTTATGAACAAATTTAAGGATGTACATATACAATCAGCAATACCTTTCTTTCATATAGGAACCAAAAGGTATGTAAAAGAACCAATATAACATTCAGATCAGCATGGTTTATTAGAGCAAAAAGGCTACCAAAAGACCCACATTCATCTCCGGTAAAATGGATAAATTGTGGCAAATTCATGTGTGAAATACTTTACATCAGTGAAAATGAAATGCAGCTAGATGCAGTGAGTATCTTGTATAGATTGTTGTTAAAAAAAACACATAGTATAATTCACACACTTATAAAAAGACATTTATATAAAGTGCCTAATTATGTAAAATTAACTACTGCTTGGGAATATAAATATATGTAATAAAAATATAGATAAAAGCAAAGACATTACTAAAAATTCAGGATAGTAGATACCTCTAGTTAGCAACAGAAAGGATAGAATCATTAGGAGTGCCACATAAGACTTCAAAATAACAGGAATATTTTTTCTCTAAGTCCGGTGGAGAGTTCACTGTACCATTATATTTATAAATAATATTCTGATATCCTGTATCTGCTTGACATATAATTGAGATAAATTTTTTAAAATATATAATATATAAAACTAAGTCTGGTGCATACAATAAAAGAGTTAATATAAAGTAATATAAAGTCTACAAAAATCCCAAAGTAAATAAAACAGTAACTAAGTGAAGTGAATAATAAAAATAATAGACTTGCTAACCATAAGAAACAATAGAGTAAATGGTATTAAGGAAACTCAGCAACTATTTGTAAAAAATGTAAAACCGAATCATCCTTATACAAGAATAAATTTTAAATCATTTTATAGTATATTAAAGGTAGCAAGAGAAACATAAGTGATCATTTAATATTTAGAAAAACTTCACAAGTGTATCTTAGGCAAGAACCATTCCCCTCTAAAGTAACTGCACAAAATTAATAGACAGTTTGTTACCTAGCAAAAGTTATTCCAACATTTGAGATAGAGAAAGTGTCAGTACTTTAATCTCTGGCACTACAACAAACTAGACGTTCAGGAAGTTTCTTTCACTTAAAATTTCTGGATACAAGATTTTAAGATCTTTTCAATGCACAGATGACCTGGAAAAAAATAAGGGGATTCTTCGGAAGAAAGAATCGACAAAAAAAAAAAAAAAAGCAAATCTAGTGAGGGCTAAACAGTCGTGTTTGTTCCAAGATATATATTTATTTATAGTCCTAGTGTCTGGGCATAACATGCTACATGGTCAAGAAATTGACAACTGGGCTGCAGCAGAGTGTGGGAGTTACACTGGAGATCTCTGTATGAATCCAGCACTCCTAACAAAATAACATTCCTAGTAGGTGAACTAGAAAAAGAAAAAGACCCTATTAGGGAGACTTTGACATATGTCCCTGTCTCACTCTTGGCTCTGGGTTGAGTGGAGAGAAAAAAAAAAAAGTCTTTCCTGAGAGTTCCTAAGAATGAACTTGAACTCGCAGAGGTTTGGATGTCAAATCAAAATTTATTTTTTCCATTGAGCTCTTGGCAGAAACAAACAACAACCTTTTCTGAAGAAATGTACCTTAAATCAGGGATCAAAGAATATCCATATATAAAGTTGCAAGGAACAAAAGTTCACAAGCAAAAAAATAAAATAAAATTAATGATGATAAAATAATAGAGTTGATGAGATGCAGGGAAATGGAAATTCACATAAATTGCCAGTTGGACATGTAAATTAGTTCACCCTTTCTGTTTAGACATTTGGGAAGATGAATCAAAAGTCTTAAAAACATGCATACTCTTTAACCCAAGATTTCTCAACAGTGGCACTACTGACATTTTAGGCAAATAATTCTTTGTTGTGGGGAGCTGGCTTGTGCATTATAGGAAATTTAGCAATCCAAAGCCTCAAGGTGGGTGCTAGATGCCCTAGCACCGACCCCCACCTATTTCTACCCAGTTGTGATAGCCAAAATGTGTTTATACATTGCCCAAACTGCAAAATCACCTCTGGCAGAGAACAAGTGCTTTAAACATATTTGTAGGCAAAGGTTGAGCTGCAGGAGCACTGGCCCTTAGCATTGTTTCTAAATATCAAAATTCAAAAACACTAATTTAAAAGATAAATTAATATAAATCATAGGAAATTGGTTAAATAATAATATCCACACAGCACAGTAAAATTTATTCAGGCTAGACTTCTTCCATCTTTAAAAAAAAAAGGATACTTCACTATATTTCTCCCTATAGCCCTTGCCCTACCAATCACTCTTCACCCTTTCCAGCCAAATTTATTCAAATTACTATCTAACTTGATCAATCTCTCCCTTCCCCCCATCCTTCCCACCCCCCACTGTTTTTTACTCCCTCTTCAAATTATTCCATTCTGGCTTAGTTCCCCATATTGTCACTGAATCAGCTCTTGCTAAGTAACCAATGACTTTGATTTTGCTAAATCTAGGGGGCTTTTCCAGTCCTCACCTTCTTTAACTTCACAGTATCATTTGCCATGGCTCATCACTCCTTTCTTACTGCATTATCTTTCCTTGACTTCTTTGATAAGCATATTCTTTTGGTTTTCTTCACATTTATCTACCTCCTTTACAGCTCGTCCAACTCCAAAATGGTTATTAAATGTTGGCATTCCTCAAAACTTCTAGTTCCCCTCTCATTATCCTGTTTTATTTTAGGCTATTTCATTCACTGTCAGGATTTCAATTATTATTTATGAACTGAATATACAAAATTTAATTTATGAATGAGATACACTCAATTTTGTGACTCTGGTCCAAGTTGTTTCAAGCAACAAACATGGATATTTAGCTATTTATTTAACATCTCTTCTTGGACGAATCAAAGTCATCTCAATCTCAAACGTGTATAAGATTGAGCTCAAGATTTCTTCCCTGCAATTACCCCCAAAATTCTGATCCTTTTCTTTTCCCAATCTCAGTGAATAGTATCACTATAAATTCAGTTTGTCCCTTGCAGAAACTTAGGAGTAATCAGTAAACTTCCTGTTTTCTTACTTTACACATCTAATTAATTTTCAATTTTAACACTATTTGTATTCTTAACAATTCTAAAATTAATTCACATCTCTACAAATTTACTGCCACTCTTCTAGAACTATACATTTCTTTAGGGCAGTTTGACAATATATAACAAAAGCTATAATAATACGCTAGCCTATTATCAAAAAGACAAGGGATAAGTGTTGGTGAGGACATAGAGAAAAGGGAATCCTTACGTATTGTTTGTGCGAATGCAAATTGCGACAGCCATTATGGAAAACAGTATGAAGTTCCTCAAAAAATTAAAAATAGAACTACTGTATGGCCCAGCAATCCCACTTATGGACACATAATTAAAGGAAAGGAAATCACTATCTCAAAGATATATACACCCTCGTGTTCACTGCAGTTAACTCACAATATTCAAGACATGGAACTAACCTATGTGTCCACTGATGGATGAATGGATAAAGAGAATGTGATAATGTAACACACTCACTCCCGCCACGCACAGGAATATTATTCAGCAATAAAAAAGGAAATTCTGCCATTTGAGACAACAGGGATGAAGTAAGTCAGAGAAAGACAAATATTATATGATTTCATTTATATATGAAATCTAAAATAGTCGAACTCATAGAAACAGTAGATTAGTACCCAGGGATTGGGGCGGGGGGGGAGATGAAGAGATATTGGTCAAAGGGAGAAAATTTCAGTTATAAGATGAAAAAGTTCTGAAAAACCAACATTGCTAAGAGTGTATATTTTAAATGTTCTCACCACACATACACATAGAAAGGTAATTCTATGAACTGACAGATGTATTAACTAATCCTGTTGTGGTAATCATTTAATAAGGTATATGTGTATCAAATCATTATATTGTACACCTTAACCTAAAACAATATTATACATCAATTATATCTCTATAAACCTGGAAAAATCCAAAAAATTAGAAAAAAAATTAATGTGCTAGCCCTCTATATCAGTCATGGTTCTCCAGGGAAAGAGAACTAATGATGAAAGATGACAGATAAATAGACAAACCGACAAGAGTTTTTTAAGGAATTAGACTATGCAGTTATGGAGACAGGCAAGTCCAAATCTGCAGGGTAACCTGGCAGGCTAAAAATGCAGGCAGGAATTAATATTATAGGCTTGCGGCAGGATTTCTTTTCCAAGAAACCTCAATTTTTGCTCTTAAGGCTTTCAACTGATTGGATCAGACCCACCTACACTAGTGAGGGTCATCTGCTTTGCTTACAGTCAACTTATGGTAGATATTAACCACATCTGCAAAATACCTTCATAGCATCACTTAGATTACTGTTTGATTAAATAATGGTACTAATGCCTAGTGAAACTGACACATAAAAGCAACCATCACAGCCCTGACTCAGAAATTTCACTTTCCAGATTGCCTGGGTCACTCAGTTGGTTAAATGGCCGACTCCTGATTTCGGCTCAGGGCATGATCTCAGGGTCCTGGGATCGAGCCCCATGTGGGGCTCCAAGCTCAGCGGGGAGTCTGCTTGAGATTCTCTCTCCCTCTGCTCCTCTCTCTTGTGCTTGTGCACGTGCGTGCTCTCTCTCTCCAAAATAAATAAATAAATCTTAAAAAAAAATTTCACTTTTGGGAATTCATTAGGGCACAGATGTATGTGTAAGAATGTTCATTGCAGTGGAAACGCTCAAACATTATTATTTAGTGTGATTTGATAGAAGCCCACCTAGCAGGACAAATAAATATCCCCTTGACTTCTTCATGCCAAACCTGCAAGCATAGCCAAATGACACTGGAGTAAGTACTGTTAATGCTAACTCTCACGTTCATATAATCCTTCAAACACTTCCGTGATTTCTAAGATCAAAGTCAGCCTCTTTCTAAGACATCAAGAATATTTACTAGCTATATTTCTAGTCATTTTGGGGCTCTTCATTCTGGGAAACCTCCTCTTTTGCCAAGTCAGATAAAGACATCACCAGGGGGGTCACAGAAATAAATTAAAGTTATGATCCTATACCTAGGAATGACGGCAAAAGGTCTAGAAGCCTAAAGTTTTCGCTGATATGTTAACTCAGTTTCCAACAACAACTACAACAAAATAAATTGAGGCATTTAACGTTTTGTTCTTTTTTTCTTAAATTAAGGCTAAGAGTTTAATTGCAGAGAAGTGCAGATAACATATTCCAAGATTTTTGTCAGATGAAGAATTTAATTCTTGTTATCTTAGATTAGTAATTATGCAGAGAAGACTGGCATATGTTGAATTTTTAGAGGCAAACTTAAAGAGGAACTCTTAATAAAGTTCAAGAATCATATTGGGATCAAAAACTTCCAAAAGAATTTTATAGACAAGCTGTTAAACCTCTGGCTGTCAAACAAAGACTCTGTCCTACACCTACAGCTGCACATCTAGGGTGAGCACCTTACCAGGGGTGATGGAAATCTTACAGATCTCAGAAGGAAATGTTTGCCATAGTCTCTTTAGCGCTCTACAGTTACTAATAATCTGGTGGAGAGATCTCTCAATCTCAGACTTCACTGCAGTTACAAAATAAGTTTTTCTTTTTAATGGCTTACCAGGCTTTATGAAAATGTGTTCCATTATGTTTGTTCATCACTCAAATGTAATATTTTAGACTCAAATGCAAATTAAGCCCTTAGGTTAATAATCATAAACTAATACAGTCAGATCTAATCTACTGAAAATCTTGGATACATCACTGCACATATTATTTTCATCCACAAGTTAAAATTCAAATCAGAAATCCTTTGTAAAAGTATAACTGAAAATTACTACACAATATAATAAATCTATCAGAAAAAAGGGGGTGGTTAAAAAGCAAAGGTAGTGCAAATATACATATCTTAACATTATTCTATAGGTTTAATATTATTTTGATAAATAATATTTGGCTCCATCCAGTTTTCTAAAGTACGTAATAGATATATATAAATATACACATATGCAAATGCACCTACAGATCTATAATAAAAATTATTTAAACTTATTATTTTCCCTGAAGCATAGTGACCTCAAGAAGACTGATACAAGGGTAATCATAGAAAAAAAAATTGAAGAATTTCAGTCCCTGGTGTACTGTGAGAGAGAAAGAGGAAAAAAAAAAACCAAAACACTTAAACTGAATACTTGATTATTGAAGGCCATCCTCATAAGCAAAATATTTTCCCTCAATTACACCTAATTATTTAATTGTTTACATTTACTAATGAAACGAAACAACACAAAACAAACAACTGTAAGGGGCTGTTTTTCAGCAAGTGCATAATCATCAATCAACATGTACAGAAAGATTCTTAAAATCATATGAAGCTGGTCTGTTTAAATAGAAAGGCATATTTTATCCCAATCAATGCATAAAAGTAAAATTATCCATAACTGAGGCATGTTTCTCTGCTGTACAGTTCAGCTGTAATGATCCCCACACACTGCACTTGCACATCAATTATGATAATCATAATCACGGTCGTTAAGCTGAATGTTCATTATTATCAGGATGCTGGTGACAGCAGATTCAATCACCGGGTGCCATGGGCAAGCAGTCCCAGTCCCACCCAAGCTTCTGCAGACAGCGATGTGCCACATTAAATCTATGATGTGCTCCACATCCCACTCCATTCCAAAAGCCGTAGACGGTAAAGGTCAACTTTATGTTCTGTGCAATATGCTTAGGTTCTCTAAATTAATTCTTTGGAGTACTAGATATTTTTATGCTTTGTGGCTTATGAAATCCTGTTTAGGACCAAAATGCATGTGAAAATAACAAAAAAGGGCTGCCCTAATGTTGTAATTCACCTACAATAAGCAGATGAAGAAAGGCTCTAGCAACATGAACCATCTTAAAAGCCTCTTCCTGAATTCTGCAAACGTGGGAAAACACGAAATAGTTCCATTAAAATCAGTTGTCTAAAATGCATATGAGAACTCATTCCAATTCAGATAAAGGCCTTGGACTATTATTTCTGCTTCAGTAAATATGAACATATGTGAATGTTTTGACAACCAAAAGGATGTTTTTACTATACTGAATTTTTGTATTGTCCAACTCATTTAAATTTACCCAAATAGATTAAATTAATAGTGAATGACTGGTATATGCTCCCTATTGAATTTCACTTCTATTTTAAATATTGGTATCAGCACAGTATAGAGTTTATAAACACAAATTATTTACCTGAACTTAAAAAGTTTTATCATTTAAGACACAGGCCTACAATCTAACAACTTGGGGCATTTTACGAACAGATTAAAGAAAGGTGAGTAAGGAAGGGAAGGAAAAATAAACTAAGATGAAAACAGAGAGGGAGACAAACCATAAGAGACTCTTAACTCTAGGAAACAAACTGAGGGTTGCTGCACGGGAACTGGGTAGGGGGGTGGGTAACTGGGTGATGGACATTAAGGAGGGCACTTGATGCAATGAACACTGGGTGTTATATGCAACTGATGAATTACTGACCTCTACCTCTGAAACTAATAGCATAGCATATGTGAACTAAATTGAATTTCAATAAAAAATTTTAAAAAAGATATAACTTAAGTTGATTAAAAGTTATCATCACTAATTACATAAAAAAAGAAATGTGATATGTTTTATTACATTTTTTATTACAGATTTCCATGCTTTTAAGAAAAATCATATATGTTATTTTTCATTACTGATTTTCATACTGCGAAGAAAAAACTGTACTATTGGTTCTCCCTTTGTTGACCTTCTGATGTCTTTGTACAGTGTTTTTTGAGTCAATAGCATTAAAAATAAAACAAAAATATTTAAACAATATTTGATATTTAACTGATTTAATGTGAATGTGATCAGAGAAAGAGTATCTAACATTTGATTTTCTCTCAACTGATACCCTTTATCACTGTGTAACAAATGATTTGAAAATTATAACCTCCAGGCTTATAGATGATAGAAGAAAAGGAAATTCTCCATGTAGATAATCTTAAAACATGATGGAAAAGGTGGAGAACAGGAACCAACTATATTTAATTGAGCTGTTTCTTGGCTGAAATCAATTTATTGCTTTCAACTAAATGTTATATATAATTTAAATGTTTGTAAACAGTCCATCTTCCCACAGAAGAAGCATAAAACCAGGTCAGCCTTTCTTCTTCAATATTTTGATCTTAATAACTCTAGCCTCCCTAAAACTATCCTTACTCCACTAATAATGAATAAATTGTGGCCTCCAACTTCAGTAATCAAGAAACTAAGTTTTTATTGGACCCAATTCTCACCCAAATGACTTAACATCAAATCAAAATATAAATTATGTCTAATAGTTGTAAGATTTAACATATAAACAATAAAATGGCTACCTCTCTATCGTGCAGATTACATTAGCCACACAGAAGGATAATTTGTTTATTTAATACGTTTATTTGAAGAGATCAGAAAGTAGGAAGAAATAAGAAAGAAGGGAGGGAGGGTGGGAAAAAAGGAATTTCAATTTGCATTTAGTATTTTTCTACATGCTTTTATGTAGGGTTAAGTGGATTCATGATTTATTAAGACTTAAAGAATCCAGGGACACCTGGGTGGCTCAGTCAGTTAAGCATCTGCCTTCGGCTCAGCTCATAATCCCAGAGTCCTGGGATGGAGTCCCACATCGGGCTTGCTTCTCCCTCTGCCTGCCGCTCCCCCCTGCTTGTGCTCTCTCTCTCTGTTAAATAAATAAATAAAATCTTAAAAAAAAAAAAAAGACTTAAAAAAATCCCTATACTTTTCTCTCTTAATTTTCGGGGTCTACAAGAACAACTATTTGTCATTAACTTGTTAGGTATGTATACTTTCTAAAAGTATGGAGGGGCACATGATTCTTCAAAAGAACAAAATAAACTTTTTCTCTTTAGTGAGTATCCCAAAGTCTCTATATTTCCATGAAGTTGCTTACTTCTGTAAGATAGATGCATATTCTAAAATATGTTAGAATGTATGAGGTGAACCTGTCATATAAAACCAAAAAGTAGGGTGCCTGGGTGGCTCAGTTGGTTAAGCGACTGCCTTCAGCTCAGGTCATGACCCGGAGTTCCGGGATCGAGTCCCGCATCAGGCTCCCTGCTCAGCAGGGCGTCTGCTTCTCCCTCTGACCCTCCCCCCTCTCATGCCCTATCCCATTCTCTCTCTCAAATAAATGAATAAAATCTTTTAAAAAATAAATAAATAAATAAATAAAAATAAAATAAAACCAAAAAGTACTGTGTTATTCTAGGAAAGAAACATTTGCATAAGGATCTTATTTACTCGGAAATAGCTTAGTGTCCTGAGGTAAATCATTTATATTTAAAGAAACGAACACTTCCTTGAATTAAATAAAATGGTGAGGGGGCATAAAAGCAAAAAATGTTTATGTCAAATAGCAAATGAGATGTAGATCACATTATGCACATTCAAAATATGAAATTAAATAGTTTAAAAATTATATTTAGCTTATATTCTGAATGGTTGCATATCAGGTAAAAACAAATGCCAAGAATAACATCGTCACCAGTATTTAGGTTTGTCAATCAGTGAGCCAAATTGAACTACCCACTGTACCTATTCCTTATGATGTGGAATTATTATTTAGTATTTTAGATCATTTTTTTAAGAAAGAGGACTTAGCAGGTGGAAAAGAAAAAGGTACTTTCTAAAGTATCTGTGTTACTCCCCAGTGACTAACCTTCGGTAATCCCCTATTTACAATGTCCTAAAAAAAGACTTTTTCTTAGAGTTTGGTAAAATAAAGATATCATTTTTCTTAAGGGTCTAACATGTGTCTTCCTCTTGAGTAATGAGGATATGTCTGCAACTTTTGTTCTCCTCTTCATCTTTGCCATCCACAAGCTGAAATTCCTGTCACTTACCATTGCTGTAATGGTTTCCTTTATTTTGTGAGCACAGACACTGTTCTCATCTAAGATCACTTCCCCCTATTTTTATTTCTAAAATATAACCTTTACTGTATTTACCTTTTAGTAACGTGTCTTAAATCCTTTTGGAAGGAGGCTGTGTGTAAATGAGTAAATCCTCACTGACAGACTATTAATAGAACCAATACCATCTGGTATACCCTATGGAACTCAGTGGCTTTAACCCCTTTCCAGAATGTGACTTACAACATCATTTTATCTGCGTAATTATTTCTATAAATAAGTTATAGTTTCTGTTAGATAACAGGCTTAACATGTAGTAAGAACTTTACTTTTACATCACATTGGTGTAAGACACTTTGGTGTTTTCCCTATTCAGAAAATTTTCTCTAAATGCTAATAAATGTAACTCTGGAATCAATAAATATTTGCTTTCTTCTTTTCTATATCATTCATATATATATATATATATATATATATCACATATATCTCTATCTATTCCTATCTATATATCTACCTACCTACCTACTTATTTACTATCTATCTATCCACAAACACACAGAGATTGAGAGAAAGCAATCAAGCGCTGATCTCCATGTCTTGAGAGCTTGACTATTCTGTGACCACAGATTCAAGTTTTGGCCCTGGTTGGCTTTGGCAAAGCCATGATGCATGCCATAGGTCATTGGGTAGCTGAGCCATTACACATAAAAACATATAACACTAAAAAACGAAAACATAAATCTCTTACTGCCTAGAGAAGTCAGCAGGGCCATCTTTACATGAAATAGCTATAAATAAGTTTATAACCACGAAGGTGTTAACTGTAATGAGAATATTTATATTTGTTGTAATCAGTGTATATGTTTAGCCTTTCTAAAGGAACATTATTTTTTAATATTGCATTAACTTACCTTGTCACAGATCCACTTCTTAGGATTTTCATCTCTAAAATGTTGACTTCCATAAGAATTGGGACCATACTTGCTTGATGAATGCATTAATGGGATGTACTTTTTATTTTTATGGTAGGAAGAAAATGGCAAAAACCTGAAAGAACATTTAAGTGATGTTAATTTTATTTCTGTAGACATTTGATTAAAGGCATTAGAATTTAGAGAAGTAGTAAAGCGTAGTGAAAATAAAACATGGCTTGGAATCAGAATACCTGGATTCAACTCTAACCTCTGCCACTATCTCTGTTACTAACTTTTATGAATTTCATTTCTTATTCAGCAAAAGGAGATACTAAGACTTTTTTTAACAGAATTTTTATAAGTCTCAAATAGTTTGGAAATATAGAAAATTTTAAAGAATAAATTTATCAATTAATGATGCCAAATAATTCAAAATTTACCGTGTAAATAAAAATGTTAATTTAAAAATGGCATCCAAAAATGAAAAGGAGGCCCAGTATAGGAAATTCTCATTGAAATGAGTTTTCTTCAAAGTTGTTTTCTTTTTTTTATTGCGGTATAATGGACATACACGATTATATTAGTTTCAGGTATACAACATAATTTGATATTTGTATATATTGTGAAATGATCATCACAAGTCTAGTTAACATCCATCACTATACATAGTTATCTTTTTTCTTGTGATGACAAGTTTTAAAGATTTACTCTCTTAGCAACTTTAAAATATGCAATACAGTATTATAAATTATAGTCTCCATTATACATCTCCATCTGTACATTATGTCTGAATTATTTACTGATTTTATAACTTGAATTTTGTACCTTTTGACTCCCTTCCCCATTTCACCTACCCAACACCCGTCTCTGGCAACCACCAATCTGTTCTCTGTATCTATCAGCATTTTTTTTTAAGATTCCACATATAAGTCAGATCTTATGGTATTTGTCTTTCTCTGTCTAACTTATTTCACTTGGCATAATGCCTTCGAGGTCCATCCATGTTGTTAAAAATGGCAAGATTTTTGTTTATGGCTGAATTATATTCCATTGTATACAACACTTTTTCTTAATCATCCACTGATGGACATGTAGTTTGCTTCAACCCATATCTCGGCTGTTGTAAATAATGTTGCAATGAACATGGGGGTGCATATGTCTTTCTGAGTTAGTGTTTTTGCTTTCTTCAAATAAATATCTATAAGAGGAACTGCTAGATCATATGGTAGTTCTAGTTTTAATTATCTGAGGAACCTCCATACTATTTTCCATAGTGGTGGCACCAATTTACATTCCCACCAACAGTGCACAAGGGTCTCCTTTAGTCCATATCCTTGTCAACACTTGTTATTTCTTTCTGATACTAGCCGTTCAGACTGGTGTAGTAGGGTGATACCTCACTGTGGTTTTGATTTGCATTTCCCTGATAATGAGTGATGTTGAGCATCTACTCATACACCTGTTGGCCATCTGTATGTCTTTTTTGTAAAAATGTCTAAGTCCTCTATCCATTTTAAAATTAAACTGTTTTTCTTTTTGCTATTGAATTGTATGAGTTCTTTATATACTTAAATATTAACCCCTTAACAAATATATGATTTGCAAATATTGTCTCCCATTCAGTAGACTTTTCACTTTGTTGATGGTTTCCCTTGCTGTGCAGCTTTTTATTTTGATGTGGTCCCACTTGTTTATTTTTGCTTTTGTTGCCTTTGCTTTTGGTGTCAAATCCAAAAAAATCATCACTAAGACTGATGTCAAGGAGCTTACTGCCTATGATTTTCTTCTAAGAGTTTTATGGCTTCAGGTCTTACATTAAAGTCTTTCATCCATTTTGAGTTAATTTTTGTGTATACAATAAGATAGTGGTTCAGTTTCATTCTTTAACTCACCGAAATAATGAAGGCATTTTTGGTAGGGGTTATGAATAATGGGGTTTTTGAGTCAAACAGACTAGTATTCACATCTTAGCTTTGCCCTTGCTACCTCTGTTCCCTTACAGAAGTTACTTGACCTCTATGAGATTTCACTTCCACATGGGGTTGTTGTAAGGAATGAATAATTTAGTATATGCAAAGCTTAACATGGAGGCTGAAAGAGCAAATGCCCAATAAATAATGGGGGTGCTAAAAGTAGAAGTAAATGTAGAAGTAGCTTGTTGCCATAGCCATCATTATCATTAGCATTAGCATTATTATCTTAATGTGTTATCATGATCAACATAAAAGATCAAAATTTTAAGACCCATATAATCGTTCACGGACCAGCTAAGATTGTGATAATACTTTTAGTGTAATGTGGTGAAATGCTTAAATTCCTCACCAGAACCCTCTGAAATAAGAGTAAAGAAATTAAAAAAAAAAAAGTTATAAACCTATAAGAAGAAAGTGGAAAAGAGAGGAGAAACAGCAGGTGAAAATACCAACAAATTTTTGCCAGGTGAAAAGCTGATAGGAGATTCAAAAAACTGAAATCTCAGTTCCAGAAGAGGGAGAGGCCAAAGGGGAAGGGCCATTTTTGCAGAACTCCAGTGAAGCTCAGTAACAAAAGCTACAGTTATTGCAGAAAGTGAGAGTGAGGGATAGAACTGGAAACAGATTAAAAGTCTGTGCAAGAAGTAAAGAAATATTCACGTTCCTCTCCTAGGCCATGCATCCATGAGAAGAGCCTTTTCTCAGAAACTTTACACCAGAGAGCTCTGGTCTCAGGGGAAGCAGGCACAGGCCAATGGGAGGCACCGAATGGGATATATGATTTTATTTATTTATTTTTTTATTATGTTCAGTTAGCCACTGTATAGTACATCATTAGTTTTTGATGTAGTGTTCAATGATTCATTAGTTAGGTATCTACTCATTGAACTCTTCCCTTGCTCGTATCTATGTGAACTGGCAGCTGGACTTAAATATTTCATTCACATGAATGCATCTTCTCAAAAAGATACTGGGAGTGCCCAGAGAAACAACTTCACTATCGACATTTGAAGAATTCTTAATTAAAAGTCGATCAAAAAGCTACTCTCACGTACAAATATATTTCTAGTCTGATTTTTAGAGTCTCCTTTAATATGAATCTAAGAATGGATTACCAATTGGGGAAACTACCAACATGAAAGAAAGACACAGATCTAAACACAAAAGATAATCTGGAGGAAAGAGATTTAATGAAGGAAACAGGAGTAAACCTCAAAAATTTTAATTAATATAATCGAAGAGGATATGGTGCTAATGAAGTTGGAGTTAGATGCTGTTTTAAATAAAAGAAACTAGAGAAAGAGATCTGGGCAATAAAAAATATATATCTAGTGAAATGAAATATTCTGCTGAGAAGAATATTCTGAAATTCAGGCTTTGAAAAAATAAAGTTGAGGTTCAACAGATTTATTGACCCCATAACCGTATGTCAATATTTTCACATATATTATCTCATTTAATTAAGACAAGGAAGGTTTTTTTTTATTATCTCAGTTGAACTGAAAATTTGATTCTTTGCCATGATATTCATAAATTTGTTTAAAAAATAATAAAGGAAAGCAGCATTATTTCATTAATTTTAATGCTTCTCTACAATTCCTTTTTAATGTTTTTTTTCCTTTTTAATGTTTATTAATAAACTTCTTTTTAATATTTTTCCTAAGAAAACATCTCTAATACTATTTAAAATATAAAAACAAACATAACACAGAGCTTTGAATTACACAAAATTACACAAGCATGTATTACACACGCTCCTGGGAAAAGAGCTCTCATATAAGACAGATTATGGTCCTTCCAGTGCTAATTTGCACATGGGATGGACATCACACACACACAAATTAATGTGGCCCCAATGTCCCTGAGTATACAAAGGGGGTGCTGTGAGCCGGCTGCTGAACTTACAGTTTTTATCACTTCTGAATTGCATTTTAATAGTACATTTTTCTTTTGTGTCTGAACAAAATTTGCTTTCTCAAGGGAATGGATGGCTGAGGAGACAAGGCTGAAAGACTAAGTATTTTCTTGTCCATGAGTTAATTTTACTTTCATTCAGCCATAATGTTTCACTGAAGTAACATGTATATGTACATATGTGCATATATAGGTATATATATTAAAAAATTTTAGATGTTTTATAAATAATTTTCAAATATTTATCTTCAGATTAGGAAGAACTCATTTAATTCTCAAATAGGATTTGCTCTATAAAAGTATAAATAGCTATGAAAACCCTATAAAACCAATTTAGTTTATAAGCAAACTTTTAGATAAATACCATTTACTTTTTTAAATGTTATCTTAACAGTTTTTTTTTTTTATTTTTTTTTTTTTTTTTTTTTTGACAGAGAGAGACACAGTGAGAGAGGGAACACAAGCAGCAGGAGTGGGAGGGGGAGTGGGAGAGGGAGAAGCAGGCTTCCCGCAGAGCAGAGAGGCTGATTTGGGGCTCGATCCCAGGACCATGGGATCATGACCTGAGCCGAAGGCAGACGCTTAATGACTGAGCCACCCAGGCGCCCCTCTTTTAACAGTTTTAAATATATTTTCAGATTTACCTCATACTTGCAGTAATTTCTTTTCAATTAGCTGGATACCATATTAAAGAAGATATGGGTTAGCTTATTATTTTATAATCTCATCAAAGATTCACATCTGGAAGAAATTCTAAAATATAATGTGGAGATACAGTGGCTTCATGAACACATCATTACATGAATGTGTGGGCAGTTAGGGAAGAATTTGTAGAGGCCTCAGGAAGCAAAAATTGAAAATAGTCAATTAGCTTCAGGGAAAATGGGTTCACTGCAAATACAAAGTCTTTATACTTTGAGTATTAATATACTTAATATTATTTTCCAAATAAGAAGACTAATGAATTATACTTACATTTTTTTCCTCTTATAACTCCCTTTTATCCCCCCCTTTTTATAGTCTAATTATTGCCACTCATAATTCTAGGTTTTCCTCCAGTCTGTCTATTTCACTGCCAAATAACTGAAATCTGCAAATTATGAAACCCTCTTGCCTACTGATCCAAGCCTATCTTCTTCAGCCCAGCTATCAGGCTTCTTAGAATGCACCTGGATCTGTTCGGTCTCCTACCACTCCCTGTCTGCCATTCCACTGATGCCATTCTCCTGTCTTTCTTTCTGTCTTTCCATCCTACCTCTGCCTTTGCCCATGCTCCTCTCTTCCTGATATGCTGATCCATACACTGCTCATCTTTCAAAATCCAGCTTAACACCCAGTTTTCCTAGGCAGCTTAATTATCCCACTGCAGTCCACACTGATCTCTACTGTCTTAATAATATTCATTCATTAAACAAACATTAAATTAAGTGCTTTTATATATTAAGCATTTTGAAAAACACTGAGATAGAATGATGGAAGATACCTAAAAGGAATTCACCTTAAAGTAGGGAGTGGAGATGAGACAACACAGAAGAATGTGTTAAGTTTTCTGACAGACGTACACACAAGAGGCTACTAAGGCACAGAGGAAGGTTTATGTTTGTATATGCATATGTGTTCATAATATGCATACGTTTTGGGGGGTTATTGGCAAGGAGTTGGGAGATGGGACATAGAAAAGTTATCTTTTCAGACTGTGTATGCAGAACTCAAAGACAAGTAGTTAGTCAAGTTAAGAAGCTGGTAGAGGCTATTTTAGACAAAAAACATATACAAAGATATGGAGGTGAGTTAGAGCATAAAAAGGAACGCTGAAAGAACTGAAAGGGGTTCAACACAGCTAGAAACTGGATTCTTTATACAGGAAACAAAGTAGATCATGTAGAGTCTTATGGTGAAGACGACTGCATGGTAAATAAGGAGAATATATATATAGTTTTATATTACAGATCTTTACACACTACAAAACATCTGTCTTTATGTTTACATTTATATAAATTTTGACTGCTCAGGAGGATAGTTATGCAAGCCATGATGGATTCTAGCTAGGTAAATCATCCCAAAATGGACATGGTGATAACAATTTAGAGATGCCAAGATACATGCCTATGGGAACACATCTCAAACACCAAACTTGCCCTAGATCAGCTCTCTCTCTATTAAATGGCTCTTAGTAAAATATATGCATTAACACAAGGCAAGATAAAGGGACACTTTATTCAGGATAAAGGCACACTTTATTACAAGTTAGGAATTCGGTTCCAGACCACAATAAATTTTCCAATGAGCTATGCAAAAGAATGCAAATAAGTTTTTTTGCTTAGGCCAAAGGCAAGAGAAATAGTAAACCAGAGCAAGACAATATCTAACCTGAGCTGTAACAAATGGGTCAGACCTCATTAGACATATATGGAAATTGAAGAAGAGCATGCAAGTCAGGGACTGGTATGAGTAGATACCTCTTACAGAGGTAAGAGCTTGGAACACACATGTGGGGTCTTTTAAGTGTGTAGCTAATTTGCTTGGAAAATAGAAAGAATGCTTTTCATAGGGTGCATTCTGGTTCCTATCAGAACAGGCTAAGCTTCAACAGTTTTATCTTAGTTAACATCTGTAGGAAATATTGTCCCAGTGACTTTATTCTTTCCTCGCAAATACTATTGCCAAAAGGGGGCTCATCATTTGGGCTCTAAGCTGATCCTCTCCCTGAGAGGCAGACTTGACCATAGCATTACAAAGGCTAATAAATCCTGGGGACCAAGGTAAGGTGGCCGATTACCACACTGCTCTCTTTAAACTATGCTGTTAAATCAGATGCTTTGTGATGCTTTGATACCAAGACATGTCTGACATTTTCCACCTTTTATTGAAAAAAGATATTTTTCTTATATATGAATTATAAAATAAATACAGGACTCTTACATAATAAGTGACTATCAGATCTAATTTTTCATGTGGAAAAGGGAAACAAAAATACTTCTACATCATCCCAGATTGGTTATAAAATAATTTAGTCTTCAAGTTTTTAAAACCTCCTACACTTTATACACAAGAAAAGTAAAGTGATGAGATGATGGCATAGCAAATAAGGTCTTATGAATTTTACTGTCTTAATATTTGAGTAATTGAACTTCATATGCGCAAGCAGTAGTTTACTTCTAACTTTATTAAGAGTTACTCTAAGATAATATCTTGATCATGCACTACTGAGGTAATAAATGACCAAAGAATCTCTCAGCAAATCAATTACAGTTTTATCTTATGTACAACACAGAGTGGGAATCATGCCATTATTTTTTCTTACAGCAATAATGGTTGCTCTAATGTTTTATTTTTATTTTTTTAATTTTGGGGGGGTTGGTAGCAGAAGTATAGATATGCTCAAAAGATCACAAGCTGCATTAATAAAGATCTTAGTGTATGAGCAGCCCCTCCCAATCATTAACAACACTGGAAGGACAGACACTCCCTAATGGGGATACAGGAGTGAGTGCTAGAATTCATCCCAGGATCTTTGCTTAAAAGGCATGTATTTAAAATACTTGCAAAAAAAAAAAAAAGGAGCAAGGAAAAAAAAAAGGGAGCAAGGGTTCAGAGCTTTGTAATGTTCAAAATAGAACAGTTATTTAGTTGTAGGTAAATAAAGTAAAATAGGAGGGAAAAAAATCCACTATGGGCTAATTAGGGAAAGGCATTTCCTTTACTTCCAGAGGGAATTCTCTCTAGTCTACAAAACTTAATTTGACAAGCAAAGACAGCTATGTGTAAAAGTTTGGAAAGAGGTGATGAAAGAACTGAAAGATTAAACATGAATCAAGCAAGTTGATTTAATCTAATAAACCAATCAACAAATAATTTTCATGTTATCTTAAAAGTACACCTGCTCAAAAATGAATCTGTTAGACTTTAATATTACAATTGTTATTATAAAATAGAAAATAGTAAATTTAATGTTTTGAGGGC
Organism: Phoca vitulina; assembly: GCF_004348235.1. Classification (NCBI taxonomy): domain Eukaryota; kingdom Metazoa; phylum Chordata; class Mammalia; order Carnivora; family Phocidae; genus Phoca; species Phoca vitulina. The sequence continues at coordinate 8,036,363 of NW_022589729.1, forward strand.
TGAGTTATAACCAGTTCATTTCTGGTCTCATCAGATGACTCAGTTCTCATTAACCAATCAGAGCTTTTTTTAAAAAAAAGATAAAGCACTTTGATAAAACACATAATTGGAAATATGCAAATTATTTTGTCAATTACATTTTGAGACATGTTTTAGATTTGTAGTGTGTATAATTAATAATGAATATTGAATTAATATAATGAATAATGAATGCATATCATTTTGCAATATATGTAAATGAAATCACTATGCTGTACATTTTAGGCTTATACAGAACTATATGTCAATTATGTCTCAATACTGAATAATTTTAGCTCTACTAAAACACCAGGTTAAGTGACTCAGGTCTGATTCATAAAAAAGGGCCATTAAAAAGCTGAATATTTTTCCTTTAAATACAGAATAATCTAAATTTTAGAATTACTTTAGCAAATAAGACTTTTTTACTACGTTCAATATGAGAAATAAAGTATTTTCATTGTAGGTATGAAGAACCCAAATTTCCAGATAAACCTAACATATAACTCATTAATATCAATAGAAAGCTCTCAAAACATAGTCCACTGCTCTATTAAGATGTTTTAGTCTACTAGAATTTTGGTTGAAGAGACGTTAATGAAATAAGCAACAGACTGGGACAGGAAATAGATGGGCTTCATTTGTGGAAGAAGACAGCTTTCACTGAGATTTTAATGTAACCATAGCTCTAAGTGTTTAATACATAAAGTATTTTATACTTAGAGTGGAATTCATAGCAGAAATTTAAAACTCATGAACTATTTAAGCAGCAATATCAATAACACAGGTCTCTCCCCCAGGGTAGAGACAGAAATGTAATATTTAAGGAACGCAAACGGCAAGACTATCTGTTCAACTAGACAGTAAGCTTATATTGCAAGCTTCTAAATTTAAATGGAAAGACATATTTTGCCCTTCTTCTTACATTTTTCTTAGCTTAAGAAGAATAGAACTCCCAGATATATTATTATTATTATTATTATTATTATTATTATTAACAATCTCAATGCTGACTCAGTAATTTCATTACGGCTATGCAACAACTTTCTGACATATGTTTTGCAGAGTTAACCTTTCTCTAGTTAATTGTGAAAAACCTTTAAAAAAATATCTCTGCTAAAAGATACTAAATTTAAATGTTCCAGCTAAGTAACAGTTACACAGGCTCTTCTTTTAGGCCATTTATATCAGATGTTTTAAACTAACAAAGATGCCAGTATAGCTAAAACGGCTGAGCTCAGATATTTTTAGGACTTGTATAATTGATATAAAGAACATATAATTATGCATGTTAACTATACTAGAATTAAAATGAAAAACTTAATAAAAAAGAACATATAATTAAGAAGGAAAATAAGGCTGTGGGAAAACACTTGTACAAATTATTGTTAAGAAGGTCTAAGGAAAAAATAAGCTGAAACTAAAAAAAAAAAAAATCGTTAAGGAAAATCAATTATTCTTTGTTAAGTAATATTCCAGAGTAGCATATTCCAAACTATGGTCTGTGGATGAGGAGATTTCATGGCCAATTATATTACAACTATATTATTAGATCTACAAAGCCAGGAGATCTCTGTCTATCTTGTTTATTGCTCTGTCCCCAATGCCAAATATAGTGCCTGGCACATGATGTAGTAATATTTGTTGAATGAATAAGTAAATAAGTTTGCAAAATACTATAGATTATATGTTCCTTCTTTGAAGTTCACACTAAATAAAAGTCTATTTAAGACTGAGACTATAAGACTACTTAAGACTGTAAATGCCACAAAAAAAACCAGTTTAACTGTTTTAAATATAACTTTTCCCAAATTTATTTGACAGAAAACCCATGAACATTTTCCAGACTAGCATTTTAAGAGATACAGTTTGGAAAATAATATTGAAAGTAAGAGAAAGAAAAACAGAAGCATAAGACCACTTATTACTGGGACTAATAGGGTAATGTTAATAAAGATCAAAGAGAAATCACAATGGAACTCATTTTCTTTTGCTTGATTTTTCTTTCAATGAGAATAATTTTGGTGGGTGATCAGACAGATTAGGACAAAACAAATCAGACTTAGTTTAAGCTCAAGCTCAGTATGTAAAAAAAAAAAAAAATTGATACTTACCATTTGTCAAGCATTATACTCAGTATACTGCATAAGTCATGGGCTACGCTCCTGAGGAGTTTATCACCTAGAACGAGGGTCTCCAATATTTTAATCTAGAAGGGCTAGGTAGGTAACACCAGTGAGTTAGATGTAAAAACTAAGAATGTAAACTTCAATTATTGCCATGTAAGAGTGTGGGCCCACTATTTCTAGATCACCTAGCATTTAATATAAGCTGGAAAATCTGAATTTTCAAAAGATTTAATTACCATTTTTATTTACTTTTCAATTAATTTAATTTTTAGAAAATTGTAGGATCCAAATATAACAGACCTGGAGACTGTATGCAACTCAGAAGCCACTAGTTTGTAACCTCTAATTTAAAATTTACATGGAGCATCTAGCACTTTCAATGACTTCAAGGGCTCTAGCCAAAATATATCTCAAGTTACTGAGCAGACCTATGGATGAAATGCAAATCACAATCAGTTATTCTTAAGAAACTGTGACTGTACCAGTGTTCCAAAATGTATTTAAAAGCAGAAGAATATAGATTCTACAATATATAGGTGGCTTAATTTGATGTTTATTTTCAGCACAATTCTAAAGTGGAATATTCAAATAAAATTTTAGAAAAATTTTATATACACACATATATAAATACAGAAAGAGATGTATATGCATATAGACATAAATATCACCATGGGTAAGAGTAAAATTTTAGATATATGCCTGAAGTTTGGCAAAGAATTGGAAAGTTCTTTTATGATATCCTGAAGAATATGGGAGAAGTAAGAACTAGCTGATATTTAAAGAAGAAAGCAAAGCTATCAATGAATGACTTCCCAATGGCCAAATCTAATATATTCTTTTAGTTCTCACATGACTTGACCTCTGCATCATGCTGTTCATCCAGTCCTTGCAGTGAAATTTCTTTTCTCTACATCTGCACAATATCTCCTGGTTCTCTTCCTTGCTTTCTCGATTTCTTGACAGGCTTACCATTTTCTGCCAATACACTGAGTTAATGATGCTTATCTTAACCAGAACTGTGAATTAGAATCACTGTGGCATATATCTCAAACACATCTGCCTACTGAGTCAAAATATCTGTGACTTAGGAAGGCATATGTATATAATATTAAGCCTCAAGGTGATGGAGATGAGCAACCTAATAAAGAACCATGGTCCTAACATTAAAGCAACTCCCAGAAATCTGTACTTAATCTTCTCGCTATATAGTTTCGCCCTAGGAGATTTTTCCACCACCAAGGTTTTAACTATTTCCTCTACAGTGATGATTTCTAAATCTTTATCTCTATATACAGTGTTTTTATTTGACTCAAGACTAATATTTTCAAGGACTCTGAAAAACAAACTGAGGTTCTAGAGGGGAGGGGGGTGGAGGGATGGGTTAGCCTGGTGATGGGTATTGAGGAGGGCACGTTCTGCATGGAGCACTGGGTGTTATGCACAAACAATGAATCATGGAACACTATATCTAAAACTAATGATGTAATGTATGGGGATTAACATAACAATAAAAAAATTAAAAAAAAAAAGACTAATATTTTCAAATGTTCACTAGGAATATCTACCTAGATGCACAATAGGAAAATTAAACAGAGCTGCCCCCAAATTAAACTTATATCCAAAACCTCCATCCTATCAAACCTATAATGCTTCTTATACAGACATACTTCATTTTATTACACTTTGCTTTATTGATCTTTTCAGATATTGTGCTTTTTACAAATTGAAGGTTTGTGGTAACCCTGTTCTGAGCACGTCTATCAGTGCCATTTTTCTAATAGCATTTGCTCATTTTTTCTCTCTGTGAAACTTAGGTAGCTATCACAATACATCAAACTTTTTCATTATTTTCATTATTCATTATTTTCATTTTTCATTATTATATTTGTTACAGTCATCTGTGCTCAGTGGTCTTTGATATCACTATTATAATTGCTTTTGGGGCGCCATGAACTATGCCCGTCCGTATAAGACAGGGGACTTAATAAATGTTCCATGCGTTCTGACAGCTCTGCCAAACTGGCGTTCCTCCATCTTTCCCTCTCCCTCTCCTCAGGCCTCCCCTTCCCTAAGACACAAAAATATTGCAGTTAGGCCAATTAACAATCCTACAATGGCATCTAAGTAGTCAAGTGAAAGTTACAGTCACATGTCTCTAAGCTTTAGAAATGATAAAGCTTAATGGGGAAGGCATGTCAACAGACAAGACAGGCCAAAAGCTAGCCTCTTGCTCCAAAAAGCTAAGTTGTGAAGGCAAAGGGAAAGTCCTTGAAGGAAACTGAAAGTGCTTCTCCAGTGAACACACAAATGATAAACACATGAAACAGCCTTATTGCTGATATGGAGAAAGTTTGAGTGGTCTGGATAGAATTATCGAACCAGCCACAGCATTCCTTTAAGGCAAAGCCTAATCCAGAGCAAGGCCCTAACTCTATTCAATTCTGTGAAGGCAGAGAGAGGTGAGGAAGCTGCAGAAAAAAAGTATAAATCTAGCAGAGGTGGGTACGTGAGGTTATGGGAAGAAGCCATCTCCATAATATAAAAGTGTAAGGTGAAGCAGCAAGTGCTGGTACAGAAGGGATAGCAAGTTATCCAAAAGATCTAGCTAAGATAATTAATGAAGGTGGCTGCATTAAACAACCGATTGTCAATGTAAACAAAATAGCCTTCTATTGGAAGAAGATGCCATCTAAGACTTTCATAGCTGGAGAGAAGTCAATGCCTGGCTTCAAAGCTTCAAAGGACAGGCTTACTTTCTTGTTAGGGGCTAATGCAGCTGGTGGCTTTAAGTTGAAGCCAGTGCTCATTTACCATTCCAAAAATCCTAGGGCCCTTAAGAATTATGTTAAATCTACTCTGCCTGTGTTCTGTAAATGAAACAAAAAAGCCTGGACAGCACATCTGTTCACAACATTAAAGCCCACTGAATATTTAAGCCCACTGTTTAGACCTACTGCAAAGAAAAAAAGATTCCTTTCAAAATATGACCACTCACTGACAATGTATCTGGCCACCCAAGAGTTCTGATGGAGATGTACAAGACTAATGTTGTTTTCATGCCTGCTAACACAACATCCATTCTGAAGCCATGGATCAGTGAGTAATTCTGACTTTCAGGTCTTATTTAAGAAATACAATTTTGTAAGGCTGCCTTAGATAGTGAGTCTTCTAATGGATGTGGGCAAAGTAAACTGAAAACCTCCTGGAAAGGATTCACATTCTAGATGCCACTAAGAACATGCATGATTCATGGAAAGAGATCAAAATATCAACATTAACAGGAGTTTGGAAGAAGTTGATTCCAATCTTCATGGAAGACTTTGAAGGGTTTGAGATTTCAATAGAGGAAGTACCTACGGATGGAGTAGAAATAGCAGGAGAACTAGAATTACAAGTGGAATCTGAAGATGTGACTGAATTGTGCAATCTCATGATCAAACTTGAACAGATGAGGAGTTGCTTCTTATGGATGAGCACAGAAAGTGGTTTCTTGAGATGGAACCTACTCCTGGTAAAGATGCTGTGAAGACTGTTGAAATGACAACAAAGGATTTAGAATACTACAAAAAGGTAGTTGATAAAACAGTGGCAGAGTTTGAGAGGACTAACTCCAATCTCTCAAGAAGTTCTACTGCAGGTAAAATTCTATCAAACAGCATCGCATGCTACAGAGAAATCGTTCCTGAGAGGTAGAGGTAATTGATATGGCAAATTTCACTTTTGTCTTAAGATATTGCCACAGCCACCCAACCTTCAGTAACCGCCCTGATCAGTCAGCGGCCATTAACACTGAGGCAAGACCCCGTAACCAGCAGAAAGATTACACCTCGCTGGAAGCTCAGATGATGGCTAGCATTGTTCAGTAATAAAGTATTTTTATTTTTTATTAGAAAAGAATGCTTTATTAATTATCCTTATAGATTTAAATTTTTAGAGCCTTTAGAGTATTTGTTTGTCTCCAATTTTTATTTAAATCCTAGTTAGTTAACATGTAGTGTAATATTGGTTTCAGGAATAGAATTTAGTGATTCATCACTTACATATAGTAATAAAGTATTTTTAAATTAAAGTATGGACATTTTTAGAAATAATGCTGTTGCATACACTTAATAGACAACTTACAGTGTCAAAATAACTTTCATATGCATTGGGAAAACAAAAAATTCATTTGACTTGCATTATTGCAATATTCACTTTATTGCATGGTCTGGAACCAAACCTGCAATATTTCTGAGGTATGCCTGTATGTTTCCCTTAGTCAAGTAAGGACATCACCATCTGGCCAATCAACTCAGCCAGAAGCCATCAAGTCAAGGCACTAAAAGGACTCCCTGCCTGGCAGCCCTCAATCTGAAGAAATACTTGTTCATGGCCCTGTTCCCATAAAACACTGCATTTGATATAGTGTAACACACCCTCCCCAAGATCACAACTGTGATTTATTTATATACATTTGTATATTATGTTTTATGTTTATATATGTTAGTTTTCTTTATATGTTAATTTAACATATCCATTACATTAACACATATTTACTATTTATTGTGTTCCAATCCTACCACTTACGTGGGCTAGTTCGATTTTATAAATTGAGCAAAACAGATTCTCTTTCAGGAATCTGAACTGAAAAACAGAACTAGCTGTGGGTTCTAGAGCTGGAAGGTTATACTACATCAGGCCTGGAACAGCCAGGATAACTGAGTGTAAGCTGAAGATTTATGAGAAATACACTACTAGCAGATAAAGCTAATCAGCAGAAAGAGGATAAGAGGCAGAAATGCAGAGAAAAGCAGAGATGACACTAGAGAGGGAAACCATGCCCCTGCAGCCCCCAAGGTCACTTTAGTCCAGTTTCTCTTTGGTTCCTCATATTTCTATAAGAGTCCTTACTCTATCTTTTCAAACACACCCTTACCCTTTACAGTTACCTTGAATGGATCTTTGTCCTTTGCAGCTAAGGAAGCTCTAAGACAGTGATTCTAAATGTATCTGTGCCTTTGACCACACCATCCACACCCTATCAGACTGTTCCCTAAATTTGGTTTAGGGTTTATAGGATTCTACCTATAAAGCTGTCTGTCAACCTTTCTCTTCCCCTCCACTACCAACGTCCCTGTTCTACTACAAGTCCTCTTTATCGCAGACTTGGGACTATGGTAACTTAGGTCCCCTAACTGGTCTTTGTCACCACTGACTCCCAAATCTTAACCATGGACAGAGCTAGTATAGAGTGATATTTTTAATCTATCTGACCCCCTCACTCCAGTGATGGTTTTATACCGCCTTTTATATGGTAAAGTCCAAATACTTTATCATCGTTCACATGGCCCTTTAGACTCTGGCTCCACCTGGACTTTCCAACTCGTCTCTGCCCCATTTCATGAGGTACCAAAGCCATGAGCTGAGCTTCATAAGATACCTCAGGAGGCAAGCTGAAATCCTCATAAGCTATGCACTTTGTAACACAGAGATGGCTTTATCCAGGCTACCTCCTCTCGCCACTCTCCTTGCTCTGTCTGGCAAACTTCTGTTTAGGCTTCAAGTTTCTTCCGACCCCAACACACTTTTTAAACACTAAACTGAAACAGGAAAATCCAGGCTGTATAAATGCCATACCAATATAAGAATGTCGAATATGGCACAAAATGACTCGACTTCTTTCAAAAGAGAAATTCCATGTACCTCATCAACTGACCTAAAGTCGATTGGCAAAACTTTATCTAGCATATATTAAGGCGTTGTATTAAGAAGAGTGCATAGAATCTGATAATACCAAACTAAAAGACTACAAGTGTCTTTTTATGACTTGTTCAATTACATACACCAAAAGTGTATTTAATATTCTCAGGATATCACTAAAAGTATTCCAAATTATCACTGTTAGGTTGATGTTATAAATATTAAACTTCTTTAGCCTTAGATGTCTATAGAAACAGAATTCTAGTATTCTGTGGTCATTTATTTAAAAAAATCTTTTTTTTTTTTTTTTTTGGAAATAGTGAACAAAACAAGAGCACAGTTCTCACTGTAGAGCCAAAGTAATAAAGGGCTCTTTTGTAGACAAATTCTAGAACTTCTTAATTATACACAGGCTTATTATCTGTATCTCCAGTGTTATAAAGTACCAGAACTTCATTAGAAAAATTAAGCTGGAAAAATGAAGGCAGCACTTTGTAAATTTCCAGTGGAAATTAGCTGGGAGAGGCAGAGGAATACTGGATCAAAAGAGGGTAATCATGCTTAACTGTGCCCTAGAGCACCCGCATGTTTAATACGATTTGCACAGTAACTACCTCTCCTATTACTGCTTGTTTGGAGTAGTCTGTGTTAATGGGGTTAGCTAATTTAGTATTTTAACTTAAAAAGGCTCTGCTGATTAATAAATGTTGCACACTGTGCTAGTAATTAAAATAAATGGAAGAGTTACAAATAAAAGTTGAATTGTTAAGAAAACATTATCTGAAAATATATGATAATCCCTATTTATCATAATACAATAACAGTTCAGAAAATATGCAAATTATAAAGGTCTAAGGTGTTTGAAAAATCTCAAAAGTCAAAAAAGTTTTGAGATGTGTTAAATTTCTTTATCACTACTCTTTAGTGAAAAATATAACCAGATCTTATGTCTATATACATTTTTTAATTTAAAAACTATTTAGATCTAGTTTCTGAACCTTTCCCATAACATTTTTCCAATGGTAACTGTCTATAAAATGATACTGACACTTAATTAGAAGCAATATTTAAAAGATTTAAAAATGACTAATCTATTTACCAAGCCTTCTGTCTAAGATAGGTTGCAAATCTGAGGGAATGAAGGCAGATACATAAGATTCATAGGTGCTGAATGTTTTTCACCAGTGCCAACAAATGGCAGAGCTAGTTCTGCTTTGCTACTAAATATGTATAGGATGTCTCCCATTTCACCTAATCTGAATAACAGAGGGTGACAGAACATGTCATCCCAGATAATGCCACTTTGGGAAAGGATTATTTTGAACTAAAAGCACTTGAAAAGAATAGGTACATGAAACATGATCTGAACTCCCCCACCCCTTTTTTTCCCCTAAAATCAGGAGATAACACGCCCATAGGATAGCTGACTTTCCTATATCAGGAGAAAAGAAATGTTCTTGTCACCAGAGATGAGGAGTCGAAGCCGAGAGAATTTTGTAAAACAGAACTTGTTAAGTAACTTTTTTATCTTCCTTTGGTCTCCCCACACATTTTATTTTCCTACAACTGTTTCTCATTGTTCAAGCTAATGTATAAGCACTTAGGACTTGCCACTAGTGGGTGTTCATTTCCTTATGGGGCTCCTGTGTCATGTAATACTTATATTTAATAAATGTGTGTGCTTTTTTCCTATTAATCTGTCTTATGTCAATATAATTCTCAGGCCCAGCTGAAGACCCTAAGGGGGTAGAGGGAAAGTTTTGCCTCTCCTACAATAACTCTCAGAAACTTAACACCTTTTATTTTTCAAAAAGATGTAGAAACAGCTTTTGAGTGGTCTGTACTCAGGTTCTGATGAAAGCCTATACAAGTTTAAAATATAATATCCTTATACTATGATTCAGTCATGAACTTCTCTTCATCGGGAGGCTCAAGCCGCAATCATATTTTTTTAATCCTCTAAGTGACCATACCTTAAACCTGCAGAAGAATCTCAAATCTTTAGGAATCCAAGGATTTCCCTCAAGTTTAGCTCAGGTTTATAATTAATCTAAACACCAAAGTCTGATCTAGCAAGGTAGTTCCTTAACTTGAAGAACAAGTTGTATTAGTCTTTTATTGCTGCTACACCACCACCACCAACTTAGTGGCTTGAAGAATACAAATGTATTATCTTAGAGTGCTGGAGGTCAGAGTCTGAAATGGGTCTCACTGGGCTAAAATCAGGGTGTTGGCAGGGCTGCATTCCTTCTGGAGTTTTGTTTTGTTTTGTTTTTAAAGATTTTATTTACTTATTTAAGGAAGAGAGAGAGAAAGAACATGAGCAGGGGGAGAGGCAGAGGGAGTAGCAGACTCCTCGCTGTGCAGGGAGCCTGATGTGGGGCTCGATCCCAGGACCCCAAGATCATGACCTGAGCCAAAAGCAGGTGCTTAACTGACTGAGCCACCCAGGCGCCCCTCCTTCTGGAGATTCTATGGGAGAATTCATTTCTTTACCTTTCCCAGCTGCTGGAGACTGACAGCATTCCTGGGTTGTAGCTGCTTACTCTGTACTCAAAGGCAACAAAGACGAGTTGTCTTTCCCACATCACATCACTCTGACCTTCGATGTAGTCAAATCTCTGCCTCCCTCTTCCACTTTTAAGGACCCTTGTGATTACATTGGGCCCACCCAGATCATCTAGGATAATCTCCCTCAGCTTTAAATTCTTAATGATATCTGCAAAGTCCTCTTCATCATGGAAGGTAACAACATATTCACAGGTTCCTGAGATGCGGTTGTAGACTCTGGGGTGGGGGCTGGGGGGAGCATTATTTTGCCTCCCAGAACACAGACTAGCACTGACTTCTACTGCAATGTCTTAAGTCCATTCCATTTTGGATCCAGTTATAGTCTGCATAATTATATTCTCTATACTAAGTCAGAATGTTTACAATTAACAGAGGGTATTAACATATAGGACCTTAGCCCCTCTCGTGAGACTTTAAGTGAAGCCCATATCAGCCTATACCACCTGACTTATCATCACCCACTCCATTGCATCTCTGCCACCTGATGGGTAAGTTAGACATTTACTTGGATAGCTCTTGGATGGCATGGCCTTCCACTTCTTCCACCTCTTAATAACAATGATTTCTTTCTCCACTTCATCTGGGCAACTTGCATGGTTCCATTTTACATCTAAAAATATTCTTTGAAATGCTCTTTGGAAAAAATCTAAAACACATATGTGTTGTTGTTTCCATTTTGTTAAAAAGTAAAAATAATCCTTTTTTATGTTTTTAAGTGAATTTCAGATCGAGTAAATCATGGGAGTTAGAAAATTCCTCAATGGAAGCAGAAGAGAACATGGGATACAAAGAGGATGAAAGCACCTCAGTACCTCTGGAGCACAGAGTTTCTTAAGAAATGTGGCAGATTGGCTAGAGAAACAAGCCTAGACCCCATCCTGAAGGACCTTGTGTCTTGTGACAAAGAATTAAAATTTATCCTAGAGTTGATAAGAAGCCATTAAAAAGTATTTTGTCTGAATAACAGCTTGCTTAAATTTCTCTAGTATTGTGGTAAATGCACCGAATGGGAATAAGACTGGGCAGACCAGATAGGCTTTTTATAGCAATTAAAAGAAGAACTTATAAGTACCTAAATTAAATCAGAATTAGGAAGAGACTGAATTTGAGAGATACTTAAAAGGTAGACCAGACAGGATTTGAGGACCAAGAGAATGCTGGAGAAGGATAACAGTGTAACTTATAGGTCCCTACCTTGGGCAAAAAGTTGGTGTTAACAATTCACATTCAAGATAAGAAGCAGCAGGCCAATGTGGGATACACTGAGTTGGGAACATCTGGTGGAGAAGTAAATAAAGATGGCAGTTGAAAATATAAATCTGAAATGTAAGAGTGAGATCTTAGAGATTTACAGTGGGAAGCACTGGCATAGAGGTGGGAGTTGGTCTCTCAATCAGAAGCAATCACTCACACATTACATAGAGAAGGAGAAGGTAAAGAAAAGAGTTGAGTATTGAGTCCTGCCATCACCTTAGCTCTATTCCACCACCTCTCACCAAAGTACTGCAATATTCTCCTCATGGTTTTCCTTCCCTCCAACACACTTCTTTTCAAATACAATTGTCCCACAATCAACAAATACAGATTCTATGACATCCTTTTACTCCAAAACCTTAAATAATTCTTCATTGTCTACACATAAACCCTCCAATCCTTGGCCTTGAAGCCTTGCCCACTCTTTCTTTCTCACACATGAAAATTAGCTTCTGTCAAATTGGTCTTCTCATTGTTCTGTGAACTTTTTCTACTGTCATTTGTTTTTTTTCATACCGTCAATCTGCTTTTATCTTTTCTTTATCAAATCTAAACCATCTTTCACAGAACCAATTCAGTTCCTTTTCTTTGAAGAACACCTTCCTAGACCAGCAGAGACCAGAGCAAATGCTACATTAAAAAAAAAAAAAAAAAAATCATGACACTTACTGTCTTTAATACACACTTGATGATTTTCAAGTGCTTATCTATGGCAATTCTTACTCAGAATTTCATTAAGTTTTCTGATTTGGTTTAAAGCTAGAAGCACAGAAGTTCCATGAGAACAGAGAATTTGTCTATTTTATTCACTGCTAAATCCCAAGAGCCTAGAACTATTCCAGACATGCAAGCATTTGTTAAATCAAAAAACACCTCTGTATATTTCTCACAATATCTAGCTGAGAGCTTTTCACATAAAAGTTACTCAGCAATTATTTACTAATTGCTTATTTAATTTCCTGGTTTCATAAAGATAGACATATGAATAAGAAAAATAATTTTAAGAAAAAACGAAACTGGAATAAGTTTCTTTAGGAGAAAGAATAAAGCTCTAAAATGCTTCCAAAAAACCCTGTGTAATCCATACTCAATGTGTAAAATATTGTTCTGCTTCCTATGTTTTTTTTTTTTTTAATTTTATTATGTTATGTTAGTCACCATACAATACATCATTGGTTTTTGATGTGGTGATCCACGATCCATTGTTTTCATATAACACCCTATGCTTATTTTGAAGAACATAAAACAATGTGACCTTATTTGGAAATAGGACTGTTGCAGATGTAACAAGATGAGGTCATACTGAAGTAAGACAGGCCCCTAATGTAGATAGGACCCTCTGCATTAAAAAATTATGCATCTCTGTGGTAAAGGAATACCTTTTTCCTAATTCCTATCACAGAACAAAACCTAAATTTCTAACATTTCTTCTGCCTCACAAGATACAATTACATTACACAGTATATGAAAACCAAAATGGTTTTAGAAGAAGCTACAAAATATCACTGTTTCAATTCTCAAAAAAACTGAATTATCCATAGGCTAGTTGCTAAAACCAATTGTTTAGCCCCCTTGCTAAAAACATGGTAGATTCAAATCTATAAGTAATTTCTTGAGTATTCCCAGCTGGATTTGTTCCTGATTGGTTGATAATCTTAGAAGCATTTTCCATCTGAAAGCTTCAGGGTAAAAGGTCATCCGCATGGTATCCATAGAGGTTGAAGATATTTACAAGTATTCCATGGAAAGTACAAATGGAGCACCTTTCTTTGAGGATAATATTGATATCTCATCCTTCCAGGCTTATCAAGGAAGATACTATGAAAAGATACTTCAGTATATTTGATACACAGTCATTTCCATAGAAATATTAATGTGGTCAATTATTTGAGCAATTAATCTTGTTATTTCATAAATAACAAGATTTGCATCATTGAAAACAAAAATAATTCTGAGTAATATAACTCTTTAGATATTCATCACTAAATTGCATATTTTGCTTGACTAAGTCTGAGCAGCATTAATCTTCTATAATCTCTTTGGTAAAACAAATCTACCTCCCCAAAACCAATTGGAAATAAATGTTTTTTGTTTTCTTATTCATCATACATTGGGTGACTGTTAATTATTGAAAGAAGGTACGGAATACTCTATAGCTAATTATTTCATGTCAAGTAATTGCTATGAAATAAAAAATTTCTAAAAATTACTTGAGATGCATGCCAATTTTATCTTTCATCTGAGTTTGTGTGAAAATTTTTATTTTTAAAGAGACTTTTCAGAAATGCATGATTAAAATAAGGCACATTATATATCCCTCTTGACTTGTCAAATGATCCAAAATCCACTGTGCTGGATGAGAGGTAATTCTAGTTTCTTTATATAACAAAACATACTTTGCAATGTATTTTGGAATTATCATTATGTAACATTTATAATATGATGAGTAGTTCATATTATAAATTATGTAAAAATAAGTTTATATGTTGTTGACTATTATATAATAATTTATAACAATATTTTATATTATAATTATTATAAAATTATAATAATTTATATTAGAATAATATAATTATCTTATTATTTAGAATATTTATAATATTAAAGAATTATTATAAGACACAATACAAAGATAATTACAGGATATATATATATTTTGGGGGGGGTTATTGTTATGTTAATCACCATACATTACATCATTAGTTTTAGATGTAGTGTTCCATGATTCATTATTTGTGCATAACACCCAGTGCTCCATGCAGAATGTGCCCTCTTTAATACCCATCACCAGGCTAACCCATCCTCCCACCCCCCTCCCCTCTAGAACCCTCAGTTTGTTTTTCAGAGTCCATCGTCTCTCATGGTTCGTCTCCCCCTCTGATTTCCCCCCCTTCATTCTTCCCCTCCTGCTATCTTCTTCTTTTTTTTTTTTCTTAACATATATTGCATTATTTGTTTCAGAGGTACAAATCTGAGATTCAACAGTCTTGCACAATTCACAGCACCTACCAGAGCACATACCCTCCCCAGTGTCTATCACCCAGTCACCCCATCCCTCCCACCTCACCCACCACTCCAGCAACCCTCAGTTTGTTTCCTGAGATTAAGAATTCCTCATATCAGTGAGGTCATATGATACATGTCTTTCTCTTTTTGACTTATTTCGCTAAGCATAATACCCTCCAGTTCCATCCACGTCATTGCAAATGGCAAGATCTCATTCCTTTTGATGGCTGCATAATATTCCATTGTATATATATACCACATCTTCTTTATCCATTCATCTGTCGATGGACATCTTGGCTCTTTCCACAGTTTGGCTATTGTGGACATTGCTAATTACAGGATATATTATAGGACAATAATAATAACTTTTAAAAAGCCATTCTAGATTTTAAGTAGTCTGTTTACAAATTACATAAAACTATATTGATGACAAATGCCTTAAGAGAGAGGAAGTGCTTTGGAGAAAGATCTATGAATTGAGACCCAAATCAGTGAGGCTAATAAAATAATTGCATATGCTCTTAGAATTTCCTTTATCTTTTTCAGTCATCTTCCTCAGTAGTAAAGACACTAACCTCCTACATTGCACCTGATTTATTAAATGTATATCAATGTTTCCAATTAAATTTATTCCACATTAAGAGAAATGTTTTTGTTCTACTGGATCTTATTTTAGAATCATCATAGGCTTTCACCAGATAATTAAGGTAATTATTTTCATATATGCATGGACAGTAGTCACTTATCCCCTTGAAATGCCATTCATTTTCTTTTACTTTGAGTAGTTACATACACACACATATATATATACACATTTATATATATTTATATGCATATATAAATATATATTACACATATATGCACATTTATATATAAACATATACACATTTATATTTATATAATATATACACATTTACATAAATTTATACATTAATATAATTTATAATATATACACATTTATATAAATGTAAAACATTCTAAATGTGTATATATTATATAAATACATCTATATAATATATTATAAATTATAATATATCATAAATAATATAACATATTTATTTATATAATATAAAATTATATAAATTTATATATTATATAATATAAATGTATATATTTATATAAATGTGTACATATGTCTGTGTATTTATATATATAAATGTGTATATATGTGTATATAATAATATATAATAAATATATATATAAGTATGTAGCATATTTGCATATTGAAAAATGGTTGCTTCTCAATAGGTTGCTTCTGAATACCTTTTCTCACAAATAAAAGATTCTCCACAATATCAGGAAATACAAAATGTTCAATCACTTAAGGCACCACACATACTACAGCTATTTTTTTTTAAGCTAAGAACTCACATATTGTCATTTACATTTCGCATCCATGCCTGTCTTCTGACTTCCTCTCTGGCCGCCTTTAACTCACTGGTTGGATCTGCTACCCGCAGTGTTGGCTCCAAGGGCTTGTAGCGCTGTTCTAACACTTCAGTGATATCACGGAATGGTCCCTGACAAGAAAGAACGAGGAAATATTTTATCATGGAAGACTTTTTGTCATATTATTGATGATTAAGGATGCTGAATATCTACAAAGTATACCAAGTTTACCAAATTATTTTTAAAGAACAAGCTGTTCTCTTAATTAGAAAATACACAGAATGTCACATCTTCAAAAAACGCTCACACAAGTTGAAGTGATTATATTAAAATATTTTAAATTAGCCAAAATTTTCCCTACTTACATCAAAAGATTTTTTACGCTAAAACTGTTAAATTTGTAGTTATGTTACTTTGTTTTCTAGTTTTAAAAAAACATATTTCTTCTGATATAACTTAAAAAGAATTCTCTCCCTTTTTAAGTAAAGATATTAGAAAAGGTTCTGAGCATTGCTTTCAAAAAGCCTTCCTATCAATAGAAATAGGATAGCAAGTTTTTTTTCATTAAAATAAAGCTTTTAAGTGAATGCCACATCCTATATTTAACTGGTAACCCTCCAAAAACAGAGAGCCATAATTGTAATTAATTTAAGTGTTCTTCAGTAAAAATTCTAAGTTCTATTGCATAATAACTCTGACACAAAAGCAACCATCTAGTGACACAAATACATAGCCGAGGAAAGCCCATAAGCTGCAACAGGGAAAAGTGTTTTATAAGATATCCTACCTTTAAATTAGTAGTTACTTATACTAATTACTAGAATCCACTGGTTGTCTAATTAGTATCATATTAAACAATACAAATCAGAGGTGGCTCCGGATTTTACTATGTCATTAATTACATACTGCTTTTTTTCCCACCACTATTGTTGTATAAGACAGAAGTGATATAAAATGGACAAAGATTCCTAATCATATTCCTTATCCTTAAAGATCTCTTCTTTAAATAGGTTATCACTAACAAGACACAGCTGGAGTTACTGCAAGCACTGACTGAAGACTGTGGGGCTAATAAAAAGAAATGATTCACGCCTCATTTATGTTCACTTATGTTTTACATTAATAGAAACCAATAATAGGAACCAGTTACCATAAAAGTCATGGACCGTAAATAACACAAATGGCAAATAAGTATCATCTAGTACTTTTCACAGCTGGACAGGAGGATTGCTATATTTGAAAGTAGTTAATGGATTTTTATTGGAACTTTACTTTTTAAAGATACAGTAACATGATTCCAAGTTCACTATTAAGAAATCAAATGGGGATTTATTATTTTTTTTCAGATTCTTAATGTTTTACTTCGAGAAATTTTATGGTTTAAAAATTAATGCATGGTTGTATTATCAGGGGAAAATTACTTCTTTAGACCTTTTTCCTTATATGTAAAATGGAATAATAATTATCTCACAAAAGTGCTCTTAAGATGTATAAGACAATGTAAGTAACACTCTTAGCAGTGTACTGAGAACATACTAAACATTCACAAATGATACCCCTGGCTTTATTTTCATTATTAGTTTCAAGAGAAGTTTGGAGAAGGTTTTGAACAATAGAGGAATCAAATATATAAGGAAATGCACAAGGCTAGGGCTTTGAAGGGACCAGCATTCACAAGGAGGAATGGTCTTCTAAGTGGCCAAACTCTACCTTCTAAACTTTGTTGGTGTATCAACATAAAACATACCCATTTGTAAGACTTACCCCACTACTTGTTCTGGAACTTACTATTTCCAAAGAGACTAGGAAATGAAAAAGGAGGAGCCCAACTCAAGCAGCAAAATTTAGAATAAGAATAGACCCAGTCTTCCTAATGGGTTCAATATTTTTGTGACCCTAATCCTCCCGTAATCACATTCATCTCTCTATATCTATCAGTGCCTGGTCCATACATTTATATCTTAGACAAGTGTCCAAGACATTTCGACAAGTGTCTTGCCTTTGAGCTCAACGGAACTTCTCCCTGGTTAGCAAATGCCATACACCGTCAAACTTCTCCTATGCCAAAGCTTCTGTTAATTTGTATTTCTGTTGATAGACTGCCTTTCAGATCTCAAGTGATCACTAATATTGATCATATGTGGAGTGACATAGGGCCTCAGATTTTGGGCATAGCTTCAAACTTCGGAACTGCTCATTGTACTCATTTCCAAATATTAAACCCTATAATGCCTAGGCTCAACCTGAATCTACAAGTCTCCTTTGACTCTTAGCTATAGTTTTCCAAAGTTTGACTTTATTTGCATCCAAACAAATCCTAATTATGAGGGTCAAATATATTTATGTTCTTCTATATCTTTAACAACCCATGTTACTTTATAGTCATCTTGTATTTTTTAAAATTTTCTCAAAGCTGAAATAATAATGAAGTTATGTTTTAAACTCCCAGGATTGTCTCATACACTTGAGAAATTTACCTCCCAAGTACAGACAGACCATCAGAGTATAAATATTACCATCTGTAATATAGCATATATAATCTTAGATATCCCTAATGATGTATATACCTTTCATATTATTAGGTAACATATAGTAAATGTGGTTCAGTCCAATAAAACCACAACATTAAAAATCCCATTCTGTGAAAACAAGAATGGAAAGAAGGAAAAAAAGAAGAAAAGGAAGTGAGAAAAGAGGAAGCCAAAGGAAGCTGAGAGAGAAGAAGATGGGATGAAACAATGGGTTGAGGAAGAATGGGAAGGAAGGAAGGAAAAAAAAAGGAAAGAAAGGAAGAAAAAGAAGATTAAAATGGTGCAGAGTGGAGGGAGGAGGACCAGGGATAGGAATGAAGGAGACAGGGAAAGAAGAAAAGAGAAAAAGAACAAGGGAAGAGAGAAAAAGGAAGAAAGAAGGGAGCAGAAAAGGAAAAGAAAATTAACAAGGATCATTATTTTGTGGTATGCTAGATAAAGGTAATTTATGAGTGTATATGTGTATGTACACACATGTATGTATATCTATCTGCAAATATCTGCATATGTATACACACATATACATATATAAAATCTTCCATATACACGTATATTCCATATATATATATATACACATGTATATCATTATATGAATGTATGTAATATTTTCTATGTGTTTTCATATATATATATATATATACTATTGTGGTATAATAAGAAATACATATCTGATGGTTTTTGTCCCTGATTCCTGGCATAGAGCTCCTAAAATGCTTGGAATTTCCTGAGTGATGGGGTGACTTTGTTATCGATAAATAAGGTTACACCTGAGATTATGCTAATGAGGTGATTCAGGTTGGGTCCCTAGTAGCCTCTTGATCAAACTGGTCACCAGAAAGACCAAATGATTAGAAGGTTTAAATTTCCAGCCCCTGCTTCTGATCTCCAGGGAAAGGTAATGGAGTTCCAGACTGTGCTTTATAAAAACTCTTACACAAGGAGATTCGATGAGCTTCTCAACTGGCACACACATCTATGTGCTGGGAGAGAGGTGCATCCCAGCTCCATGAGAACAGAAGCCTGTGCACTCTGGACCCTTTCAGACCTCACCCCATGTTCCGCTTCACCTGGCTGTTTATTTGTATCCTTTATAATAAAGCAGCAAATATAAATAAATTGTCTTCCTGAGTTCTGTGAACTGTTCTAGCAAATTATCAAACCTTAGGATGGGGTCATGGGACCCCTCAATTTATAGCCAGCTCAGTAAGAAGTACAGGAGACCCAGAAATTGCTACCAGTATGAGAAGTGAAGAACAATTTTGTGGGCCTTGAGCTGCGGAGTCTGCACCAACTCCTGGTAGTTAGTGTTAGAACTGGCTTGAATCGTTGGACACCAAATAGTATTCAGAGAATCAGAGAATTAGTTGTTGGTGTTGGAAAACACCTCGATCACATATATATATTTTCCCACATATATTTATATACTTACTGTATTTATTTACTATATTTATTATATAAATATATAGGTATACATCTTCCATACAAATACATATAACCATTTTTACATGTATATTATATATGTATAAAAATTGTCCACATATATTATTCACATATACCTTGTATATAGCTATATGTATATGTCTTCCATATGTATTCCATAAATACTAAATACATATATGTATAAATAGAATGCTATGGGGGGGAAGCCATGTAAGGTACTAAAAGGGTTATATTGAGAAAAGTACATTAATAAAGATGAAGAGTGAATACAAACTAGTATAAAATAAGCCATATTATAAAAGCATAAAAAAGCAAAGCAAAGCAGTAAAGTTAATGTGAAATATAAGTATTATAAAACTCATATAAAATGGTATTAAATGTGTATGGTTAACGTTGTGAATATTATACAGTGTGGCAGTTTGGTCTGGATGACTTCTAGAGTGTTTCCAATTCAGATACATTTACATACCTATATTTTATCAATACCATATCATTTTTACATTTCCTAAGAAGTTGCATTCAGAATTACTCTATGAATCCCATGTATTACCAATAACTATCTCATTGAATAGCATAAAATATGGATTATTAAGTATTCAAATATACAACGTTATGTCTGACACCTTAGCAATCACTGAACACTTAATACACAAGCAATGGAGTTACCAAATTATCTTCTTTATAGAATAATAAATTGAATTGCTCATTCTGATGGTATCATGTAAAATCATTACTCAGATCAACCGAAATAGTAATATGCATAATTCAAATGGTAAAAATTCAGTTACTTAGAATATAAAATTTATTTTATATTTGTTTTAAAAACTATTTTAAATGCCTTTATTAGAATATTGGTATAACCTATATTTTGAAAAGATTAATGAAACCATACTCTGAAGATATGTTCCAAAATAAACTGAAAATTTTCCAAATTATCTCTTTTGTCCCCTTGCTCAACTCTCCCCTCCCTGCCACTTTATTTCAGAAAGAGGGAGCACTCTCAGCTTCTATGTTTTCTTGTATAGATTTTTTTTTTTTACAGCTCTTTCTATAATATAGTATAAGCCATCAGTTAATAGTATTTTTTAAAATTAGTATTAATTATCAATTAGTAATTTTAAGAGAGCGAAAAAAAGCACAAATAAAGGGAATTACAGAAAGTGAATACATAACATCACAAATAATTACAGAAAGTGAATACATAACATCACAAATAATTACAGCAAAGTGGGAAAGTGCTTTATGGCACAGATGAGGTTGTCCTCTAGCAAGCTGATGAAATGGTTGGGGGTGTGAAAAGCAGTCTCTAAGATGACCTCCAACAATCCTACTTTCTGGGATTCAAACCCTTGTGTGGACTGGACTTACTCACTTGTGAAAAATGAAATATGGCAGAATGGGAGGTCACTTGTGGCATGAGGTCATAAAAAGGCTGTGGCTTTGCTTTGAGGAGTCTCTCACTCTCTGTCAGATCACTCTCCTGTGGGAAGCCAGCTGCCAGTGAGGCAGCTCTACAGACGGCCACGGTGAGGGACTGAGATACGAAAACAAGCAACCAGATGAGTGACCCTAGAAGGGGATCTCCTCATCCTCCTGCTCTTCCCTACAGCTGAGTTTCCACATGAAATCACAGCATTGTCTGGCACCTTGCCTGCAACTTCATGGCAGATCTTGAGTCAGAGGCACTCACCTAAGCTGGACCTACAACACTGACCCACAGAAACTGTGAGAGAAGAAACGTGGGTTGGTTTAAGCCATCAGGTTTTCAAGTTATTTATTACATAGCAAAAGATACACAGAGGAAGGCCTGTGTAGGGAACTACTAGGTGGGAGTTCTGGGAATCTGGCCATGTGAACCCAAATCAACCCAATTCTAGGTTGATGCCCCTTGGTGGCAGTTGTCTACTCCAGATTAAATATCGATGGGGATGATCAATGGGGCCTTTGGGACAGTGATGATCTTCACCCAACACATCCCACTCCACCCCATAGCCTTAGGAAATCATTTGCCAGTCCAGGTCTATAGCAACCCACAGGGAAGACTTTTTTGTCTCTGCCCGAGTCTTGCATTGTTTTGGGTCCTCTGTAATTCTCTCAACTTATACTTTTAAATTATGTTTACAACTGTATATAGATATGAATCATCAGATGAGAAGTTAAATAAAGTTGATAACACATCATATTTTTCTAGCAATATGTTATAACAAGTACCGTTATAACAATGTTTTTAAAGAAAAAGGCTAGATCCTAGCCAAAAATCTTAAGCGTTAACTTCATATTTGAAATAATAAAATTCAGTACCATAGAATTATTTGATTACTTCCCTCAAACATATTTTAAACATAATTTATGTTTATTATTTAAAATTGGATTCCATAAAAAATAATTTTCCTTTCTTGTCACAAAGACAAAACAACAGTAACTTTTTTTAAAAAACAGCAAGAATAGAATCATTGACAGAATTCTTATACAGGACTAATGAGTACCTGACATTGTTTCCTATCAATGGGTGGCAGAATTTCAGATCGAGGAAAGGAACGGGCACTCGTACAAGCTAGCCAATTGCTAAGGCTGATGCAGCGCTTCTGCTTAACTTTAGACCTTTGGTATGTTAAAGGCTTTGCCTTTTGTAACCGCAATTCCCAGGGATCAGGATCTTTTCTGAATGGTGAATTGTATATACCTGGAATCTAAAGAAAAAGAACATAATTTTTATTTTTAACTTTAACTTTTCACATGAAATAAAAGGAAGACGAAGTTGTATCATAAAAATTTTCATATGTTTAAGGACTATTTTTAAGTAGAACTCTAGTTCTTAACTAGAGGCTGGCTTTAAATTCATCTAAGGAGATTACAAAATACTCACTTTGTCTACACTCCAGACCAACAATTTCAGAATCATTCATAGTTAAAGACCAAAAATGTTAAAAATCACTGAGCTATAGCTTCTACCTGGCATATATGGCATATTTTATATAACCATATTTTAGAAAAAATTACAGAAGGACCTTAAGTCATTCTTTCTGTTAACTATGCATATGTGTATTTAATCACATCCATAAGTCATACATTCACTCACACAAACTCAAATATGCAATGCTTGAACCAGTTTCAGGCACAAAATACGCACTCAATAAATACTTGATTGCTTTAACGATTATGCATTATTAAACCCATATATTTTTCCTAAAATGTGCTTTTCTCTTATGCCACCATTATATGCAGAAATTTTTCTGGTCACTATATTTATTGATGGAATCAGCAGTTCTAAAGTATTATGATTACCCAAGATCCTTATCTTTGAAAAACTATCTTAGAAAATTTTATATTTTCTTGTGGCATGATCTCAGGGTCTTGGGATTGAGTCCCACATCGGGCTCCCTGCTCAGCAGGGAGTCTGATTCTCTCTCTCCCCCCCCCCACCCCTCCCCCCTTGCTCATGTTCTCTCTCGCTCTTGCTCTCTCTCAAATAAATAAATAAATAAATAAATAAATAAATAAAATCTTTAAAAAAGAGAGAAAGAAAATTTTATATATTCAGCCTAATATTTCAATTAAGTGTTAACCTTTTTCTAATACCAATTGAGGCTAGATTCAGTGTCCTATCCCTAATGCTACATTAAGAGCCTGGGGCCAACTCTGTCAGAGCTCCTACCTACCTACCACATTGTTTCATAATTACCTTTGTGTGTATCAATCTTCCCTAAACAAGCAGCTGGAGCACAGGGCCTCTGATTTAGGGACTTTTGTAGCCCCATGGCCTCGTGGAGTCCCGGGCACATAGTAGACACTCAGAAACAATGCACTCTGCAGAAGGACCTGTGAAGCCTCTATTTACTCTTGTTTTCCAAAGCCGCATCAAGATCTCAGGGAAATGTTTGAGGCTTATTTCAAAATCTTATCAACTTCTTTCAAAGAATTATAGATTATACCCTTTTTATCTTTCTTAATATATCAGTTTTGCTGTGCTTTCAAACACATTGTGATCTAGCACTAAATTATCAAAGATCCACTTGAGTTACCTTCAACTCAACTGTTCCTGTGTTATAACTGAATTTTATTAGAGAAAACAAAGCCAATGTAAATATACTTATATACCTTAAAAAAATATTTTTGAACTGGGTTTTCTTTGGGATTTTTTTCCCTATATAATTTATACAAGAAAAAAAAGTGTTGAAAATTGTATAAACCATATTTAATGTCATGCTGACCATTCTCTCACTATAATACTAAATACCAAACAAGGTAGATTCATAAATAGCTTAAATGATGTTAATAAAAAACAGTATGGACACATATTTAAAATAGTTTTTAGTGTAATTTTGAAGTGGGTGAGAATTTTTAAGATGATTTTTAGGGTGAATTTCTATGATGAGAATCTACCAACTGTAATGAGAAGAAAACCAACAAATATTACATTAAAAAGACTATCCTGACATAAATATAACTAAATCTCCATAGTCCATGAAAAAGATAGGAGTATGCCATTCTATTTAGTGATGATCTAGCTGACTTAAGTCTGTTAATCATTTCCACAACCTTGCAGATTAAAATAGTAAAATACATACAATTTAACTAGATTATAATTTATCAGTTAAATATGTCTATCTACTTGAATAACTGTTACCAGCCATTAACTTTACCCCATTAGAAATCTTCTTTGGTCTCCTTCCACATTTGCATGCACATGTATACATAGGCTAGATGGGAAATGCAAATAGATCAGTAGACATGATAGCTTTCTTAAATTATATTTTGCAACCTATATGGAGACCTTCTCATGTGTATTCTCTTTGCAATTTAAATCAAATATAGGTAGAAAATATATTTTAATTGAATTTAAAATGTATCATTTAAAATCTTCAAGGTGTCAGTTATTTTAGAAATTAATTTAATACATTTGCTAACTTACGTCAATGAAAACAGTTCAGCCCTCTCTCAATCCCTACCGCAAGCAAATACCCTATTTATTTATATTGATACAGTATGCATTTAGCTAGTACTTCTTTAAGTAAATAAAACAACCTTAACTTACTATTGTCTCATGCTGCATTTTATAATTTGTAAGCCACTTGTGAATAATGGTTTGTTGTTGATTTTTAAAAATATTACTATGAGTCACAAAAGACAAAGTTAATCCTAAGGGACCATGACATATTTTTCAGTTTTCACATTTTTCACAACTTAGAAGGGCTACTGCCAAGCTAGCTTTTGGGACTTCATTTTCAGCAATAATTTTCTAGAGTGACCAACACTATGGGGAAATCTGTGCTAACTGTTTAAAAAAAAAAAAGCCTACAACTGAGTTATTTGCAGTACTGTCATGCTAACATTCAACTCAATAAGACCCAAGAAATCTCGGGAGAGGACTCTGCTAATAGCTTCTTACTGACCTCCTTGCATCAGGCTGGGCTGCTGACTGGTGGCCCAGTGGTGAATACGGCAAATGAGGTGTGAAAGCACTGATTTTTTTTAAAGGCTATGATTCTGACTCGTCAAAAGGGAAAAAAAAAAAAAAAAGGCAATGAGTTATATAATAGATACATATTTTTCTTGAATTCCCCCCTTCAGACCCTCCATCATGGGAACTTAAGCATGACCTGGAATATTAATTATGTCAGGTTGAGCAACGAGCAAATGTACCATTTGTTACCCAGTCACCCTTAGCATTACATTAATATTTTGAACCATTCCATATTTCTAACAATCTATCAGTTGCTCTTTTCTTCTCAGTTTTTATTCTTTAGACTTAGAAGTATTGTATGGGAAAGTACTTTAAAAATGCAATTGATTTAAAAACAAATCGATGATGGATTTGGAGCATCTACTGTTTTATTTCATGGAGAATGTTTTTACGATCATTTTCCACTCATCCACAGACCTTCATTTTGTAATTGCCTGGGGGAAGCTATATTCTAATTCTCCCCTCTTCTCTTTGTTATTGAGGTTTACTTCTAAAACAAGGTGCTGTAAAATAAAAAGAATCTGAAACATGATTTTGTACACCTATAATTCCCAAAGCACAATGATTAGTCTTTCCATTTCATATTTTACCATATGAGAAATAATAATCTCTCGTAATTTCAAAGTAACTGCTCACTCAGGGATGAAGAACTACTAAGTATACAGGATAGGTGGGAAAATTCAAGTTTTACTTTTGCAAATGACAATTACACAGCAAATGGGAGTTGACTGCCACATAAAGGAACAAAATCAGAAAGTATTTTCTTGCATCAGGATTCAGAATTTGTGACTACTGGGAGAGATACACAGTTCTAAAGAAGAGGGGATGCTGAGTAAAAGATGTTCAGGATCTAAGCTTTAATCAGAATTATTTTAAAAATTAGACACTAAGCCAGCACAGAAGGGCAAAAGATCTCTACTAACGAGGAAAATCAAAGTGGGCCAGAGAACTGTGAATGAAGTATTTGTGAGGGTAGGGACTGCTGAATCAACACTGACCAACGCACTTCATCATAATTATCAGGACATACTAGTGCCAGGGGATTTATAAAAGTCCCACTCAGCAAATAATTGCCCTGCTGTTAGGAGATAGTCAGAGTGTTAACACACTGTCACAGTCCAGTGTTTAGTAAGATATTCTACATTCAATTACTCTTGCTGAGAACTAAAAGGAACCATGGTCATTTCACACCACCTCAGTTACGCTTCCACATGCATTTCAGACAACAGCCATGTTAACCCTCACATACGGTAGCCCAGAAGGAAGAAGGATTTCATGGAAACATTTGGGATTCACAAGGAACATATCTGGTATAAAACTTATCTCTATATAGCAAGATTTAGAAAGAAAAAACTATTACTAACTACACATGCTTTTCTGTGACCTCAATGAAGAAGTCGAATTTTTAAATGTTTTGAGTCAAAGTACAGAGTGGGGTCATGTTAAATGGAGATCCCTGAAGTAGCTGGCTTCATTAGTTTAACAAATGATTTTTATGAATCATTTTGATATCCTAAACATTATCATCATATATTAAAATATTTTCATTAAATATTGATTAAAACAGTGAAATTTAAATAAAATACCATCCTCTATATACTAATTCAATTCAATAAATATTTAGCATCTACTAACTTAGAAACACTTTACTAGATCTAAGGTGGGTACAGATGAATGAAAAGTGATCACTCCCACCAAGCCATTCTCAGTGGTGGGAGAGGGGAGGGCTAGGAGAGCAATTTTGTGACTGACAGTAACATAACCAGCCTGTAGTAAGTATCCACTAACTACTGTTGTAAAAGAGGTTTACACCAGAGGTTAGAGTAAAAGTATATACACCTTTTAGAACTGTGGAAAAAATATCTGACTTTCTTCTAAAGGTGGGTAGAATTTTGGTAATAAAAAGGGAAGAAAGGCATTGCAGGCTAAGGGAAGGGTAAAAATAAAGACAAACATATTTGTGGGAAAACACAGAACAGCTGTTTAGTGACTATCACATTGGCCAGTTTAAGCATGAGGCTATAGTCAGAGATGAGCTTATAAAGATAAATAGGGGCTAAACTCTAGAAGGCTGCAAATTACACTTAATTCTGCATAAAATGGAAATCTATTGATTTTCACATTCTCCCTTAGAAGGTAAACTCAGGAAGAAGTCTGAAGCAGGCCTACAGAAACAGACTCCATGAAAACACAGGTGAAAACCACAATTTAAAGAGACAGAACAAGCATCAGAACCAGACTCAGATATAGCAGGCATATTGAAATTATCAGAACAGAAATTTAAAACAACTATTAACATGTTAAGGGATCTAGTGGATAAAGTAGACAGCAGGCAAGAACAAGTAGGCAATGAAAACAGAGACATGGAAATTCTAAGAATCAAAAAGAAACGCCAAGGATCAATTAGCAATAATCGCGCCTCGGATAAACCTCATTGGCTACGATACTGCCACTGCGCAAAGCTAAGAAACACCAAGGGTCAAAAACATGGTAACATAAATGAAGACTGCTTTTGATGGATTTATTTGTAGACAGAACATGTCTGATTAAAGAATCTCTGAATCTGAGGATATGTCAACAGAAAATTCCAAAATGGAAAGGCAAAGAAAAAAGTCTGATAAAAATATAACAGAATAGGTGTGCCTGGGTGGCGCAGTCGGTTAAGCACCCAACTCTTGGTTTCAGCTCGGGTTGTGATCTCAGGGTTGTAAGACTGAGCCCCAAGTTGGGCTCTGTGCTCAGCACGGAGTCTGCTTGAGATTCTCTCTTCCTCTCCCTCTGCCCCTACCCCTTGTGCTCTCTCTCTCAAATAAAAGTAGATAAATGTTTAAATATACGTATGTAACAGAATATCCAAGAAAGGTAGGACAACTACAAAAGGTATAACGTGCACATAATGGGAACCCAGAAGAAGGAAGAGAGAAAGGAACAGAAGACATATTTGAAGTAATAATGACTGAAGATTTCCCCCAAATTAATATCAGGCACCTAACCACAGATCTAAGAAGCTCAGAGAACACCAAGTAAAATAAATGACAAACACACAAACATATACAGAGGCAGAGCATATTCAAACTTCTAAGAATCAAAGATAAGAAGATCTTATAAGAAGCAGAAGTGATAAGCACCTTACCTACAGAGAGGCAAAGACAAGAATTACATCCAACTTTTCCTCAGAAATAATGCAAGCAAGACAAGATGCCTAGAGTGAACCCTAACATAAACTATGGACTTTGGATAATAATGATGTGTGGGGGTAGAGAATATATAGCAACTTCCTGACCAAATTTGTTGTGTACTCAAAACTGCTCAAATTTTTAAAAGCCTACAAAAACAGTTAAACATCTGCTTAGTATGTAACACAACAATTCCATTCCTGGGAATCTATACAAGAGAGGTGAAAAAACATGGAACACTGCCTATCTCAATACCTGGCTCAGAGTAGACAATCAATCCATGCTTATCTGAATAAGTGATATAGACCAAAAGTCTATAAAGGAGGTGAAGACTGCTTATTGAGAGGTAAGAAGAAAGAACAGCGGAAATAGAAGAATGACATGGACAGGGAGCATTCTATAGAAACAGAACCAGAAGGCTCTGATAAGAACATTTATTAAAAAGAACATAAGAGAATGTGGACTTACAGAAAAACCTGGGCTTAGAACCCAGGCAGAGGAGGTAGAAAGAGGAGCAGTTATTAGAACTGAGGTCCCAAAAATTCAGGTTGAAAGGTCCAGTGTATAGTTGTAATAGTAGGTCTGGAATTGGGAAAGAGGTCATAGTTAGTGATTGGAGTGTTTTCTGAATAAAAATATCTGAAGGTCTGAAAACGGATGGGGTCATTGAGGGAGAGCATGGAGGGAATTCAGGGGAACAGTCTTAGGAGTGTGTACATATAAGAAATAAGTGGAAGAGATGCCCATGAAGGACACTCAAAAGAGCAAACAGTGAGGGAGGAGAAGCTGTACACAAGGGAGAAGACCGTTTCATGAAGGAGGTCAGCAGTGTCAGAAGCTCAGGAGAGGAAGAACAGCATGAGGACAAAGAATGCACAACTGGCATGGTAATTAGAAGGTGACAGGTGACCTCCACAGAAGCAAATTATGTTCTTGTGGCACAAATCACATCGTAATTCATTGAATGTGAGGAAAGAAAAAAGAAGTGGAGACTGATTTGAGTCTTCTAAAATATAGCAATATTATGATGACTCAGAAAATCTTGGGACTAAAAGAACATCCCCCCCACCCCGCCCCCCGTCAGGATTCCCTTTAACTATATCGCATTTTGAAAGAATTTCTAAGAGAAGAGTCTATGTAAAAGACTTTCTGGGAAATCTTCCCCACTAAACTATTCCTTTATCTTTTTCTCTGCAAATGTCAAGTCACTATTCTACTGATCCCTGCAAGGACTAGATGAAAGTTGCTTATTTTCTTGCTTAGGAAATTTTTCTAGGCCTGTTCCTTCCCCTAACACGTAGCAACCCCCCTACCCGCCCCCCAGTATAGCTTCATTTACCTCCTCTCCTCTTCTATCTGCTACCTTGGCACTCTCTCCAGATTTGGCTTTGATTCCTGCTTTTCAATTTGAGTCACAGCATTGACAGTTTATAAATAATTATAAAATACTGAAATTAGCATTGATATGTATATATAGCCATACTGAGAATAGACTATTCTGTGGGGTTAGGATGGCTGGTATTTGAGCAGTATGAAAGAAGAGAAGGGATGGACCTAGTGTGTAAGGTGAAGGAAGGCATTCCCACAAAACAGCAAGACGTGCAAAGGAACAGAAACTTTAAATAACTGTGATATTAAAGAACTATAAATAGTCCCATATAATATCAGAGTAAAGATACACATTGAACACTATTGAATAGACTATTGAAGAAGACTGAGAAGAAATGATCAAAGAGTAGAAGGCTGACCATAGTGTCACCAAGGCCAAAGGAAGCTCTAATACCACAGGTGTGATGAGCAGTGTGCAGATTCTCCCAGAGGTCCTGTGGATTTATGATTAGGAGATTCCTGGGTGACCTTATCAAGAGGTATTCTGAGTAGAGCAGTGAGAGTGGACACCCAGTTCCACAGTGATTTGAAAACTTCCTATTGCGATGCCTTTAACACACCATTTCTATACGTTCTGTGCTGGCTTATTACACGTACTAGTGAAGTCTGAATGACCTAAGAAAAATAGTAAAGCATTTTTTATGACCACCACCCACCCCAAACCTTCCATTATATACCATTGTTCCCCCTCGGAAACCTACTATTTTCTCTTGCTCAGTTCTTCTACAGATGATTTAATTTGAAAATGATTTCATGGTTTGGGTTTAAAAGATGACTTTCAAGACAATTAGTTGCTAAAAGAAAAATACTTAGCATCACAGAAACAGGCAACAGAATTGAAAATTTTCTTTTGTTAAAGAAAATGTACTAACAGAATGGAGCATTTGTCAAACTTTATTCCCAGTGTTATCTGAGGCTCTGCAAGAAACTGATTTCACAAGAGTCTTTGAAGAAAGATTTCTTAAGCAAACAGGAGGAAGCCATTTTAAGTTTTATCAAAGTATAGGATTAAAAAAAAAAAAAAAGTATAGGATTGACTGCCTCATGGGCAAATGCTATGTTGCCTTAATCTGGTTGGCTACAATCTTGTGACCAGATCTCAAAGACCACCTCATTTTTAGACTACTGTGCTCTCACAGGCTTGCTTTGTCGACCTGTGACTTCTTGGATGGAAATTATTAATTAGTACCTATTAGGTTAGATTATACCTGCCACTTTGTGATAATTGAGCTGAGTCTTTAGTATTTTTGCACTTTTCGGTGTTACCCTTCAATAAAAATTTTATTTTATCTTTTATAGGTTATCTTTTGCTTCCTTATTTTGCTTTGACCTCCTTAATGGTAGGGAGCCCAGAAAATTCCACTATGCTTCACAACCCTGTTATCTTTTTTTTTTTTTTTCCAACTCAAACGTAAGCTCTTCTGGTGGTAACACAATTTGGCCACAAACACAATTAGAAGGAAAGTAATTTAATTGAAGGGAGATGACAACACAATATTTTGATTAAAAAACTGATCTGGTCTAAAATGAGTAACAGTCTAGTCTCTGGCTTTTGGGGTGTACTACTGGGTTATTTCCCAAGTTTTTATGTGAGCTTTTTCTTTAATTTCCTTCATTTCAAAAATATGAGGAAATAATACCTCCCTTACACTTTTTAATCCATTAATTCACTTTCAGCCCTACATATTATTACTGTGCTAGTGAAAATAAAGAACAGGCACAGCGACTTAAATTTCTATACATTAAGAGATAATCAGATCAAATAACTATATTTGCTTTTTTGTCAAATTGTCATGTCCAAATAATTGTCTGCCAAATTAATCCCAGCTCTCCTTTATATTCTCTGGTATCCTCATCCTCAACAACCCTGTTCCTTTTCTCAATACTTCTGATCCCTCGCCTATAACCTTTTCAACCTTGCCCTGTGGAACCCTTCTCCCATCTATGCTAAACAACTTCTCTTTGCCCCCCAATTTTTCAATAAATATATTCTCTACCTTTTTTAAATTATGAATGAAGCTTCCTTCCCCTCTAGAACACCACTTCCCTTGCAGCAGGCCTGCTGAACAAAGCATTTTAGTACTCCCCTGTACCACAGTGACTAGGGAGAGATTTGCATTTTCTTAGTTCCCCAATGTCATTTTCAAACCAGTACTCATCAACCTCCTTGCAATCTAAATATGCATTCTTTTATCCCTCCTTGTGGTTATCATATACAGACCCACTGGTCATTTGCCCATATTCATGATAGTCTTTGGCACTTAGTTCAGTCTTCCTTTCTACTATGTACTCTGGGATAACTTCTGGGTGATTTCATGTATAGGTGGGTGACCCATCCCAACAGTATAGCCTCACAGTTCTTTGACTCCTCCAACTTCACTGACCTTTACCTTTATACATTACTAGTTAGAGCAAGAGAAAGATGGCAAAAACATTTATATTCTTACAGATATCTCTTTATCTCAAATCATATGATCACAAAACAATGTGTAACCATGTTGAGTAGGACGTCTGTTGTTTCAGAATGTCAGCTGATGCCTCAAAGATGAAAATACTTCTTTTTAAAAGATTGATTTATTTTAGAGGGCGGGGGGAGGGGCAGAGTGGGACAGAGAGAGAGAGACCATCTCAAGCAGCCTCCTTACTGAGCATAGAGCCCAACTGAGGGCTCGATTCCATGACCCCGAGATCATGATCTGAACCGAAATCAAGAGTTAGACGCTCAACCAACTGAACCATCAGGTGCCCCAAGATGAAAATACTTAATAGATGATATAACTACCCACTGTGTTCATGGCTCTTTTCCCAAGAAGACAAACTCATTGCCCAACAGCTCTCCAGAAGTGCCCATGAAGGCCTGCTTGCCTTCCTGTGAGAAGGCTCTGCATCTTAGACTTATGCCTCCCACCTCCTGATGCTTAAAGGAACTGATAAGCTAATTCACACACAAAACATCAAAAGCTAATAATGCTGAATATATTGTCTAGTAATTGTCATCAAATAAATAGAAATTTAAAGATATATGGGACTCCTGGGTGGCTCAGTCGGTTAAGCGTCTGCCTTCGGCTCAGGTCATGATCCCAGGGGCCTGGGATTGAGTCCCACATCGGGCTCCTTGCTCAGCGGGGAGCCTGCTGCTCCCCCTGCTTGTGCACTTTCTCTCTCTCTCTCACTCTGACAAAGAAATTTAAAGATATGATTTCAGCCATCATCCAGGAAAATAATGTTGAGCTAGGACCTCTTTGAACCAAACCTTAAAAGAAACCAAGGCATGGTTTTGAAGATAGCCAGATCGTAGTTTGAATTTCATCTTCATTCTATCTAGTTATGTAACTTGGCTTAATTTGGGACATTATAGAATTAAAAAAACAAAAAATGTTAGTGTCACCTTTGCCTTTTCTTTGAACATAAGATTTGCCCTTTTAAAAGTCACTTAAAATATATTTTACCAAATACAGGTATCAGTTACTAAAAATTATTACATCTGTCAAAATGATTGTTTTATTTATAGTTTTTATTTGATTCAGAGAAGAAATAGTGAATAATTGGGACTGAAATAAAAGCTGCCTTTCTTGTTTTTAATATGAAAGTATTTTAAATCAGAATTAGGACATGTATTAGAAATACCATGACTTTGACATTAGAAATTGGGGATATTAAAGTGACATGGTTGCTCTCTTTTATGAATTCACCTATGTTAGAGGGAAGTAGACGTAACCAGAATACCAATAGTAAATGTTATATAAAGACATGGAAGAGAAAAGCAACAACCGTGCCTTGCAAGGTCAGGGAAGGCCCAATCACAATTTTCGCATTTAGATAGTTGTCAACAGAGAAGTTGATTTTGGTATGGATATATAAATAACCAAGCCAGGTAAAATAAATTGAATCATTTTAATGATATGAATTTAAGACTAATTCAGATTTGATTATGCATAGATAGCATAAGCATAAATAACAAATATGAATACAACAAAATTATATTATCTTAATGATTCATAATTTATTTCAAAGATATATTAATACTGAAATTATATGCATATATATATATATACACATGTATTAATTTAAAAGGAGATGGAAAATAAAGCTGAATAAATTTAAGAGAAAAAATTTTAAAATACAACCATTAAAGGGACTAAAACTATCAAGGAACATTTTACATTATATAAGCACCTTGAAAATACTACTTTCCTCTAAACTAAGAGTGATCGTATCCTTTCAGCAAGACTTTCCCTTCAGCATAACAACAGCTACTGACACCTGCAGTTCATTTATTTTAGGCCTAAGAGATATTAACAGATTAAGATTTAAAGACAAATTCTTCCTCTTTTCTCCCTTCTTCACACCTTCCTTCCATTTTCTCATCTTTTACTTTACTGTCCACTGTGATATTGTGTAGATAACTCCTTTTTGAGTGAAATACTTCCAACTGTCAAAAGATATATAAATAGAAACACCAAGTGATAAGACTATTTAACAGAAAACCTGCCGCTTTATACTAAAATATTTATTTATTATTTATTTATTTATCTTAAAGATTTTATTTATTTATTTGACAGAGAGAGACAGTGAGAGAGGGAACACAAGCACGGTAAGTGGGAGAGGGAGAAGCAGGCTTCCCGCCGAGCAGGGAGCCCGACTTGGGGCTCGATCCCAGAGCCCTGGGATCATGACCTGAGCCGAAGGCAGATGCTTAATGACTAAGCCACCCAAGTGCCCCACACTAAATTTAAAGTCATGTTTCTCACACCATAATGAAACTAATTTTTTTTTTTTTTTAAGTAGGCTCCATGTGGAGCCCAATGCGGGGCCCAAACCCACAACTCCAAAATCAAGACCTGAGCCACGACTCTGAGATCAAGACCTGAGTTGAGATTAAGAGTCAGACGCTTAACCGAATGAGCCACCACAGGTGCCCCGAAACTAATTTTTAATATATATTTTTAAATAAACAACTGCACTTCCTCTTTGCTTATGTTTCTTTTGTGATTATAATACATATATAAAATATTGTACAAACTTTCTATGTCTTTTAAAATATTTACCTACCTTATACTGCATAAAATCTCAAGGTCATAGACGATTTCCTGTGTTGGGACTATACCTTAATTTAGACTCAAAAGTTTAGAAATACTCATGTTCTTAACAGTGACCTTAAGGACCAAATAAGCTACATTAGTCAATGTTTGAGTATCTTGATCACTGACTTAGTTTGAGTTCATTTTAAGAAAATATTTGAAAGTAAAAAACTCTCTCCCTGTGTCCCTCGTTTTAATACAAAGGAATAATGTTTTTGATTATAGGGTACAAGGGCTAGGGAAGGAGATATACGGAAGATTAAAGGAAGAAGAAGAAATAAAGAAGATGGATTAATCCAAAGCCTGAGATTTTAAAATTTGGCCTCCAGCTATTCATTGGAAATATTTCTAACATTTTCCAATCCAAAAGAATGAATTTAAATATTAAGAACATGGGGTGAGCAGAACTTCTCTATATAAAGTTATTCTTCTGGACTTGCAGAAGAGCTAAGATAAATCATGAGCTGACAAACTCTACCTCTTCATTATTTATCTATTTATAACAGCATCTAACTTCTAAAATACTGGTCTCATTCTAAAATATTTCTGAAGTGTCTTAAAAATAGAAAACTAGTGGGGCATCTGGGTGGCTCAGTTAAGCGTCTGCCTTTGGCTCAGGTCATGATCCCAGGGTCCTGGGATCGAGCCCCGCATTGGGCTCCCTGCTCAGCGGGAAGCCTGCTTCTCCCTCTCCCACTCTTCTTGCTTGTGTTCCCTCTCTCACTGTCTCTCTCTCTGTCTGTCAAATAAATAAATAAAAAAAAATCTTTAAAGAAAAATAGAAAACTAGTCATAGTAATATTAGGAATAAATCTTCAAATCTACAAACTATTATAGCCCCAATTATTTCATCAGGTCTAATTAGAGCAATGGTATAACTCTCTTGAGTTTCTAAGTTTTAGATTTCATTGTATTATAATTAGGGATAGCAAAAGGAACCACCAAAAACTCAGTCTTCTCTAATCAATGAAGAAGTTGAAAAAATTGATTATAATTAACATACCAACATTAATTTTATAAAAACTAATAGAAATAAGCATATACCAGTTAACTGTTAATTACCTTGTGTAAAACATCTGCATACAATTTAAAATATGGTGTGCTAGAGTATAAAGGTAAGTAAAAAAACATTTTACATTAAGGTAGAAAATGGGAACTACTTTTGTTACAAATTTCTCTAATTCTTTTCTGACTTTTGAATTTTCTATTAAAGCTGTATTTGAAATTTTATATAAGCCTATATTTGTGTATGTATATACACATATGTACAGATAACACATACACATATATAGAGGTGTATATATAGGTTATTGTTTAATACCTGTAATACCTAATAAGAACTCTCCCTGCCCCATACCTAATACATTAAAAATTTACCTCATTACTGGATGGAAATAAATAGACCCTGATTTTGATGTCCAGAAATAAAACATAATAGAGGACTAAAGAAAATCAGGTGCCTCAATTTTATGGATAGGACTAAAATAATAATGTTCATTTAAATGTCTGAATGTTAGATTTGATATCTGATATGCAGAAGATTATTCATATAAAATTAAATTGAATTAAATAAATTAAAATAGCTTTAATGGCTAAAACTTCTTTGAGCAAGTTTAACACAATACAAAAATATAGTCCAACAAGAGGTGAAGTAACAGTGAAATTGATTCAACTTAACCTCCGGGGCCCTCATTTTCACAGGCTCTTTCCATAACACAAAGAGGGACCCTGGCAATGTGTTGACATGGTTATGTTCTTTAGTAAAATTTATGAAAGTAAGACATCAGTTAGTTCCACTGTCTTTTTTTTTTTTTTTTAAGATTTTATTTATTTTTATTTGAGAGAGAGAGAATGAGATAGAGCGAGTACATGAGAGGGGGGAGGGTCAGAGGGAGAAGCAGACTCCCTGCCGAGCAGGGAGCCCGATGCGGGACCCGATCCAGGGACTCCAGGATCATGACCTGAGCCGAAGGCAGTCGCTTAACCAACTGAGCCACCCAGGCGCCCCGGTCGTTTATATTCTGACTTATCCTCTATCACACTTGGGTGATCCCAATGTAAGAATAACTTTCAGGAATATTCCTGAACCCAGTGGGCAGACTCACCAGGCACCATGAATAAAGGTGCAGGACCAGAGGCTGCACTGTACTACGAACATCCTAAACTGTCTGGCCCAGAAGTATGTGCTAGTAGAAGAGAGGTGGGGTTTTCTCAAATGGAGAATTTGATTCTCCTCATTGCCTATACAAAATGGAACATCTTCCCTTTCAAAAATATACTCAATAATGCAGCATACACAAATAGGAACGCATCATTTAACTTTCTTATAATAATGAAAAATTTAGATCAATGTTCCTACAAAAAGGAGTGAATAACTTTCTCTTTTCACTCTAGAAAGCGTAACAAAATTATTGTCAAAGAAAGAGGCAATCAAAGAGGCATGAAACCAAAATATGGTGAGCAAATATGATAGAGCTATCAAGCAGTTAATAAAACTATTATATTTAGATTTTGAGTGGTGGTGTTCTCAGATGTTAAAATTTGAAATGTGCCTGAAACGATTTTTTTGCTCATTATAAAAAGTATTCATCTTCCTGTATTTGTAACTTCATATAGTTTCTTCTTGAAGGTAGATCCCCAAATTGTATAAGCTTCAGGCCCCCAAAACACATGAATCTGCCCCTGGTCACATGCATAGGAGAGGTTTACAGTGTGTTTTGCTAATGGACATTTTTTAAAATAACTTAAAATGTAGCATGCTGAAAAGGAAAAAATATATAAGAAAAGTAGCTAAGGCACTTTTCTCTACCTGAGTGGTCTCTCTTTAACTTTTATTTTATTTTTGTTTCCATCAGTATTTTTGCCTCCGTTTCTTAGATGCATGGTGGATAAATGATGGCAAGGAGAAGAGCAGGGAAGGGACTTATTTGGGGACACAAGACTTTTTTTTTAACCACTTCACTTTATCTCTTCAAAGAGTAGGGACAATGGACAATAATTTTATCTCTTTCATATATTACAGGATAATAAAAACTATAATGTTAAAGAAGAAGGAAATAAAATGTAAAAGTTAATAGCTAATTCATTCGCCACGCTAGTTCAGTCCTTGGCCTTTTCTGAACAGAGACTGCCAATAGTAACAAATTATGTGATGGTTTTGTGATGTGGACAGTTCACTTGGGACCAAGAGCAAATGACCAAACTTGAGGACCTGCCTCTTAAACTATGGATCCAAAGATCGTAGGTCAGATCTTTATTCACTACATAGTCTTCTGGAAAGAATAAATCTGCCAAGTGTCCAGAGGAAAAGTGAGTACTAAACAAGAGCATTTCAATCACCAGAAAGATAATTGCTACTTTATAGAATATTGTGGGCATAAAAGTAATAAACGTGCTTTGAGCTATTCATAGAAAGACACCATAG
Organism: Phoca vitulina; assembly: GCF_004348235.1. Lineage (NCBI taxonomy): Eukaryota > Metazoa > Chordata > Mammalia > Carnivora > Phocidae > Phoca > Phoca vitulina. The sequence continues at coordinate 8,074,914 of NW_022589729.1, forward strand.
AAATCTACATTATGTTCTGGCTTGCTTCATTCACTCTTTTATATGCAGGGCCTAGTTTTTCTATTTGTCCATGAACTCATTCAAATCAATGTTCCTTTTAAGTACTAAAACATTTCAGAGAAAGGGTAAAAAGAGAATTCAATGAATTGAGGGTAACTCAAGGAGCAGTACATACTCAGAATGCTAGTGTTTTCAAGGATAAAGAGATAGTCAGAAACCTAGGATAAAGTCCCTTCCAAATAGAGTTTATTTGGGTGAATCACATGTAGACCATAGATGTCGATCACTAACTGGATTTTCACTGTGGCCGCACTGTACTGAGGACGCCCCAACACCACAGAGTCTAAATAAACTAGTTATATAACCTTGAGCAGGTTGCTTCATCTTCCAGACCTGCTTTCTTTAATCTATTAACAGAAAGAGCTAGAAAGGTAACCTCTAAAGATCCCATGCTGCTCTAGTATATTCCAATCAGGGGTCCTGTCCTCTGTCAGCGTAGTTCCTATTTTTTATATTTTTCTCCATGGAAACATACAAACTACTGGGAAGTTGGCAAAAACAAATATAAGATCTTCATGTAAGACTTATGAATCTACTCCCACTCCCTACTTTCATAATTCTGTTTTACTGCCAGACCTTTTCAACCTAAAAAAATGTGCCATAACCAGGGAGTGGATAATGTAAGAATTAAGAGTTCATTGTTGAGAATGCTGTGTGATGTAGGAAAGAAGTAAGAGGAATCTAGAGTGGTATCGTTAACTAGGAATACTAAATAGCAGAGATGATAAGCAAAATGGCAAAATTGCCAAGTTTCTCTTACATGTCCTCCTAATTATCTTTACAGTGCCTTATAGGATCTACTTTTCTCCCCAGACATTCCATGTAGTCAATATATCCCTTAGCATCTCTGGCTCCCTTTGTTACCAACCTTATGCCCATTTTGGTCCTCATACTCTAGGCATTGCCTCAGGACTCTGGACATACTTTTCTTCCCTCCTTTTATGATAGCCTATTCACAGTTACTAATTTTCACCAAGCTATACTAATAAGAACACCTTAATAGCTGTCTCCTTTCTAAAAGTATTTTAATAAGGAAAAAGAAATGTATCTTTAACAATAAAGTAACGGCAAAATCAAAGTGTTAGTGGAACATATGTGAGATGTTGGCTCTTTTTTGGGGGTGGGGGAGGTAACAGGGAAGCTTCTGAGTTTCCAGAATATGACAAGCCACAAGAAGTCACCTATCTCATATAAAGAGACCCTTGTGATGACTGTTTGTTTCTAGGATATAAAATCAGACTGTATCAGGATGCTCACCCTGAGGAGGAAAGGAAGATAAGGCTAAATATAAATAGGCAGAGTAGAGTCAGTCTGGAGAGTTTCAAATGCGTATGCTGAAAACTTTGGATTTTATCCTATGGACAACAGGGAATTGTTGGAGGTTTATAAACTGTAAAGAGACATGACATAAAAAGTACTACTGTAGCAAAATTTATCTGATAGTGCTAAATATACTGGGACAAAGAGCAAAAGACTAAACAAAAAGAAAATCATTTTAGAGATTATTACCATTGCTCAGAGTTCAGGAAATGGACATAATGGAATTTATTTAAAAGACAGTAGGAAGAATAAATTGAAAGAAGTCTGTGATTTTACACAGAAAATGAAAAAGAGTGAAAGATTTTAAAAATTTGGATGACTAGGAATAGTTTAGATCATTGATCAAAATAAAGACTGATTTGGACAAATAAAGAAAAAAGCACATAAAGAAGAAAAAAAGCCAAAAAGCAGAAGGAACCCCATGTGAATGCCCTAAATCAGGTTGCATCAAACCATGAAGATCAGAAATGTAATATACTCAATATAGTCGATACTATTTTTTTTATTATTATGTTATGTTAATCACCATACATTACATCATTAGTTTTTGATGTAGTGTTCCATGATTCATTGTTTGTTATTTTTTTAAGATTTTATTTATTTATTTGACAGAGAGAGAGAGAGAGAGCACAAGCAGGGGGAGTGGCAGGCAGAGGGAGAGGGAGAAGAGAAGCAGTCTCCCCGCTGAGTAGAGAGCCTGATGTAGGGCTCGATCCCAGCTTAACCGACTGAGCCACCCAGGCGCCCCTAGTGAATACTATTAACAGCCATAAATATCAAGGCATACATCCTTTTGCATGTAAATTATGGAAATACAGAGATGGGGGAAGGGAGGGAAGAAGGAAAAAGAGAAAGTGGGGGGGGGGTCCAACCTAGAAATGAGAGAGGAACATAATATTTTTAAGTCAAAGAAGTGGTTTTAGATAAGGATCAGGGGTGTAAAAGTATATTCCAGACCGTTATTATAGGGGTACTTTTTAACATCACACTTGAGTTTCCCAACTATTGCTGTGCTATACCATTGACTAAGGAAAATGCCTTATGAGAAGGATCTCCAAAGATGCTTTCCAAATACACCATATACACAAAGATATAACACACACACACACACCCCCACGCATGCATGCACATGTGCTTGCCCATATGCAGGTACACACTGAAAGGCTGCCATTCTTCTCTTACTTCATCACCTCAAATTAAAAGTGAGCAATCACATATTAAGCACAGAAATCTCCCCATTTATGATTTTGAAGAGATAGAGTTGAAAGCAATAAATGACTTGGAAGACTTACTGTATTTCTTAATTTACACATTTTTTCACCTTATAATATTTGTCTTATAAACATGGTATCTATATCAATATGGTATCCATATCAGCAGATTATCAATTATTTTTGTTATATTAAGTTTTTTTAATTAAGCCACTTTCCTTCCATATACACATGTGATTTGATAAAATTTTGAAAAAAAAGGTCGCTGAAATCATGTTTCTCTCAAAAAATAAAATAAGTAAAGATAAAGTTTTATCAATATAATTGGAGTACAGGGTCTTTTTAAAGAATCTTAAATAACTGAAAACCACTACCTCAGTGTCCATATAAAAACTACCTATTAAAGAAAAACACTGGAAACCTATTATATAAGTGATGACATGAAAATTATTTCTATAAACTATTACAAATTTTAATTAAATTTATAAATTTTCATTTTAGTTTTAACTTGAGTAAGTATAAACTATTAAAAGCAATTGTTATAAAATAAAATACACATAGTTACACTTAATCATGAATATATTTTGTATCCATCCTTTTTTATTAGTATGTTGAAATAAAAAATGCTTATATTTTTCACTGATCAGGAAACAATGTATATAATTCTATATAATAACCTATATCTCTAAACATTATTTATGATGTGGTTCTTGAATCTTACATTTGTATCTGTAACTCTGCTGTTCTCTAGGAGGATCTGTAAAAATTCTGGCAATATTTTAGAGGCAGTGTCTTCTAATGAGTCCAACAATAGGCCTTTTTCATGTATCTACCAGTAGGTGGAGCAGACAACATAATTTATTACCCAAGAACAAGGACGGGAATGAAAGTCAGTTTATTTGGAATAAAACAAATCTGCACATGAGATTTTATTCAAAGGAAATATGTCCTATATGTGTTAGATTTAGTTTGACTGGTTACTGAATCAAAATAAGTAACTATTAAGTAATCAATCTTTGCAGAAAGATAAATTTAATTTACAAATGGAAGCAATGTTTGCATTCTACTTATTCAAATCAACTAAAATTAGCTTTCTTTTCATAAAACTTTTACAGGGACAAAGATTTTTTGATGTGTTCATTTAATAAGGGCACTAAACTCAATCCTGTTTCACAGGTGATGGGGTGCATAACAAATAGTATTTTCTGGGAAATATAATTGACTAATCCTATTATGTCTGTAGCAACAAATTAACCTTATTACTACTAGTAAATGGTGATTGATTATTTATGCAAATAAGTTACCATGTTCAGCTTTCTGAAATAAACATATACAAAAGGTGCTTTAATATGACTTGAACTTTTTAATTAATAAAACCCTGAGGGGTCTATTAATTCACTCATTGCAATATTAGTTATTTACTTGTGTAATTCCTATTAGTGCTAACATATTTGCTTGCATAAAGATGAGATACTTAATATCAGTAAAAATCAGGAATATATTTTGGAACTATTCTAAGATATACACTAGATTTGTACTAACACTGACTTTGAAACAGGTTATCAGTTTGAGTATGTCAGTATATCAGCATAATAGTCCTAAAATTATTAAAAATTAAATAACATATGACTTCATTTATTATCTATATATGAATTCACAAATACAATTTTGGCTTAGAAAATTCCTTACGTTTTCTAAAGCATTCTTTGTCTGAATTAACGTTTTATTTCTACTCATCTAAGTGAAGCTATATTAGACCTATGAAAACTTAGTCTGAAAATTCTTATTCTACAAACTATCATTATATATCATTATAAATCACTCCTAAACTATTGAAATCACTAATAAAACAGTTCTAAAAAGGCTATTAGTATTATTCCCTTTAAATACATCAGCAGAACCTTTCTTATCCTGAGTACTTCCTATAAAAATTATTTACACTTGAATATTTATTCAGTAAATTTTCAAATAACTGCACAAATTGAGAGTTAAAACTGACACAAGCCTTTAATAACAAATACTCAATTCATACCTGGCTTTTATTTTGTACTTAAATGTATATTTAATATAATTTGAAATCAAAACTCTTAAAACACGCAATTAAATTAATCTGTAAATATCTCAGGAATGTTTTGAAATCTGCAGCTTAATTTCTCTCCCATAGCCAAGTCATGCTGAGAAAATCAGTAACAATACTCAAATTGAAACGTGTGTCTTTCATTCTCTGAGTCTTCCTTAGGTTAGGGAAAGGAAAGATTTTTGTGAAAATAAAATAATAAATGAAATCACAAAATCATAAATATAAATGGTTAATTTCAATAAGACCACCTATATAAACTGCAATTGAAAGGTATCAAATTTCTTTCTAGTAAAAATATTTGTTTGGGATACACTGAAATCAGAGTGAATATGCCTTGTGGTGAAGGATCATATAGTATACATTTATACGTCCTACTCCTGGTTCAGTATCAGATAGATTGTCAGTACTCAAAAATATGTTTTTTGGAATAATTAAAGAATTTTAAAGTTAAGATGTATATTCAATCTATTTATTAATGTTAGTGTTGCATATCTTTATTCAGGTTAAGGTGAATATTGCATACTTTTGTTTAGGTAAAGATGGTTTATAATTACGACTTGTAATATCAATTTAAAATTCAACTTTTTTACATCATGATGAAAAATAAGGAATAAAACATCTGAAATTCCAGTACCATCCCATTAGTAAAACTAATCCCCTGACCAATGCCAACAGATGAGACTAAGATGATACCACTGCTCTATTTCATTACAAAAAAAAAAAAAAAAAAAAGTTTGCTTTGGGAATAAAAGTGTCTGCATAGATTCAAAGGGTTGTATTTTATCTCCAGTTATTTGTGATCAAATATGAAGATCACTATGACAAAACAGACCAACTTGCCAGATCCAAATGAAAATCTCTGCTATTTTTAGAATACTCTTCTCCAAGGAAGTGGATTTAAGAACATCATTTTCCCTCTGTTGCCCTCAGGCCTGTGAGGGCAGTTGTAAAATGGGGCAGGGGGATGTTGGGGAAGATCATTATAAATATTTCTAACTAATTTTCATTAATAACTAAAGGAAAGCAAAGAAAAGAAATGAGAAAAATGAATGCTTCCAAAAACTAAGACAAAGAGAAGAAAATGAAAGTATAGAATCTTCATTTATCCTTGACAGGTTAAATACTTTTTTCAAAAAATATTTATTTATTTGACAGAGAGAGAGAGGGAGAGCATAAGCAGGCAGAGGGAGAGGGAGAAGCAGGCTTTCCGCTGAGCGGGGAGTCCGACATAGGGTTCGATCCCAGGAACCCGGGATCATGACCTGAGCCAAAAGCAGACACTTAACTGACTGAGCCAACCAGGTGCCCCTTGATAGGTTAAATTCTAATAATATGATTGTTATCATTTACTGGAATGCTCTCTAAGGGCCAGATAGTATTTTAAATATATTCAATTCTCGTAATGTTCTTTCAAATTGCAGAGTGAAACAGACAATTCCAGGTAATCTCCTGATATTTTACCCTAAGTGGGAGAGCTTGGATGCCAACTTACCTCTGATTTCAAAATGCCCATACTGTTTCTACTGTACACGGCGCCTCAAAAACAATCATTCTATTGGATGCCAAGGATTTCTGGAGACAAGGGATCACTAAACTAAAGTTTATATACCTGGATATTACCAGCAGTCTGCAAGGTATAAACAAGAAGGAAAATGGGCTAGGGCATTGACAGCTTGTATTTGTTAACACAAACATACCTAAAACACAGTGGTAATATTAAAAATTCATTAAGGTCAGGAGTCAAGTCACATGGTCAAGTTTGTGAAATAATTTGTTAAACCAGGTGTTTAAATTTAAAACTAAAATGAAATCAAAATAAAGAAATTATGCATACAAAGTATCTACCATACTCTGTGGCACAGGTAAGTATTCCATGGATATTTACTACCCCATTATTTTTTTTAAATTTTTTTAAAGATTTTATTTATTTATTTGAGAGAGACAGATAAAGCACGAGCAGGGTGAGGGGCAGAGGGAGAAGCAGGCTCTCTACTGAGAGAGCCCAATGTGGGGCTCAATCCTGGGACTCCGGGACCATGACCTCAGCAGAAGGTGGACACCTAACCAACTGAGCCACCCAGGCACCCCCTGCTGTTCCATTATTTTTATTAGTAAAATAACTAAGTCTTTATGGACTTTCTAAAATATTTCTCTATGTACTTGATATCTAAATAACCCTGGATAAAAGAGAATTAACAAATGTTTCCATTAAATCTGATTTCACCATTTAAAAAATTGTTTTTGCTGTTACATTACCCATCATAAGTATAAACAGCACAATTAGACCTCAGATTAAGAAAGATTCAAAGTATAAAAGGGATTCAGAGTTATCAAAATAAACAACTGTACCCAATAATTATTATCAGGTTTAAAGAATTAAAGATATATTTATGCCTCCCTTAGTTTCATCAAAATTAAAATTACTAATAACTGAAGTTAAAAAAAGAGAATTCCTGATATATGATTCTACATTTAAAAAAATGTAGCCCAGCAATTATACGGATAAATTTTTTACATCATTATGGATTTATAATTGAAACTTAAAATACCTCGACTTTTTATTTTTTGTCTTTATTGCCTAAGTATTTAGAATCCAAAGACTTCAGTTTGAGTACCAGACCTATTATTACTAGTTTTATGTCTATAAATCAGTCCCGTAATTTTCTTTCAGTTTTCTCGTCTGTTAAATGGAGGTAACTCAGCTATACAAATCTAAGTAAATACTAAGATAGTCATCATTAGCGAAAGTATTGTTAATTACTCTACTAAATAGAGGCTAGAAGTGCAGTTCTCTGTTCTAGATGTACATGGCCAGTCCAGTACTTAATGTTTTTGAATTTGGATGCCTCGAACCATGACATTCAGTCTCAGATGACACCCACGGACACTCTGCCATGGACTTGACTTGCCCATGTCTGAGACATTTGAACTATGAGACTGAACTTGAAAGTCTATGAGAAAGAATAAAAACCCACAAATTGCTAGTTTCCTGCCTGAAGCTCGATTAACAAAATATACTTCAACCCCCAAATTCATGTTGTTTTTTAACCATATTTCTTTGTGAGCAGAATATTCTACACACCAATGTATTTTTTCTTAGCAACTACGACAAGATCTGAGGCACTAAAATTTTGCCATTTGTAAGAAAATCATTCTAAGTATTCCAAATTCCACATTTGTATCTCACTATGAAGATGTAGTTGCTGAAGCAGGTCTGTTCAAAGCTTTACCTGAAAATGTGCATCAAACTTTAGAAAGGGTGCAAGAATGGTTTTAATCTCAACATTAGCTCAAGTGAAAGAGAAAACCTGAAAGCGACCTCGGTTTAATAACTTCTTAGTTCTTGATCAATTCTCGAAACAACAATAAGCCACTCAGAATGGGTTGCAAAAGCGAGGTTATGCCCTTTGTGTTGTGTTATCACAGTGGCAGATCACACTGCTGACGTGGACCTTCTGCTGGCGTCCCAGCGGCTGCCTACGAAGCTGCTGTCACAGACGAGTCACGGTGCCTACGCGCACCTACACAGAAGCACGAAATTGAACGCGAAGTAGTGTCTTTGTGATATCTTTTCAACAAGTCATGTCCCATTCAGCCTGCTACTTTATCTCTGTCAGGCCAGGGGCCCAAGTGGTTTACGGGAGCTGTCAGGGACAGGTAGACCAACCTGCTTTGTGCTGAGGAGGTAATGCATCTTTCGGGCTTGGTAATCTCTTTTCTTCTCTTCCCTTTCGAGGTCGGCCTTCTTCTCCTCTCTTTCTTTCATCTCTGCAAACTCCTCCAGTGCCTCCCTGCATCAGAACAATCTGCAGTTATTTATGATACTAAAAATCTGCTAGCATTTTCCTTCTTCCACTGATGATAATCAAGAAATTTTTTGAGCGGCTACCATCACCCACATCCATCAAAATCAGTGGTGTAATCGATCTTACCTGCACATTCCACTGAATCTTTGTAATCTTTAAAAAGCATTTAAGTGATTTTTCAGTGGTTAAATTTTTTTAAATCAAATATCTACATATTATAATTAATTCAACAGCTAAGGAAATATATCAAGTGCAAAGTAAGTGAATGACTACATTGCCATTTTCTTTGGTTGAAGATTAGCTATTTTGGATATATGTAAATATCCCAAGAAACCATCTGAGCTACTGATTTCCTTTAAATTTTGATTTCATATTTACAAATCTCTAATCATTTATTTTGTATACTAACAGACTAATTTTGAAAGTGTGATGGATTTTTATAAATATGCTTAAGTTTACTTCAGTTAACAGTTCAAATAATACCAACATGTATTAACCTGCACTTGAAACGTTATTTTGTTCAATTATACAGGTAATTAAAATAAAAGCTAAACTAGGTGAATAAGTTCATGGCTTTCTAGGTATAATAAATTCCATTAAAATAATGAAAATTTCATCACTTATGTGTGTGTATCTAAGAAATTTAAACAAAAAATAAACTTTTAAAATATACTATATGAAAAATGCCTGATAAATAGAATAAGATATTATGAAATATGGAAAAAAATAAATCTTTTATTTTCACAGAACAAATGTAACTATTCATGTTAAAATAATGTTTTGAAATTATATGTTGTTCTTTTTTAAAAATAGATATGTAACTTAGTGTCCAGTTCTTTAAGTAAAATTTTAAGCAAATGATCTGAGCAGTTACCTCAAAGATATCAAGGGAAAGTAGAGGGAAAGATTCCAAAAATAAAAAAAGATTCTCATTTCTACTTCAATGTCTAGAAATATTTTTGTTGCAATTTTCTGTTAAAGGCTACTAATACAATACTTCATACAAGGTTACTTATGAAACACACTGACGTTTAAAAATCACCATGCTATGCTATTGCAGCAGAGCAATTTTTTCAACATAAGATTAAATTGCAAAATAAATGAATTACTTGGAGTGGCATGGCCCTCATTTTGCCACTCTTCTCTTGAAAATTGCTTATTAATATGAAAAAAGGAGTCAGAAAATAGCCTGTTTTACTTTATGCATAGTATTTTGGGGGCTTCTGCGCCCACAGAGCTGGGCTAGCTGCACATTTAGATTGTGTTGGCAACCTGGTACAATGACCTTTCTGACCTGCATCTCAAGGCTATTATTAATCGCTAAGTAACCTGGTAAAGCCAAACAAATTTGTTTCCATTGAAAGGATCTCTATCTGTGTCTGAGAATTTGTTCTGTACCAAACAAACCTCATTAACTGTGTCCATTTTTGACAAAGAACCAGGAGTTAGAAGGATTGGTGACCTTTCTTTGTCCTTAAGGTACAAATTTCAAGGCAGGTACATATGAATAAATGAGAATTTTTACCAGAAAAAATAACAATCACATGTTACATAAAAAGCTAAATGCATTATTAATTTTCATCTTTACTTTTAATATTATGTAAAAAAAATTTATTCTATAATTCCTCTTGTAAGTCTTTAAGATAATTTAAAATAACCAACGAACTGCCTCTACAAGGATAATTATTCAGATATGCATGTATCCAATTTTATGTCATTCCAAAGATAAGCACAGTAATTTTCCAAGCAATCACAAAAATAAAAAAATATATCTACAAAGAAGTTTGTGCTCTATAAATGATAAATGATTTAATGAATAAGAAGAGATCTTACTTACATAAGAAAGAAAAAAATATCCAATATAATTGCACACACACATGAACAGGTAAGGTGCAAAGAAGTAATAGGACTTGGATACAAAATCAAAAGTGTAAATTATTTGATGTTGTAAAAACAGTCCATCTCCTGGATATGGAAATGTAAACAAAAAACAGCATGAACTCAGGGAGCCTGACAAGGAAAGCAAAAACTGAGAGATACGTAAAAGAATGTCAGCTTCCAGTATGTAAAGAAAACACACCATAAACCCAGGAGGAATTGGGAAGGCCTAAAAATAAATCCAAGAAATTTGACAAAACATTAGAAAAACTAATCTGTGGTAATCTCAAAACACAAAAGTAATTAATTTAATAAATTTATACAATTTTTGAAAAAAAATCAATCTTATGTTCCTGATTTATTGCCATACTTGAGAGTGTACAGATATATTGAACACCACAGTTATATTCAGGTCAAATAGTCTTTGTTTAATGACCAAGTAGGAAGAGCTGAACAAATTTTTATCCCTGATATACAAGTTTTGTTACATCAATAGTGATGAAGAGATGTCTCAGTGTAAAGGATGTAATAAAAAATTATGATCCCATTAAAGACTAAATGATGGAAACCATTTGAACTAGGTTTCTTTATAAAATTATAAAAATTATCGATTTTTTATCCAGGGATTTTCTTTTTTAAATGCAGTACTTTTAAAACAGTTAAATTTTTTCCCAAATAATTCCAGGTTGTTTTCAATATATTTTTTTCATTTCAGGCATATATATATTCTTATTTCTATCCTTAAAAAAAGTCCTGTGATATATATATGATAGATGTTACTAATTACCTTATTTTACAAATATAGTTAACACATAAAGAGATGAAGTGATGTATTCTAAATAACAAATCAGTTAATGGCAGAAATGGAATTAGGATCCTTAGATTTACAGATTATCTAATTGCAGATCAGGCTGTAGTCATCTTGATACAAGATATACTATGCAGAAGAGATTTTTTTTATTGAATGAACCACATACATTTTCCTTTATTTTATGATCCTGTTTTCTACTGTATAGCTAAAGAAACTTGGGTAAGTGCCAGGACTTCCTGTATCACTTTTCATAAATACAAATTATCTGGTGATATTAGTTTAAAAATGAAAGTAAAAATTACTGAAACTTTTGTAAAGTCTTTCATATTCAATATATTTTGCTAATGCTAATTATATTTATGATAAAATATTTACATATTCTAATTATGATAGCAATAATAAAAATAATAATAGCTACTTGGAAGCAATACAGTGGAATGATTCACAGCATAAACTCTGAAATGACGCCTGGTTATATAAACTCTCTGCTGTGCTATTTACTAGCTTTAATATCTGAGTCTCAATATCCTCGTCTATAAAATGTAAATATATTAGTATTAGTATCTTTTTCATCAAGCTATTGTAAGGAACAAATACATTATCTACGTAAAGTACACAGAGTGGGGCTGCCACAAAGGAAGGTGCTACACGGGTGTTAGCTATATACTGAATTTTCACTCTAAGTCATATTCTAGACTACCTGTTTTATCAACTCAACTGGATACCAATCTTTTATACTTTCTCAAATTCCCTCAGTGATCTCTTCTTTTCTCTCTCCTGATCAGTGTGTAATTTGTAGATGAAATCCATGAAGCAAAGCATGGAATCTGGTTTTCTAAGAGGCATAGAGGCATGGCTGGTGGGAAATGGGACATGGGAGAGAGCCGTGCAAATAAATTTTCTCTTTTTCCATCTGCTGTGCACTGCTGAGAGTTCTCCTTGCAAACCTATGTGGCTAATGGAGCATGCAGTGCGTACCTGCTGTACCCTGCTGAGTCACTATGGGACTCCATACAAAGTGGTGGCCAGGGCCGCAGAGCTCATCATATCACATTCCTCCCTACAGGACCAATGCATGAGTACTGGCAGCGGACAGCGCACGGCGAGCGGTATGCCACGGGAGAAAATCAGCTGCCTGGTCTCAGGTTTTGTCCCTCTCTCCCTCCATCCCTCATCCAGTGACTGGTGATTGAGGGAATACATAGGCCCAGAGCCTTTGTCTCACTTTGGGTCCACTCTAAAGACCCATCCAAATCCTGAGCTTCCTGAGATTGGCTGAGACTTCTGATGCAGTTCAACTTCCCTACCACCTTACAGCTGTTATTCCTCAAAGGCTCACCAATACAGTCCTGCACCAAATCGTTGCATTCTCGGACACTTCACTCCCACTCTTCCTCATCCTCACTGCCCTCAATATTAGTATAAAGTATTATCAGTTTAATAAAGTATTATCAGTCTAATAAAGTGTTATCAGTTTATCAGTCTAATAAAGTGTTATCAGTTTAATCCTACATTTACATTTTATTTCCAAGAGGTTCCTGGCTAAAACATACACTTTACCACTTTTAATCCTTTCACAATCCAGTGAGACAAGTATTAGCACTCCCATTTTATAGATTAGCAAATGAGAGTCACAGAGGTTAAATCTCCGTCCAAACTCCCAAACTAGAAGGTGAGACTTAGAATTTGAATATAGGTCTCACAGCAAAATCCATGCCTTTATGCAAAATACTATACTCATATCACATATTTTGCCCAAATCCAATACAGTTGATTCCTGAACAACACAAGTTTGAACTGCACAGGTCCACTTATATGCAGATTTTTTTCAACAAATACAATAGTGTAAATGTATTTTCTCCTCCTTATGAGTTTCTTAATAACATTTTCTTTTCTGAGTGCCTGGGTGGCACAATCAGTTGAGGGTCTGACTCCTGGTTTCCACTCAGGTCTGATCTCAGGGGTCCTGGAGGAGTCTGCTTGGGTTTCTCTCTCCCTCTTCCTCTGCCCTCCGCCCTGCACTCTCTCTTTCTCTCTCTCACCAAAATAAATAAATAAATCTTTTCAAAAAATAACATTTTCTTTTCTCTAGCTTACTTTATTGTAAGAATACAGAATACAATACTCCATATAAATAAGTGTTAATCAACTGTTTATGCTATTGGTAAGGCTACCAGTCAACAGCAGGGTATTGGTAGTTAAGTTTAGGGGGAGTCAAAACTTAAATGTGTATTTTCAACTGTACAGGGGGGTCAGTGCCCCTAACTCCCACATTGTTCAAGAGTCAACTATATCTTGCCATTGTTTGATTTTCTTATTCGTTTCAAAATAGGGTACTAAAAAAAAAATTATAATTTTTATCTTCTCGTCTTTGTAGGTCCAGAACCCCAAAACAAAAATCTCTACCTTTTCTCTAAAAAGGTTTCATATGGGGCACCTGGGTGGCTCAGTCAGTTAAGTGGCTGCCTTTGGCTCAGGTCATGATCCCAAGGTTCTGGAATGGAGCCCCACATCGGGCTCCTTGCTCAGCGGGAAGCCTGCTTCTCTCTCTGCAGGCCGCTCCGCCCCTGCTTGTGCAAGCTCGCACTCTTCTCTTTCTGACAAATAAATAAATTCTTTAAAGAAAAAAAAGGCTTCATAGATCACTTCAACAATAATCTCTAGCTGTTTCTACTTTCATAATCCTCTCTTTTATATGTCTGTTATATTTTACAATATATTTATAGCCACATGCATACACGACTTCCTGAACTTTCCCCACCAAGTGCGGAGGTCCTAAAGGTCAGGATTAAGGTTTATTCATTGATATGTCCCTCCCAAAGTATTTGGTCTAATATCTGGTATAAACTAAATGCTACCATCCTTTTTAACTATTTCTCAGCTGACTAGTAGTACATTTCATCATTTATGATGGTTTAATTAGAAGAGGGAAGAAGCCACACTGAGAAAGCCTCTCTTGGGAAGTAGGGAAGAACCAGGATTCTGGCTCTTTGCCTATGAAGTGGTTCTCAGAGTGTGGTCTCTGGAAAACAGCATCAGTTTCACTTGGGAAATGTTGGAAATGCACAGTCTCGGGCTCCACCCCAGACCAACTCAGAAACCCTGGGCGGGTGGGGGGGGATCCTGAGGCAATCTCCTGCTTCCTAAAGTTTGAGAAGCACTAGTCTGCTGCAATGAAATTATCAACTCCGTTGAGGAATTAAGATAATTCAATCTTACTAATATGACATCATAAAGAGATGCCTTATATTCAGTTAATAATTTTAATATGAGTATCACCATATAAGCTAAAGCACTGAGAAGTACTACAAAGGAGACATGATATGTACACCACAATATTTTCATAGAAATCATAATTTTGACAGAGAAATTAAAAAAATGGAGTTTTTTTTAAAGCATAAATGCCCAAAATTTCAGAGGGAACTGGTAATAATATTATATAATCTCTCAAATAAAAACAAACTGCCATCATCTGTGACATCTTGAAGAAAAAATAATTCTAAGGAAATGGATTCAGACAATTCTCCAGAGTCCTCACTCTGTTTTAATGGGAAATGAAGTCAGTGATGTGCAAGAAGCCTTCAAAAAAAAAAAAAAAAGTTGAAAAGCATTACTTTCTGCTGTTGTATATTATGACATAAAAGTCTTTTAGTTAAATTTGTTGAATGTGCTTTGTTTTATCTTTCATAATTGTATGTTCTCAATATGTCCATATTAATTTAACCAAATAAATAGACAATAAAAGAAAGAAAGGGCAGTGAAGTCTAAAATATAAGCAAAAATATTAACCACAAATAAAGCCAATTATATGCTTGGACTTGGTGTGTGACATTCAAAATGATTTGGGGAATGATAAAACCTTAGAACGGATTCTTTGGAAGTCAGAAAAATACCCAAAACGTTTGTATTAGAAACAAAAGCTTCCCTTTAAGTCAGTCACACCATTTAAACCACTTATTTTGTCTACCTGGTTACCGAGGCCTTGGACCGGCTGGACAGACAAGCGTTGCAAATTTCATTAGGGTAGCACTTTACAAAGGGAAAATACAGTTTAAAATTAAGGACTGGGTAGCACACAGTCATTAATATTCAAGCACTCAGGCTGCTCCTGAGCTTCACGCCTTACTCTGAAACCTACAGTTTGAGACTTTGACATTCTGAAAATAGTTAGAAAAGTCCTCTCAGAAAATACTTTTAGCTACTCTTGAAAATCCTTTGCTGCTGTATAGATTAATTTCTCTTCAAAATGCCTAAGCTACTTTAAGAATGAATATCATGAAGAACATGAACACTCATTTGTTTATTCAGTCAGGCAGTCACAAGTATGTTTAAGATAGTAAAAGAAATAAAGATGTGTAAAGGCCAATCCCTGCCTTCAAGTAGCTTACAAATAAAATAACAGAGAACCAACTAGACTACAGACAGAAGATGAAGAAATATGGAGGCAGTGCTTAAACTCAGAGAAATCAGAAAAGGCTTCATGTAGGTGGCAGCCCTGGGAACTGACCTAAAGTGCTGGGAGAGAGGAGCGTGGTGAGGAAATGAGGCTGGATTACTCACAGGAAACTCTGGCTATCTTTGGTAGACGTGGTCCATCAACAACCAAGTGGGGGAAAAGCACTTTAGAGTAGAAGAAAGGTTTCCTAACCTAGGGTGAATGGGCTCTCTAAGGGTAATGCTAGCAAATTTGTACTCTATAGACGAGATATTTTGAGAATGAAAAAAGTAAAAGAGATGATAATGGTCGATGTTATAAAATTACAATACCATGACTTCACTCTGATCATAAAAAGGGATCATCCAATTGCTCCATTATTTCATTTGCCTACTTTGCATGATTTTAAAAAGCAATAAGACTCCATTCAAAGATCATTCATGAAAATCAATTTTTTTCTTCTTCTGGCTCCTTTGAACAAACTTAGTTGAAAAGAATTTTTTTTGTGTAGTATTCTTTCTAAAAATATGCACATATTTCACTGTAAAATTACTTTCTTTTCACTATTCTGGATAGTTGCTGTAAAAGGAAGTAAAATTTTATTTAATATATATGATGTCAAATAATTGAGAGTGACATTGTGCTAAGTACAACAGTAGGTATAATAATAAAATGTATTTACACAGTGCATTATTTTCAGGAGCTCCAAGTGCTTTACAGACATTAATTCAACCTCACAACATTCCACTGAGGTTGGTAAGGGGCAGGTATTATTAACAAGGTTCCTGTTCTTCTTTGTGAAATGAAATGACTTTACAGATGGTGACTTTGAGACACAGCATGGGGGCTTTCCTGCATAAAGGTAGATCAAGGCACATCATATTTTCTCTCCTTTGTGTATCTTCACAGTGATTCAGTTGTGGAGGAGGAGTATCAAGCTACGGATGTTTTATTTGGGGTAGAGTTTAGAGTTGAGGTAGCTAAATTGCTATTTCATATAAAAAGAATTGCAAGATC
Organism: Phoca vitulina; assembly: GCF_004348235.1. NCBI lineage: Eukaryota > Metazoa > Chordata > Mammalia > Carnivora > Phocidae > Phoca > Phoca vitulina. The sequence continues at coordinate 8,091,532 of NW_022589729.1, forward strand.
TTATTTACTTTGTGTTCACTCAAATATCACACATTGTCTCTCATTTAAAATGTGTTAACTTCATTTTAAAGCAAAAATAATTGCTGCTGCTTTTGCATACAAGACACTCAACACTCAATCCAGGCACATCTCTGAATTAATCAGGATGCTATCGTAAAGCAACAATATACGAAGGTTGAGGTCAACATATTTTAAAGTAGTATCACATGTAGTAGTATATCACCTATAATTTCAGAAAATTATCGAATGAGTTTTAGGATACTATTTATTGGCCAATTGTCTTGTAATCAGTCTAAGAAGTCAGAAGAAAATGCTGGTCAGAGTATCCAGATTTATGAATCATCACAAGACAAGTGTTAGCTGAAGTCCCAGAAGTGGAAGTGATTGTACAGAGCACAGACAGTGAAAAGGCAAATGCATCAAAGAGGAAAAATTAATATTTAAGATCAGGCAAATAAATGCGAATACACAAACAAAAAAGAAACCATCAGAAAAGTAGAAAGGAAACCAGGAGAGAGTGGTGTCACAGAATCTAAGCCGTAAGAGAGAGTAGAGAAAAAAAATGATCAACAGTGTCTTATGCTTTAAAGAACAGATAATACGAAGGCCCAATAGCCTACTGGACAGAATTATAAGTAATTCTTCTAGCAACAGCTACATTTTCTCAATACATTTTCACAATAACTTAAATGTATCCTCAAATATTGACTGAAGAAGTTTGTACACAAATATATCAAGTACCAGAATCTGATTTCCACTATATAAATTCACTCTCAATCAACAATATTAACAATAGCTTTACCAGTTTTTATCACAGAATTAAAAAGGAAAAAAAGGAACTCTCTTCCACCCATCTCATATCAAGACATCAGCTAGGATAAGTGAGAGATAAGAACTTGCAATTCATCCATTCCTCAAAGTTGGACTCTATCCACAAACCAACATATTTTAGTTCCTTGCTTTCAAATGAATAACAACTTAATGTTATACTCTGGCTTTTTTTTTTTTTTTTTTTTAATATCACCACAAAAAAGAGAGACTTGAAATTCAGAGGGCTTTTTTTCCTGTTTAAAATAAAAAGTTACTGAAGTCACTGTTCATTACATTACCAGTGTATCCTACTGAAGATTCAAATGTGAAATTTCTTTGAGATCAGGGCTAGAAAAAGCTGTTTCTTGGCATATGCATAATTTTTTTACATTTTCACAATGGGACATACTTAACTAATCACATTTCCTGATCAGTCACACCAATATAGTTATCATTCTGTATTTTCCTTTGCTGTGGTCTTTACTTCTTTTACTCTTTTTTTATGTAACTTTTTGTAAACTGCCTAAAATTCATTGTGTAAAGAGTTAAATTTGAAAAAAAAAAAAAAAACTAAATACATATATATAAAGAAATTATATCCAATGCAATAAGCTTTTTCCTTTTATTAATTCTATTTCAGGAATGACGCTTTTTATTCTTTTTATATACTTGGCTTTGAAAACTTTTTGAAATAGCAATATGTTAAAGGCAATACATTCCTGTTAAAAATATAGTATGTGGAAAGATTGGTAGATATCATTCCATACTGTAAAGTGATTATATCGATTATGTCATTAATTACTAATTATGGATATGTAACAGACTGTTTCTAAAGCAAAGAATATGCACTGTATTTTAGACACTCTAGTGTGTTATTATCTAAATTCTACCAAATTAATTGCTATACGAATTTTATCTTTACATATAAAATAATTCTACAGAGAAAAAGTAACATGTACAGCTAACATTACAGATTAATTTGGTTCTTGAAAACGAAAATGTTTTCTTTACATCTCAGGTTATTCCTTACTAAAAGAGCCTGTCATCTAGATACAATTAGATAAAGCCAAACCACTATCATTTAGTCGGCTGAGATCAGAATATTATACTTTTAAAATGAGGTTTATTGAAATGTTATCTTTAGGTAATCATATTTATTCTCCTTATTTACACAATATAAATGGTTTTCTACTTATGTCCTTGAAATAGTGAACAGGGACACCATAGTATGAAAAAGTGGCCTAGCTGCTGGAGTTCATAAATTTTGTTCAGCTTTGGATGAGTTCAAAGAATTGCCATGTAAGAAAAGCCTTACAGAGGGAATTTATCTGATTATGGCAGTAATAATTACCCAGCTGTTTATTGCAGATAGAGAAATAATTCATGTAGGCAATAGGCCGTGGTGGCAATGACACTCTGCATTTAGTAAATATGCAAACTGTTCACTTCTAATTAACCAAGCTAGAGGATGCCCTTATTAAATGTATAAACTAAAAGTGCCTTCCTGACAAGTGATGAATTGTTACATTGCACAAACTCTTGCCACAGAATTATTGGAGTGAACTTGGGGCTTAACTTCATTAAGAGATCTTGTGGGATAGTTAAATGAGGATGGACAGCATAACAAGGCTTACCTGACAGCCAATGATATGTTAGAGCTTAATGGAACTGCACCTTTTCTTCTGTCCTATTTAGTTCAGATTCACAATAGATAAATTGTGAAACTGTGAAGTTAATTTGAGTTCAAATAATAAAAATAAATGAAATAACATGATAACCCATTTATGGAGGTTACCTGACAGTTTACCTACCAAATGAATCTACAAAACAGCCAGTTTTCATGATTCATATATCTCTCATATAACTAAAACGGAAATATCTACCACTCTTTTCATTAACTTAAAATGTTTAGTAAAAATAAATGATTTTATTGACTAGCTTTAAAATAAAATACCTTTTCAAAAGGAAATGGATGGGCTTTATTAAAGAAAATAAATACAAAACAGAAATTACTCTTAATATTGACTCTGAATGAGTTTCATTTAATTTTACCAAATAACTAATGATGAAATGGTTCATCATCTATATTCTATGCTTAGCCTTATTTTAAGGTAACTATTCATTCTTTATCAAACATCTATACAAATATTTCCACTCCAACTAAGGAATCCTATGAAAAAATACCACTTAGAGGGAGGTCGCAGACATAATGAAACAAAACTAAAATGTTTCTAATTGAATTGTTGAGTAGGTAATAGTATTGACCTCATAGGTTTGTTGTGAAAATTGAAGGAGAGAATGAGAATAAAGGGCTCAGTGCAATACTTGGTATACAGTAAGTGCTCAATACATGCTGGTGATTCATAATGTGTTTGAGTGACAATAGCTCTATTTGATTAAAAAAATTAATGCCTAGTGTTTTCAATGGGAGGTTCACACTGAGATCTGCTAAGACTTTACACTTGTTCTTTCACCTACCTCACACGGCTCAGAGATTATAAAATGTGTGAACTGGCCTTTCCGATAGTATCACAGCATTCCTGTAAATGTTTAATTACACGCTTACTGTAAAACATGAAACAATATATAAAGGAAGTATTATATATTTTAAGAGAATCAGATTTTGTTACTATTGAAAATATAATTTGGCTCCTCAAAATTTATAATATTTAACTTAATTAACAAATATTTATGTACTAAGAATATATGTCTCATCTTCAAACAATTTATGCATTCATACATTTACTTACATACTTTTAATGCGTATTCTATGTCAAAAATAGGAAATAGGAAAATGTTCAATAGTATTATAAAGATAAAACTTCTACATCTTAATGAGAAAATACTATAATCAAGGGAGTAAAACTGCTTTAAATAAGAAAATAGCCATGTATATAAATAATCCAAAAAAAAAAAAAAAAGGTTTTATAAGTGTAAAACAACTTAGGCTCCACATCTTGAAGAGAGGATAAGATTTTAAAAATTTAAGAAAGGACACTTAAGGAAAGGCATAACATAATAGCTAATACTGAGTGCTTATTAAAATAATTATGTATGGATTTCTAGGAAGATAGTGAATGTGTTATTTTGCCTATAATCTATTTCCAAAGTCAGCTAAATGAATAAAAAGAAACAAAAAATAGAGGCAAAAACAAGGAACAGCCACAAAACCCATCATAAACTCAAGAGAATAAGTAGGAATTGAATGAATAAAGAATATTTAATTAAATTCATATTCAATTAAATTTAGACCACAAATACAGGGTATTTTCCTTAATCACAAAGTCAGTATAGTATGTGGGAAATAACTGAACAAGTCTGAGGAATCAGGTAAGAGTTCCAACCAAGAGGGATAAAGATAGGAATAACCAGATGCAGGACTAAAGGAGAGAAATTGCAGCCAAGTAATTTCTTTTTTTGTTGATCAGAGCTTCTGACTGAGTTGAAACCAGATGGCAAATCTGGGCTGGAGGAGAATAAGGAAAAGTAGCCTGAGAGCTGCTGAATAAAATAAACTCAGAAAAGAAAAGAGTCTATGAGCAATGAAACTTCACATTGATCTTGCTTCATGAAATCAATATCCACAGTGACAGGAGGTCAATTAGGACTTGGGAGGACAGTGTCAAGAGCACAGCTTCCCATTGCTCCAGCTTACTCCCTACCCTGTCATCAGACTGTTGAATGACTGAATGAGAAAACAAACCATCAATAATATCTAGCTGGAGCACTAAAAAAAGTACAAGAATTCTGAGACCCAATTAGAAATTTCAGTAAAGTATAAAATTACTTTGTTCAAAACATATTGCTTTCCTATATGTAAAAATAATAATAATAGACTGGAAAGATAGTGGAGTAAGAGGACCATAAGCTCACCTTGTCCCACAGATACAACTAGATAAAACTCACATCAGTGTAAACAACCCAGAAGATGACCTGAAGACTGGCACAACAAACTCCACAACTAAAGGTAGAGAAAAGGCCACATCAAAGTGGGTAGGAAGGGCAGAGATGCAGTGGGGAGCTAAATAAACCCACTGTGGGAGAGAGGAAGCCACAAGCACAGAGATGGGAGAGAAACAGACAATCACACTACGGAGCCTGCATGAAGAAGACAATCCCCATAAAAACTGGCTTTGAAAGCAAGAGGGGCCAAATTTTGTGAGTTCTTACAATTATTGGGACTTAAAACCTGGAATATTAAAAATCAACATGATGTAATGAGCACTGGGTATTATATAAGACTGATGAATCACCTCTGAAGCCAATAATACATTATATGTTAATTAACTGAATTTAAATTTAAAAAAAATAAAAAGTAAAACTTAAAAAAATAAATAAAAATTAAAAAACTATAAAATTACAGGGGCGCCTGGGTGGCTCAGCGTTAAGCATCTGCCTTCAGCTCGGGTCATGATCTCAGGGTCCTGGGATCTAGCCCCGCATCGGGTTCCCTGCTCGCTGGGAAGCCTGCTTCTCCCTCTCCCACTCCCCCTGCTTGTGTTCCCTCTCTTGCTGTCTCTCTCTGTCAAATTAAAAAAAAAAAAAAAAAAAATATATATATATATATATATATATATATATATATATATATAATTACAAAAAAAAAAAAAATCAGCAGGCTGGGTTCTGGGAGAGCCTGGAGGCTGTTGGGAGCTGAGTCACCACCCTTAAGGAGATAGCACAACAAACAGCCCCCTGAGATACAGCTTAGAAGCAGCAAGTTTGGAAAACACCTGGGGCATACAGGAGGGAGTGTTCTTTACTCAGAGCCTATCTCGGAAGGGTAAGGTTCCCAGGGAAACTCCTCCAGGAACAAATTAGCTGGCAGGCACCATTTCCCTCTCCTACCACCCAGCATAAACAGAGGGCCACCTGCCAGAACAAGCACAACAAAGACATTCACTATCTAACTTGCTTATACCAAGTCCCAGCCCCCTGGGCTTAAGGACCCACCCCTTCCAGACAGAGCTTCCTCAGTCCCACTGCTGCAGGTTCCCTCTCCCAAAAGACCACCACAAACTTTGCCAACACTGTTATCTCCTGACCCAGACACTCTGTGGGACCTTAGCCCTGGTGACTCCAGCAGCAGGCCCCACGGAAGACCTATGTACCTTGTTAAAACCGTGTACCCCACCCATGTGTGCTTTGCAGCACCCAAGTGGCCCAATGAGGTGGCAGCTACAATGGCAGGTCTCACTTTGCAAGCGGACCACTGGGCACCTTGTTAAGGCTGCACCCCCTACCCAGGCCAGGAACCAAACACTGCCCACAACAGGCAGAGAGAGCCTCTGCAGACTATTATACTGAAGGAAAAAGCAGCCAGGACACAACAGCAAGACGCACGCAAGATACATAGGTGACCCCCTAAAGTACCAGGTTTGGGTGAACATGGGACACTGCACTGCAGGGCACTACAGGATCTCTTCTTCAGGCCATTACTTTCAAGAGCAGTAGATATAGCTGACTTTCCAAACAGTCTGAGAGTTAGACAAAATAAGAAAACAGAGGAATATGTCCCAAATGAAAGAACAAGACAAAACCACAGCAAGATACCTAAGTACAACGGATATAAGTAATTTGCCTGATAGAAAATTTAAAGTAATAGTCATAAAGATAGTCACTGGACTTGAGAAAAGAGTGGAGGACATAAGTAAGACCCTCAACAAAAGATAAAAAAGAACCAATCAGAGATGAGAAACACAATAAATGAAATTAAAATACACTAGATGGAATAAATCGTAGGCTAGAGAAGCAGAAGAATGAATTACTGACCTGGAGGACAGAGTAATGGAAAGTAATGAAGCTGTGAAGGTGAGAGGGAAAAAAATTATGCAAAATGAGAATAGACTTAGGGAACTCATGACTCCATTCTGCAAATAACATTTGCATTATAGGGATCTCAGAAGAAGAAGAGAAAGAAAGGGGGCAGAAAATTTATTTGAAGAAATAATAGCTGAAAACTTCCCTAATCTAGGAAAGGAAACAGATATCCAGATCCAGGAGGCACAGAGATCCCCCAACAAAATCAACCTAAGGAGGTCCACATCAAGACACATAGTTATTAAAAGAGCAAAAATTGGTGATACAGATATAAATTTAAAAGCAGCAAGAGAAAAGAAGGCAGTTACATACAAGGAAAACCCAGTAAGTCTATCAAAGGATTCAGCAGCAGAAATTTTGTAGACCAGAAGAGAGTGGCATGATATATTCAAAGTGCTGAAAAGAAAAAATCTGCAGCCAAGAATACTGTATCCATCAAGGCTATCATTCAGAATAGGAGAGATAAAGAGTTTCCCAGACAAACAAAAGCTAAAGGAGTTCATGATCACTAAAACAGCCCTACAAGAATGTTAAAGGAGACTCTTTGAGTGGAAAGGAAAGTAAGAGTAAGAAAAATAGGAAGCATAAAAGCAGTGAAAGTAAGTATATATGTGAAAATCAGTCAAGGAACAAATAATAAAGGGAGGTAAAGTATGACACCATATACCTACCACATGGTGGGGAGAGGAGCAAAGAATGGGTTCAAACTTAAGCAACCACCCACTTAATATAGACTGCTATATGCAGAAGATGTTATATACAAACCTAATGGTAACCAAAATCAAAAACCAGTAATAGATATGCAAAAATAAAGAGAAAGGAAACCAAGTATATCACTAAAGCGAGAAAACCATGAGAGAAAAGAGCAAGAGAAAAAAGGATCAGAGAAAAACTACAAAAACAACCACAAAATAAGAAAAAAAATGGAGAAAAATACATACCTATCGATAATTACTTTGAATGTAAATGGACTAAAAACTCCAATCAAAAGACACAGGTGATGGAATGGATAAAAAAAAGATGCAACTATATGCTGCCTATAAGAGACTCATTTCAGACCTAACAACACATGCAGATTGAAAGTGAGGGAATGGAGAAACACTTATCATACAAATGGATGTCAAAGAAAAGCCTGGGTGGCAATACTTATATTGGACAAATAGACTTTAAAACAAAGACTGTAACAAGACATAAAGAAGAACACTATATAATAAGAAAGTGAACAAGAAGATATAATAGTTATAAATATTCAGGCATCCAACATATGAGCACCCAAATACATAAAACAGTTAATAACAAACATAAAGGAACTAATCAAAAGTAATACAATAATAGGAGGGGACTTTAACACTCCATTTACATTGATGGACACATCATCCAAACAGAAAATCAACAAGGAAAGAGTGGCTATGAATGACACCAGATTTAACAGATATTTTCAGAACATTCCATCCCAATACAGCAGAATACACCTTCTTTGAGTGCACACAGAACATTCTCCAGAATAGATCACATATTAGGCCACAAAACAAGTTTCAACATATTCAAAAGACCAAAGTCATACTATGCATCTTTTTCTGATTAAAATACTGTGAAACTAGAAATCAACCATATGAAAAAATCTGGGAAGTCAAAAATACATGGAGGTTAAATAACATGCTATAAATCAGTGAATGGGTCAACCAAGAAATCAAAGAAGAAATAAAAAATTACATGAGAAAAATGAAAACACAATGGTCCAAAATATAGGAGATGCAGCAAAAGCAGTTCTAAGAGGGAAGTTTATAACAATAGAGGCCTACCTCAAGAAGCAAGAAAAATCTCAAGTAAACAACCTAACCTTATACATAAAGGCACTAGAAAAAGAACAAACAAAACCCCAAACCAGCAGAAAGAAGGAAATCGGAAGATTAAAGCAGAAATAAATGATATAGAAAGAACAACAACAAAAAAACCAGATCAATGAAACCAGGAGCTGGTTCTTTGAAAAGATCAACAAAATTGGTAAACTTCTAGTCAGACTCATAAAAAAGAGAGAGAGAAGACTCAAATAAACAAATCACAAATTTTAAAGGGGAGATATAACAACACCACAAGTGATTATAAAAGAATATTATGAAAAATTATATGCCAACAAATTGTACAACACAGAAGAAAAGTATAAATTCCTAGAAACACATAACCTACCAAAACTGAAGCAGGAAGACATAGAAAAATTGAATAGACCAATTACTAGCAATGAAACTGAGTCAGTAATTAAAAAACTCCCAACAAACCGAAGTCCAGGACCAGACAGCTTCAGAGGGGAATTCTACCAAACATTGAAAAAAGAGTTCATGCCTATTCCTCCCAAACCTGTCCAAAAAATATAAGAGGAAGGAAAACTTCTAAATTCATTCTTTGAGGCCAGCATTACCTTAGTACCAAAACAAGATAAAGACACCACAAAACAAAGAGAACTACAGGCCAATGTCTCTGAGGAACACAGATGGAAAATTCCTCAACAAAATAAAAGCAAACCAAATCCAACAATACATTAAAAAAATCATTCACCATGATCAAGTGGGATTTATTCTTGGGATGCAAGGGTGGTTCAATATTTGCAAATCAATCAACATGATACATCATATCAGCAAGGATAAAATGCATATGATCATTTTAATAGATGCAGAAAAAGCATTTGACAAAGTAAAACATTCATTCATGATAAAACCCCCCCACAAAGTACGTTTAGAGGGAACATATCTCAACATAATAAAGGTCATATAAGAAAAACCCATAGCTAACATCATACACAAGGGGGAATAACTGAGAGCTTTTTCCCCTAAGGTCAGGAACAAGACAGGGATATCCACTCTCACCACTTTTATTCAACATAGTACTGGACGTCCTAGCTACAGCAATCAGACAACAAAAAAATAAATAAAAGGCATCTGAATTGGTAAGGAAGAAGTAAACTTTCACTATTTGCAGATTACATGATACTATATAAAGAAAACCCAAAGGACTCCACAAAAAACTATAGAACTGATAAACAAATTCAGTAAAGTCACAGGATATAAAATCAGTGCGCAGAAATCCATTGCATTTCTGTACACTAATAAAGCAGCAGAAGGAGAAATTAAGAAAATAATCACATTTACAATTGTACCAAAAATAATAAAAGACCTAAGAATAAACTTAACCAAAGAGGTAAAAGACATGTACTCTGAAAACTATAAAACACTGATGAAAGAAATTAAAAATGACACAAAGAAATGAATAGACATTCCATGCTCATGGATTAGAACAATATTGTTAAAATTTCTATATTACTCAAAATAATCTACAAATTTAATGCAATCCCTATCAAAATACCAACAGTGTTTCTCACAGAAAACAAACAATCCTAAAATTGGTGTGGAACCGCAAAAGACCCCAAATACCCAAAGCAATCTTGAAAAGAAAACACAAAGCTGGAGGCATCACAATTCCAATTTAAAGTTATACTACAAAGCTGTAGTAATCAAAACAGTGTGGTACTGGCACATAAATAAACACACAGATCAATGGAACAGAAATAGAAAGCCCAGAAATAAACCCACAATTATATGGTCAATTAATCTTCAACAAAGGAGACAAGAATATGCAATGGAAAAAAGACAGTCTCTTCAACAAATGGTGTTGGGAAAACTGGACAGCTACGTGCAAAAGAATGAAATTGCGCCATACACAAAAATAAACTCAAAATGGATTAAGGACCTAAAATGTGAGACATGAAACCATAAAAATCCTACAAGGAAGCACAAGCAGTAATTTCTCTGACACTGACCGCTAATAGCAACATCTTTCTTTCTTTTTTTTTTTTTTTTTAAAGATTTTATTTATTTATTTGACAGACAGAGAGATAGCAAGAGCAGGAACACAAGCAGGGCGAGTGGGAGAGGGAGAAGCAGGCTTCCCGCCGAACAGGGAGCCCGACGTGGGACTCGATCCCAGGACCCTGGGATCATCACCTGAGCCGAAGGCAGACGCTTAACGACTGAGCCACCCAGGCGCCCCATAGCAACATCTTTCTACATATGTCCCCTGTGGCAAGGGAAATGAAAATAAACTATTGGGACTACATCAAAATAAAAAGCTTCTGCACAATAAAGGAAAGAAACAATAAAAACTAAAAGGCAACCTACAGAAAGGGAGAAGATATTTGCAAATGGCATATCTGATAAAGGGTTAGTATCCAAAATATATAAAACTTATACAATACCACCAAAAAAAAAAAAGCAAAACAAACAACAATAATAATCCAATTAAAAAGGACAGAAGACATGAACAGACATTTCTCCAATGAAGATATCCAGATGGCCAACAGACACATGAGAAGATGCTCAACATCACTCATCATCAGGAAAATGCAAATCAAAACCACAATGACATATCACCTTGTGCCTGTTAGAATAGCTAAAATCAAAAACTCAAGAAATAAGTGTTGATAAGGATGTGGAGAAAAGGGAACCTTCTTGCATTGTTGGTGGGAATGCAAACTGGTATAGCCACTGTGGGAGACAGTATGGAGGTTCCTCAAAAAATTAAAAATAGAACTACCCTATGATCAAGTAATTGCACTAATGAAAACACTAATTCGAAGGGATACATGCATCCTATGTTTATAGCAGCATTATTTACAATAGCCAAATTATGAAAGCAGCCCATGTGTCCATCAACAGATAAGTGAATAAAAAAGATGTGATACACACACACACACACATCCGTGCATACCGCCCCCCCCGTGACACACACACTGAATGTTATTCAGCCACAGAAAAGAATGAAATCTTGTCGTTTGCAGTGACATGGATGATGCTAGAGAGTACTATGCGAAGTGACATAAGCCAGTCAGAAAAAGACAAACACCATATGATTTCACTCAGATGTGAATCTAAGAAACAAAACAAAGGAACAAAGGGGAAAGAAGAGAGAGACAAACCAAAAAAGCAGACCTTTTATTAAGAAAATAAAGTTTTACTAGTGAACATTTAAAAATACCCACATAAATGAAGAGATATACTTCATTCCTTGACAAGATGTCTTGAATTATTAAACTATTATTTTTCCCTATTCTATTCTACAAATTTAATTTAAATCAATTTAAAATCCCAATTTGATATTTTTTAAAACATGCCAAAATGATTTATAATTTAGTTGGATGAAAATTAAGCTAAAGTAGCCACAGCACCTTCTGAAAAACAAAAGTAATTTATAGGTACTTAAGCCATGTAATACTATACAGGATTACAAAAAGAGAGAGAAATCAGATGGCATCAATAGTCAAGAGATATACCTGAGCACATGTGGGGGACTTAGTATGTGGTAAGATGACACTGAACAGCGAGAGATAATTGAATTATTTAATAAATACTATTGCAATAATTTGTTAGCCATTTTAAAAAATCTTAAACTGAATTTTAAATTTACTCCTTATATTAAATAGATTCTATTGGATTCCATTTTAAAAGTTACAAAAGAAACCCTACATATCAAAAGAAATATGGGTGACTATTTTTAAAGTCATGCAAAGAAGAAATCAAAAAAGAAATTATTTATGCCCTCAAGGCAAAAGCAGCTTTGACTGTAGACTTACATCTCTGAATTCTTATCTTCTTTTGTATTTTGGCTAGTAAATTATTTAGTATGCTGATAGTTCTTTGATACTTAGATGTCATTATGAGGATGGTTGATCTGAATTAACTTAGCCATTATCAGATAAGATAATATCCCAATTCTGGTATCTATCTTGGGCTCACATACCTGCCAAGGCTTTGTGGTTATCTCCAGCTAAGGCCCTAAACTTCATGGCCACCGCTAATAAATTCATCAGTTTGAGGTACAAAACCTGTTGGGTTTTACAATACCACAAAGCTCCAAATTGTAAGACTCTCAAAAAACACACACTGTACACACAGCAGTTCCCTTAGCAAAGCAGTACTACCTTCCATCTCTGCTTACAGATTAGCTATGTCTAGTCCAAGTTCATCTACTTCTCACAGAAATTTTCTGAAAGAGGTAAGGAGGAGGCAGCATACACCAATATTATGAAATCTACCTACTATTTCAATTAACGCCAAGGCCTCAATTGTTAATGATCTCTATCACATGGCAGAACAGATGGGATCTGAAAACATATTTAACACCACATAATAATGGTTTTTAATCTGACATCAAATTGCCTCCAATAGTCAAATTCCCGTTTAGTTCTATTACTTTTAATACTTTATTTCATTGGGCATGACCAAGTCATATGGTACCTCCACTGAAAGGAAGTCTAAGAAGGTGAGTTTTTCGTTTTCTAGCCCCAGCAGCAGGGAAGGCAATTCACTTATAAGAGGTTTGTAATGGGTTTTAAGTGAGCCTACTGATGCTATATGCCACTGAAATATGACTGATACAACTTGAAATAATTTAAAAATACAAAGAGGCTATCTGTTTTGATTTAAAAAAAAAAATACTGAATTCAAATATCCAGATCTACCATTACTTAGTTGTGTGACCCAAGTTACTTAAACCCTGAGTTTTAGTTTTTCATCTTTAAAATATGATAATATACATCCCCAAAACACCATGCACACAATAGATGCTTAGTAAATATAATTTACGGTGATAAGTCTATTTATTGAGTTCATCATTGCTTACAATGTCTAAATCTGTCCATATAAACTTTTAGCTTGATATTATGACAATTATGATTACCACATACAAGACTGATCTTCCTCTTATTGTTATTTACCAAAAACATATCGACATGCTATACCAATGGGCAGAAATTTTTGATGAGTCTATAATTAAATATTCCTTTTCTTTATGTTTTACAAGATTTAAGCAACTACTCAGTTATAATGCTTTTTGTCTAAAGAGTAAGTTATTATCAAGCATGTGCCCAATATTGATAGACTAGATATATTCCAGACCTTATTGCTTACATTAGCATTTTCCCATATTAATCCTGACTTTAAAATGAAGTTAGTGAAAGTTCTGAGGAATCCATATGTGAACAGCGGAAGGCGAATACCAACACTACTCTATAGGTTTTTACTCTAGTAGTTCCCGCTTTGATTTTGGGGGCTGCACATGTTACCAATCTGAGAAGACATGCTGATTTCCTTCATGTTTCTATTTCTTTGTTAATTAAAGAACAATTAGAAATGTGCTGCCTAGATAGTCTAACGTATTAAGTCTTCAACTCCAGAGAACTAGAAATCTTTTTAGTACTGTGTTTCCCTGATCCGCAATGTTAAGTGATCTCAGTGCTCTTCAGTTTTGTCATTAGCTTAATGCCTTTGTTGACTCTGTATGGTTTTATACCAGAGAAAGATTACTTAAAGACTATAATGGTGGTCATATTGAGGGTCCCAGATAACCATTATAAGGATGAGAGATAATGTTCAAATCTTTTGAATTGAGTTTCCTAGAAACTAGATAAATATTCGTAAAAATCACTCAACTTTTTTTTTGCTTTATCCTTGAAAACAAATGCAAGTTAGCAGACTACAAAGACAGCATTTAACACAAATACTGATATAAATATTTTGAAACAGCAAGTTGTTAGTTAGCTGTGAGTTCTAGATGGTGACCATCTTCATTGGGAACAAACACTGATAGTTTAACAGGAAATGAAAGAGAGAGGAATTGTGTACATTAGAAACTAAGAATTTCTCATAGTTCAACTAGAAGTTATTTACATATAAATAACAGCAATAGGAAAAGAAGAGAAAGTCATTTTTTAACATGCCAAGTTATGAGTATGAATCAGTGGATTTCAGAATAACCAGAGAAACCAGGCACATAGCCCAATCCATGCCAATATGGCAGAGCTGCACAGGGATCTTTAAAGAACTGGACGCTGTTCTCCTACAAGTGTTATTTCATCAGCAGTATTCAGACCATAGAAAGTCAAAAAAGCATTTTAATAGCCATTTCTTCTCTGATTTAGTATTTTGGCAATGAATCTAAGAACTCATAAATATAATATTAAAATTAGAGTAATGGTCCCATTAATGATAAATCCACTAGTCATTCTTCTCCAAAACTATGAAGGACCAATTTAGTGATTTGAGGAGGTGTTGCCACCTGAGAAAACTTTTTTCTATCTATGGGAATGCAAGGCAGCCTTTATCTTTCAGGAGTATATATTTCAATAATACGTTATTATAAATATTTCTTAAAATTTCATGATAGACTTAGAGAACTTTTAACTGTAAGGGTTTTAAATACATAATTATAATACGTGCATATATACAAAAATCTTGATTTACATGTGTTATCGTATCCGTCTTGGTCATGGTAAGTGATAATTTTATACCATATACTTTTCTGTGAATCCCTTATGACATAGATTAGTCTCATTCACAAAACAGTGAGTTCACCCAAGACAAAGAAAGTTAAGAGATGTCTTCTCAAGAAATCTACATCATGTCTAAAGAAAATGCAGTCTGTTTGGAACAGGATGATGAAGAGGCCAAAGAGAGCAAGCTCCAGAGGAAAAAGTGACTTACTAGATTTCCTGATAGGATAGAATACCTGAGAAATAATCAACGGCAGATATAATTTGCAGACAGGGCAAGAAGAAAAATATAAGGAAAATAGAAATTAATTTAAAAATGGAATAAGGTAAATATATTCATCCTACATTAATTGCCTTTGTAAGGAACTCTGCTTCTGTAATCATGATAATGTAAATACTGATACTGATTTCTCTGAAAATAGATGGAAGTGGAGATGGGAAGAATATGAGTTA
The DNA here is from genome assembly GCF_004348235.1 of Phoca vitulina. Taxonomy (NCBI): domain Eukaryota; kingdom Metazoa; phylum Chordata; class Mammalia; order Carnivora; family Phocidae; genus Phoca; species Phoca vitulina. Next base: position 8,106,932 of record NW_022589729.1, read on the forward strand.
AATCCTCATCTACCATATTATGTGAAAGTAATGCAAAAGATCCGAAGATGTAAAATCAGACAGTATCAGATAAGCATATAATTTAGAAATATTTGGTGTAAAAAGAAATAGCTAAAAGAAAAAAGTGGTCAACACTAGGGACATAGTAAGGATATGGCAAAGCAGTTCTTTTATCTATTATAAACATTTGGTAATAGGTAATAAATATAATAATATGCATGTATTATGTTGACATATATTCCTTTTTATTTTTTTTAAAGATTTTATTCATTTATTCGAGAGAGAGAAAGAGAGACAGGGAGCGCTGGGTAAGAGGAGGGGAGAAGGCCAAGCAGACTCCGTGCTGAGCATGAAGCCTGCTTAGGATCCACTCTTTCTCCCTGCCGCTCGTCCTTCTGCTCATGCTCTAAATAAATAAATAAATAAATAAACAAAACCTTTTAAAAAAATAAAAATGTAAAATACTTCTAAATTTCAAAAAAAATAAAGATGTTTGTACATTCATTATAGCATCTCTCCCAACTTTGTTCTATTTTTCCATTCTTTGCTCTTCCTTCCAGCTCTCTGAAAGAAAATTTTTAGCCATGGTTTAATGTCACAAAAATACTGATGATTTAGATTGTACTCAGCAATTAATGTTTCTATAAATTCTTTTAAAATACGCAAACTAATTCATGAAATTTTATGTTTGTTTATTTTGAATTAAAAATAGCCTCATGAAACTGAATGTTATTCTTATAACATCACAGGGAAGTATTTTTGTAAATATTAGCTTTTTTTCTTTGTCCTTGATAGTAATAGCTATTATTTGTTGAGTGTCAATTATATGCCCAGTGCTTCACGTACTGCATGCCTCACAAATATTCTGCAAAGTAAATACTGCTGCTCCAAAGTGCAGATGAAGAAACCTAATTTCTTTAAGACTAAGTAACTAGTTCAAGTTCACACAACTAGAAAGTGGCAATGATGACTAGTCCACATCAATCTGATTCCAAAGTCAATGTTCCTAGTTATTTGTCTTAAACTTGTTAAATTAAATCTTTCATGAAGTATCCAAGAGAAATGGAAACCTATTTCCACACAAAAACTTGTGTATAAATGTTCATAGCATCATTATTCATAATAGTCAAAGAGTGGAGACAACTCAAATGTCCATCAAATGATAAATGGATAAATAATATGTGGTTTACCCATAGAATGAAATATTAATTAGTAAGAAAAAGGAATGTAGTACTGTTATATACTATAGCATGGATGAATTTGGAAAACACCAGGCTAAACATCAGTCACAAAAAACCACATTGTAAGATTCAATTTATATGAAATGTACACAATAGGCAAGTCTACAGAGATAAAAAATAGATTAGTGGTTGCCAATGGTGAGCATGGCTGGGAAGAATGGGGAGGGTCACTGCTAAAGGGCACAGGATTTCTTTTTAAGATAATAAAAATGTTTTAAATTGCTTGTGGTGATGGTTGCACAACTTTGTGAATATACTAACCACCACAGAGTAGTGCACTTTAAAGGGATGAACCATATGGTATATGAATTATATCTCAACAAAGCTGTAACAATAAAAACAAAACAAATATATCCTTTAAAAAAAACTCTGATTCATGAAAAGATAGGTAAAGAATAATATCCATAAAAATCTTTCTAGCCAAACCATGGTATACAAAATCAACATGCTGAAAAACTTTGATTCACTTTGATGAATGAGAAATTTACATTCAAAACAGCACTATTGTTATAAGGTATTAACAACCAAAAACTACACTGAAGCATTAAACTTGGGAGAATATATTACTTCCAGCTTCAATTTCTGTCAAAAAAGATCAGTTTTCTGTACTCCAAGCTAATAATGTTTTATTAATGCTACCAATCTATAACTCTGTAGCTAATTTTTAATTTCATTATATAATTTTCTTATTCATAACCTGGGGCAGTTTTTGCATATCAGGCTAGATATTATAAAGGAACATGTCTACCAAGTGCAAACTCAGTCTCAAATTAATCAATTCCATTTATCTTTGTGATAGGTCTACTCTTGGTTATAAAAATATATTCTTATATAATTATACATAATTTCTTTTACTATTATCTATGTAATAAATAAACTATTTCTATTAATAAAAGAGCAGATAAACTAAAGTTAAGCCTAATGTTGTCTGGTATCCTACATAATTCAAAACAAACATGTTCTGATGTAGAATATATTTTACTAACTTTTTGTTCTGCAAGTTATTTTACCCCGCTGAAAGATAGAAAAATGCACTAGGGGCACCTGGGTGGCTCAGTCGTTAAGCATCTGCCTTCGGCTCAGGTCATGATCCCAGGGTCCTGGGATCAAGCCCCGCATCGGGCTTCCTGCTCCACGGGAAGCCTGCTTCTCGCTCTCTGATGATTTAGATTGTACTCAGCAATTAATGTTTCTGTAAATTCTTTTAAAATACGCAAACTAATTCATGAAATTTTTCACTCCCCCTGCTTGTGTTCCCTCTCTTGCTGTCTCTTGCTCTGTCAAATACATAAATAAAATCTTTAAAAAAAAGAAGAAGAATGCACTAGATCTTTTATTTTCTCTTTGAAACCCAGAAACTATACATTTAATCCTTGCTGGTATGAGTAATCAGAATACATCATAATTGCTTTGATACAATATTAAAGTGTGACATATAATCTTGAAAAGACATCACCTAAAAATATTGCCATAAGTAAAGGTAATGTAACTTTTGTCCAAGGCAAAATGCTGAAAATCAACCTTTACTGAACAAATTCTATATGCAAGTCACTGTGTGTGGAAAATATCCTGTAAGATGGCTACCAGTAATTCCCACTGTGGTATTCCTCCTTCGTGTAATCCCCTCACTTTGAGAGTGGGATGGACCCGGTCTCTTTCTTCAAATGAACAAAATGTAGCAAAAGTGATGAAATGTCACTTCAGACATTAGGTTATCAAAAGAATGTGGTTTCCATCCTCATGTTTTCTTGTGTCCTCTAGTTCACTTGCTAATTTCCATGTTATAAGCTGCCCTACAGGGAAGCCTACTTGGCAAGAAACCAATGGACTCAAGTGCAACAGCAAGAATAATGGAGGGCCACGTGAGGATCTTCCCCCAGTTGAGCTTTCATATGAGACTGCAGCTCTGGCTGACAGCCTGACTGCAACCTCATGAGAGACCTTAGTCTAGGCATGGAGCCCCTTCCAGATTCCTGGCTGATAAAGTGATGAGCTGTTAAGTGTGTATTGTTTTAAGCTGCTTTGAGTGTAATTTGTAATGCAGGAAAAGATAACTAGAGTCCTGATTCCAATGATTCTCAATGAAAAATAAAATAAAGAAATGTGAAGAAATAATGTACATAAATGTGTTATATATGTTCTTCTATGAGAAGGAAAACAACACCACCTAGTAAAATTAATGACCCTAATGATGCTTTTAATAATCACCAAACTATTTAAATATAAATATTATGAAAAATACAATCAAATGTGCACGCCAAAACACAAATGTAATCATGCCGCCACTCTTCTTAAAAGGGAAGTCTACTCCAAAGTTCTCAGAATAGCATCCAAACTCTTTAACATGGTCTCAAATGCCCTGTTATGATATGGTTCCTACTAAACTGTCTGAACTTATCTTTAACCAAACCTTCTATCATCCTCCATGCATCAACTTCAGTGAGATTTCCTGTGTAAATGTCCTAATTTCTGCACAACCTTCAGGGTTCAGTTTCACAGCCTCTGAGAAATGTCCCTAACCCCCAGACTCCCACTCCTACTCTGACCAACACCTATCTGCCTTAGATGTTCCTCTTCTGTGTTTCCTCTATGGTACCCCGTAGCATGCTTTCATTACATTTATAAAACTGCATATGTAACAGAAAGTAAAACAGATTGTGATTTATACTAGAAAGTTAACTATAGGGGCAGCTGGGTGGCTCAGTCGTTAAGCATCTGCCTTCAGCTCAGGTCATGATCCCAGGGTCCTGGGATTGAGCCCCACATCAGGCTCCCTGCTCTGTGGGAAGCCTGCTTCTCCCTCTTCCACTCCCTCTGCTTGTGTTCCCTCTCTAGCTGTGTCTCCCTCTGTCAAATAAATAAATGAAATCTTAAAAAAAAAAAAGTTAACTATATATTTCCAATTTTGAGACAGTGGAGTAAATATCTCTCTACCCCTTCCTCTCTTAAACTTCCATAAAATAAGAAAGGCAATAAGAAAATAAAAGGAAACCCTATCATTGGTAAAATCAGAAACACTTAAGAGTAATATATATGAAGAAGGGCCACCAAGAGTAATGAAAATTCAACCAGTATTAGAGATGTCATGGAGACAAGATACCTTAAGATGCAGATTTCAGAGAGAGACTGCCAGGTGCAAAATTCCTAAAAATAGCGGCATACTTAGAAGAAAAAACAGCAATGCCCTCCTTGCTCGGAATAATATTGGAGAGCAAAACTCAACTGTGGCAGATTTCCTGAACTATATGTCAGAGTGGCAGGGGACATAGGACTAAACGAGGAAATGCATAGGAATGCTATCTTTGCTATAGATCTCTAAGAGTGTTAAAGCAATAAGCAATCCTAGAGCTGCCAATTACTATCCAAACAAAACAAAAGCTAAACCAGTTCACATACATAGAGATACGTACACATTATGTGTGGGACTATACTTTGAGCCAAGGAGACTTCCTAACAGCCCCAGAGCACTCCTTTGGCTATTCCCCAACACTGTCTTTTTACAGCACCCCATTCCAAAACCCTAGAAATTTCCTCAGAGTGGTAAGTGTCTTTTGGCATGCTAATGGGGCTAGCTACCAGGAGAACCAATCATGTGATTAGAAGGTTGGGACTTTAAGATCCACCCCATCCACCTCCAACATCCCTGGAGGGGAGAGAGGATGGAAGTTGAAGTAATCACTAATGGTCAAAGATTTAATCAATCATACCTAGCTAAGGAAGCCTCTATAAAAATCCCTGAACCTACAGAATTCAGAGATTTTCTGGGTTGCTGAACACATGGCCATACTAGGGGGATGGCCTGCCAGCCCCATCTTTTGCACTATGCATCTCTTCCACCTGGCTGTTTCTGAGTTTTATCCTTTTATAATAAGCCAGTAATGTAATAAATAAACCATTTTCCAGAGTTTTCGAGCAGTTCTAGCAAACGACTGATCTTGGGGAGGAGGTCCTAGAAATCTTTGATTTGTAGCCAAGTTGGACAGAAGTTGTGGGTAAACTGGGGACATAACACTTGCGATTGATATCTACAGTTTGGATGGGGGTGGGAAGGGAGACAGTCTTGTGGGACTGAGCCCTTAACCTGTAGGATATGACACTATCACCAGATAAGTAGTTTTAGAATAGAATTAAATTATAGGACATCTAGCTGCTCTGATATTGCTTGGCATGGAAAACCCACACATTTGGTGACCAGAAGTATTGAGTATTGAGTAGACAGAAAACAGAGTACTATTTTTCCTTTCCAATCTCCATGCCATATAATCTTCTCAGTTCATCTAATAAATATAGCAAAAACGTGATAACAATACCTGCAAATTATAACACAGGAAAGAAAATTACATTTAATCAAGCATATAAAAGTGGATATAAATATCCTATATAAAATACTGATACAATTTACTAATAAATCAAAAGAATAACAATGGCTCAGTTAGAGATATTTCTATCACAAAATGATGGTTTAATATTAGTATATCTCCTCTGCTCCTCCTAGATCAACAGACAGCTCCATCTTCTTGTGTAGTGCTAGCCACATCACCAAGACACAATGGTGAAGGTCATATTGGGTGCCTGGTCACCAAGGCTGCTTTTAACTCTGGCAAAGTGTACACTGTTGCCATCAATGACCCCTTCACTGACATCAACTACACAATCTACTTGTTCCAGTATGATTCCACCCATGGCAAATTCAATGGCACAGTCAAGGCTGAAAATGTGAAACTTGTCAGCAATGGAAAAAAAGCCCTTCTCTATCTTCCAAGAGAGAGATCCTGCCAACATCAAATGAGGTGATGTTGGTGCTGAATACATTGAGGAATCCCCTGGTGTCTTCACTACTATGGAGAAGGCTGGGGCTTAAAGGGCAGAGCCAAGAGGGTCATCTTTTCTGCTGATGCCCCCATGTTTGTGATTGGCATGAACCATGAGAAATATGACAAGTCCCTCAAGATTGTCAGCAATGCCTCCTGCACCACCAACTGTGTGGCTAAAGCAAATTGTCAGCACTGATACACCAGCTTCCCTAGTAACTAGAGATATACACAGTAATATCAGGAAGAAAACAAAGATGAATGGAAATACCTGTCCAATAGAAGATACAGGCCTTTACAAAGCCAGCCTTTCACATACTTGTCTCTTTGAGGACTTTCCCCTATCAGTGATGGGCTAGGGTGAAGCAAGAGAGGCCTCTCCAGTGTACAATTTAAGGATGCCCTCTTGGGGTTGTAAAAGTGCAGGGTTGGCACCTGCATGGCCCTGCTAGTAAGCACCTGTTCAACTTTTGTGCCTTAAGAGCCTCACTTAACTCACCTTAGTCCCAGCCCTGCACAAATTCCCTCTCTTGCATATCCTACTAGCTCTTTCCTACGGGCAGGCTCACTCCTGCCATTTGCAGAAAGCCAGCCCATCGCTAGGACCTTTGATTTCTTAAGGAAGAAATTAAATAGCAGTCCCCTGGCATCCACATGTTTCTGAGTTTTCCAACTTCTCCAACTGACCAAAACCTACTGCAACCCTCCCAGACTTTCATTGTGGTTTCCAAAGAAATCAACCTTACAAATACCCAACACTTAATTTTCAAAGACCAGATCCTCTTATGTACCCAGCACACGTGAGAAATTTAAAAGTTAGAAAAATCAGTTTTCAGATATTTCTTATAATATGTGTAACTTTAGGGTCTCAGGCAAAAATCTTATTTTAACAATTTATTGTGCAATTGTTCTCTCTAGTTCAAAGAATTTTAAGAGTAAAATAAGATAAGGTATGTGAAAAAAAAACTAAAACAACTACATAAATGGCAACTGTTTTAGTTGCTATTTCTTTTTTATCTAAACATATTATAAGCCTATGGTCACTTACATGTTATTAGAATGGGGCATATTACAAGAGGGGAAAAAAACTATATTATTTGAAGTTACATGAAAACTTACACATAGAGCTTTGGTAAAGTTGACTGAATAGTGTTGCAATAGCTTGACTTTGCATAAATCTACAAAAGACATCATCCTATGATGTAAATCCAGGTGCTTTCTATGTGTTCAAAGAAACAAAAGCTGATAGTAAGCAGTCCATTTTAATTATGTTCCATGATATTTTCTCCTTTGAGAGGCAAGTTCTTACTATTGACCATATTTCTCAAAATACATCTGAGGCTTATCATACTTTAAATCTTCATCTATGGAATCATTTTACAGATAAATCCATCTCAAAATGAGATAATTTTACCAAAACTATTTTGCATAGAATCAGAGAGGCCTACTGAACACATAAATAATCTAATTTATAGTCAAAAGTACAATATATTTAAAAATATGACAACAATAAATTTTAAGGTAAATAGAATCATATGTCTCTATCTTATCAATAAATTTCTATCTAAAATATCACTGAGAGGGCACCTGGGTGGCTCAGTTGGTTAAGCTACTGCCTTCGGCTCAGGTCATGATCCTGGAGTCCCGGGATCGAGTCCCACATTGGGCTCCCTGCTCAGCGGGGGGTCTGCTTCTCCCTCTGACCCTCTTCCCTCTCGCGCTCTCTGTCTCTCATTCTCTCTCTCTCAAATAAATAAATAAAATCTTAAAAAAAATAAAATAAAATATCACTGAGTTCTAGCAAGTATTCCTAAGTATGGTAATGATCAACATCTATTAAGTAACCTTTTTGAGATTATCACTAGTAGAATACTCACCTAATTGCATCATTGGTCTCTGAAACAGCTTTCAGGTACTCCTTCAAATAAAAATAATTAAAGCAGTATTTCCGAATCCTATAGCCTCGCCATCGCCTCTGAATCTATTGAAGTAAATTAAAAGATAAAATATACCAGTGAGCATTTTTAGTGAAAACATTAACAGTTCTTCAAAATTAAGGTAATGATGGATGATAACTCACATCAAATAAAGTCTTAGGCTCTCCCACTAACAGTATATATAGTTGCAAATGTAGAGTGTACTTAGATTATAAAATATTATAAAGACAAAACATATTTAGAGGTTATTAGATTTTTAAAAATTTATAATTTTTCACAAACACTAAATGTGAAATTAACTACTGAACAATTAAAAATTTGTTTTATCAATCTCTACCACTTCAACTTCCTGACCAAACGGATTTTTTATTTTTCATAAACCACTGACTTGAAGATTGTATTTGGTCTCATTAAAATCAATTTTCAGGGGCGCCTGGGTGGCTCAGATGGTTAAGCGTCTGCCTTCGGCTCAGGTCATGATCCCGGGGTCCTGGGATCAAGCCCCGCATCGGGCTCCCTGCTTGGCAGGGAACCTGCTTCTCCCTCTCTCTCTCTACTGTTCCCTCTCGCTCTATCAAATAAATAAATAAAATCTTTAAAAAAAAAAAAAAAAAAAAAAAAAAAAAAATCAATTTTCAAATGGGCTTTTAAAATTTGGTGGTTTCAAAATCTTTAAACAAAATGTTGTATCTTCATCATGATATTTTAATACTTCTTTAATAACAATAGCTAACATTTATTGTTTTATTATGTGTGAGGTACATGTATTGCAGTTTGTATGTATTTATGCATTTAATCTTTAGAATACCCCTATGAGAAATATTCTTTTTTTTTTTTTTTTAAGATTTTATTTATTTATTTGGCAGAGAGAGACACAGCGAGAGAGGGAACACAAGCAGGGGGAGTGGGAGAGGGAAAAGCAGGCTTCCCGCCGAGCAGGGAGCCCGATGCGGGGCTCGATCCCAGGACCCTGGGATCATGACCTGAGCTGAAGGCAGATGCTTAACGACTGAGCCACCCAGGCGCCCCCTATGAGAAATATTCTTATCATCTTATTTGCAGATGAGAAAACTGCTAAATAGAGAAGTTATATAATTTCCTCATAATTTTATAGCCATTGGTGATGGATCTAGGAATTACATTAGGACTTTAGAGCGCATTTTCTAAACCACTAAAATACAGAACTGGGAACAGAGTGAAATGCAATTTTCAAAGAACAAACATTTCTGTTGAAAGCACCTATGTTTTTTTAGATGAAAGGAGTATGGGGAGGGGGTCTCAGAGAACAAATTTATGTGGGCTACTTCTTGCCTTATTATGCTCCATTAATCACGAGAAATCAATCTCTTTATGTTTTATCTTTGCTAATATAATCTCTAATAGACAAACTCAAAACAAAAACATAATGCATAGATCTTATTTTTGTGGAAAACAGAAACAAAAACAAAAAAACCCACAACTTCTTTAAAGAAGTAGAGGAAGAAAAAACAGCAAAAGATGAAAAAAAATGTTAACCCTTAATTCCCTACAATTTTATGGCAGTTTACATGTATTTTTGAATTATTCACATATTATGAATGATTCTTTTTTTGGATATGAAGTCCTTCCAATGTTTTGCACAGTTAGCTAAGCTAGGAACACACACCTTCTCTAAACATTTTTTTTTAAATAGCAAAGGGTGATTAATATAGACTCTCTACACTTGTCCATTGGGTTTTATCCCAAAAGCCTATTCTTTTTAAACTAAATATGTTGAGCCTAAAATTTTTTATAACTTGAAAGCTGAATCTATAAGAATAAACAGAAAAATGTTTTACTTGTATTCTATATTTTTCCGTGTTTTAAAACATGATCATTTAATTTTATAATCTGAAATACAGAACATGAAAATTCTGAAGAACTGTTTTAGTCAATCTCCCAGTATGAGAATGACTAAAACCAGTGAAGATATGCAAAATAGCTTGTAAGAACAATTAAATCAGAGATAATTCTACAAAGTAACAACAAGTAGAAAAGCAAGCTAGTGTAACAATGTTATAAAATGCACCTTTCCAAATATTTTTCAAGTGATCTTATTTTAGAAATTCATTAAATAAGAAAAATTATTTTTTTAAAGTTATATACTCATTTTAGAAACTATCTCCCTCTAATTTGACCAAACTGTATTAGAGCTGACAAAGAAAGGTGAGGAATTGATACAAACCACTTTCCTAATGAAAAAGAATAATCAGTTGGAATATGTATATGTATATAAATCATATATGCAAATAAGTGAATATTTTCCTGGCTCATCTAATTTAATCATTACAATATCATTTTGAGGTAGAGATTATTATTAGTCTCATTTGATAGAAGGGGACATTGATACTTAGAGAGGTTAAATCATTGCTTTCGGTCATAGAGCTGGTGGGATAGCTTCAAATATTACACCATGCTTTTACTTCATGTACAGTCATACAACGAAAGAAGAGAACACTTTCAAACAAAAGTACGGACAGAAAATCCATCATTAGCAACAGAATTGACTTAGGAAAAATGGGAAAATATTAGGATATCATATAGTGTTACGGTAGGAACTACTTATAAGATAAAAACATCATTAAATTCTAAATCAAATAAGATTAAACGATGCATGCTGGATCACTGAGAAGGAAAAAGAAACGATGTTGATTCATGATTAGGTCACACTAGGGCAGCGTGTATGCCCATTCTGAGAAAAGAAGTCTGAAAGGACAAAACTAAAATTGAATCCATGTCAATAGGAAGGATACCTGAAGGAGCCAGTGGCAGGGGCTCCCTCCCACTTCAAACCAGGCAAATACTAGAAACAGCACCAACCACCTCCAGAGTCTATAATTGGTGTGTTATCAGGGGATCTTCTAATATCCAACCTCCCTAGACATCTACTCAAAGGCAGGCTAAAATTCCTTTCCAAGACAAATCCTTTTATTCAGAATTGGGTATTAAAACACATACTGAGCAAGTGATGGTTAAAGTAACAAATTAAAACTCATCCACATTAATAATATTGATTGATAATCAATCTTTAAATGGCTTTGCTAGAGGTAAGTAGGTAAAAGTAGAAAGAAACTGGATGTTTGACCAGGTGAAGATGCTGCCATCCAGGGAAGGGAAGCTCATGAATGTGCCAGGTATTACATTAACTGCTTTAATTCTCATGCTAACCTTGTGCATGAGGCATGATCTCCATGTTAAAAATGAAGAAACTGAGGTTAAGTAATTTGATCAAGTTCACATAACCAGTAAAAGAATAAACGGCAAAGTCAGGATACAAACCCAGCTCTGTCTTATTCAAAAGCCCAGACTCGTTCCACTAAAACATCTTATAGATGAACTACATAAGAAGAAAAAGTATGTGTATGTGTTCTTTCATTTAAAAGATTCCATTTTCCTATGTTATAAGGAGTCCAGTTTAACCAATCCCTAACTGACAGAAGATGAATACAGTGGAGATTCTACTATACTTTCTCTTATAAGAACAAATGACTTCTGTAATTTTGCCTAAATTTCCTGTTGATGTCCCAGTACTAGTGAATCAACTTTAAATTAAAAAAAAAAAAGTTCTTTCAAGAGGCAAGATGACTTTTTATAACATTTCTTAATTTCAAGGTGAATGGGTTATGACTTCAAAAAAAAAAAAAAAGGCTAGTATTCATGTCCTTTAAAGTAATTAGCAACTTTCAGAAGTGATTGGTATAAAACAATTATTGTCATTGATCAGCTCTGAATAGATAATTTTAAACAAAGTCATTGTGTGCTCAGCAGATTACAGCTTGTTAACGGGCAAGTTCTAAATGACCTCTTAAGCTAGTCAAATCAATGATGCATATTCCTCATTAAGTAACATCAAAATGTAAGTGGTCTTATAAATAATGTTTATTTTAAGCACTAAAACAAATGGCAAAAACTTGATATACCAAAAGCCATCTGCTCATAGAAAAGATTCACCTCCACTGGTTTACTTTTATTCCTCAAAATTCATAGTAACATTACGGTTATCAAAAGAGAAAAAAAAATGTCTTCTCACCTAGAATTAAAATGAAGACATGGAAAACAAAATTTCTATTACTGATAATAACCTACCTAGTATCAATGGTCTAAATGTATTTGAGAGCATACAAGTAGAACTCTTACTCATAGCTATGCTCTTATTTATTAGAATGCTCAACATCCTAGATTATACAGTAAGCACAGAAAAGTAGGTTTACTAAATTCTCAAAGGTATTTAAAAAACAGTAACATCCAAATTTCATACTAGGTGTCATTGAATTATCATGTCAAAAACATACATATATGAATGGAAATCTTAACTAGGTATTTTTAACTAACAGAAGATTCTGGATAATCATTCCATATGCAGTTTCTTTTCTTTTTTTTTTTTTTTTAAGATTTTATTTATTTATTTGAGACAGAGAGAGAGAGAGCACATGAGAGGGGTGAGGGTCATAGGGAGAAGCAGGCTCCCTGCTGAGCAGGGAGCCCGATGCGGGACTCGATCCAGGGACTCCAGGATCATGACCTGAGCCGAAGGCAGTTGCTTAACCAACTGAGCCACCCAGGCGCCCCCATATGCAGTTTCTTCTTTTCAATGTTGTTTCCTCACTCTACCTGACTTTATACTCCCTTTCACTACAAATTTATTTAATCATTTCACAATGTTACTGGTACTAGAAGTAGTAGGAAGGGAGAAGAAATATTCTTTTGCATGGTGATGGAAAATTTAAATATCCATCCATCATCAGGCAAAAGCTTGGGGTGGTCTATATGATCCTTTTCCTCTTATTCCTTGGGCTGACATTTTGGGATATCTTATTCTATTAACTGGTATTCCTAGAGCCTAACATAATATCTAGTATATAAGAGACATTCAATATTTTGTCCTAAATTATTTCCTTAATTACTTCCTGAATTATTCCTGATAAATTCCTATTTATCTCTATCCATCTAATCACGGAGTCATTATTCTAAACGTACATACTTCATAGTATTACAAATACAAAAACCGAATTATAAATAGTTTAGGAGATTGAAATGGATCCTTATGTATCTGACACATATTCAACTATTTTTTAATTAAAGCCACCATATAATCATTTCTAATATTTTTATATTTTAAACACAAGTGGGAAACAAAATAAAATGGTTAATTGATGTTTCAAGCTAGATTAATGTTTGCAAATTAAAATTTGTATTCATAGATCCAGACCTCTAAGAAGAAAGAGCCAATAAAGTCACGGTTACTTTGCAAATTGGTTGTTTTAAGTGATCTTTAATCTAGTGATCCTCCTGTTATTATAGTCTTTATTTTTCTTTAAGTGAAGATTTCTATCTGAACTAAAATATTTTGGGACACTAATTTCAAGACAAATTATTTAAAATAACTGAAATAATAAAGGATCAGCCGAGATGTTCTAGGTTCCAAAAGAATATCATTACATAATTATATATGATTGATCAGTAACATGTACAAAGTTTCCAGGGTTAAGGGAATTCTACTTGAAATAATCAATTATAGCAGTAGCTTTTTAAAAACTCTGTAAGCTTTAGATTATTTCCATTTTTCATTTCTCATAGATTTTGAAAGTGAGAAGAAAAAGTCTGATGGAACATATTTTTTAAGAGATCTCTAAGATACTATGCATTAGCACTTCCTGAAATTTGCATTCATATGATATTGCGCCAGTTGTCCTAGGACAGACAAGCAAAGGAGGACTCAAGATGTGTAAGATAACCCAATGGAGGCTTTTCAAGGACATTATAAGGAACGTATACTTTGCAGAGAGCACTTTGGTTAACTTCCAAACTCTGTGACAGACTACATATCCTCATTATGTTTCGTTTACTGAAGACCAGTATACTCTAAGAGTTAATGCATAGAGAGATTAGCAGTTGAAATTGCTAGCAGTCTTAGGGTGATGATGGAGGACAAATCCTGATGCTAGCAATAGCAGTAGGTAAAGGCCCCAGCCTTCTTTTACAAGGAGAGGTTTGTCATCCAATTCTGCCTGCAAGGAGAAGCATGTAACACTCACTGTGGTCTCCTACTAATTGTCACTAAGTTTAGAATTCCCTAAGTAAAATGTACTACCAGTAAGATGCTCGTGAATTGTGAGGACCAGGGATCAGTTTATCAAGTAAACCAGAGCATAAGTAATGAAGTTTCCATAAGAGCTCAGTCCAGGGTTCACATGGTTGTTCTCATCCAGATACTGAGAAAAGGGGAAGACTGGCAGTAAAGGCAAGAGTACAAGTGGTCAGAAGTAACAGAAATGTGGGTACCAGTCCTCTAGGGTTCAATTCCCAACGCTATCACTTACTAGCTGTGGGACCTTGGGCAAGATATCTTTCTGTGATTCTCTTTCCTCATCTTTCAAATTGGAATCATAATGGTATCGACCTCTGAGAGTTGGTTGTGAGGATTACAGAGAAGAGTTAAAATATTTAAGACTGGTGCCTGGAGGGTAGTAACTGCCATTCAATTGCTAACTCATTATTATTTACTAATGGTTCTGACTTACCAAGATTTGGGAATATGTGGTTTTACAATCTTTTTCTTGCCTGGCCTCAGAGACATATAGCTTCCACTGATGATTGGTTTGACTAAGGTATGCTCAGATCTGCCAGCAACATATATATATTCATACTCAGGTAATAAGTGTGAAAATCTGGAGCCATTCTCTTGGGGAAATAGGAGCCTCAAAGACAAGGTTGAGGCTGGATATACATTTAGCCTCTTGGGTGACCTATAAATGGAAGAATTAAGTATATGATATATACCACTCCACAGAAGAGGCTTCATCTGGGATGGGGTCAGACAATAAACGAAAGTCATAAGCAAGAGAAAACACTAAATGTTGAGAACCATGAATCAAAGTACTGGGGAAAAGGAACAAGTAATAGACCTTAGGATGGATGAAATAATCCTGCTAAGCTATACTTTCTTTTTGCTACCTGGGGATATTTTTTAATGGACTTTCTATACATAAAGGAATTTTGCCTTCATCTTTATAGTACTGTTATTAGGAAGCTGAGTTGCTAAGCCCAGCGTTTGGTGGACCTGAGGTGACACCTAAGTGCTTAATTAGATGTTCCCTGGCATCAGAAATGGAGGGTCAACTCTATGCCAGGCTGTAAAAGGATAGACAATTGTATATCTAAATGAGATGTGGAAAGAAAGGAATTTAGCAACTCAATCAGTTCAGGACATTTGTATAAGATACTAAAAGCTATTCAAAAAGAGAGAACTAAAAAAAAAAAGTTGGGGACCAAATTTAGACAAGATTCACAATGGAATATCCAAAATGCTGGAGGAAAGGCAGAACCCTAATCTGGAGTAAAGTTGAATTAAAGACCAAAAAGGCAATAAAGTGTCACAGAGAGAAACAGGAGGAATAGGGCACCGGGAGCTAAGATAAAAATTTATTGAGCAATATATTGCTGTATTAATTGACTGTCACTGACCTAGCAGCATATCAGTAACAGGGATTTTAAGAAGGCATACTGTGGGTTCTGACAGCAGCTTATATCATAGCAAACCTCCTTCAAACCTGTACATGTTATGATACTTAGGCAAGGTCCCAAAGTTCATGAGATCTTCCATTCACATGAGAATTGCACTAACCAAATAGTATCTTACCACGTCCAGTTTATTTATACCACATAACCTCAACAGATTTTCAAAAAGTCTTAAAGGTCCCCCAGCAAAGGCTTAAATAATTTCCAACAAAGACACTGAGGGACTTAAACAAAAAGTACTTAAAACAAATGACTTTTTTTACTCCTCGTTTAGAAAAGAATGGGCTAACGTTCATTGACTTATTCGGGGAAATTTATTTAACCACCTACTATAAGCCAGGAACTGTAGATACAAAGACTAAGAGGATAGGATCTGGGCCCCAAGGGACTTACAGTGTGTGGGGAGGTAAGTACAGGCATGTAAATTAGTAAGGATAATAAAATGTTACAGGTTCTATAACAGAAGTATGTTGATGGTAAAATAGGACATAAAAAGAGTGATCAATTCTACATGGGTAGGGGGATCGTAAAGTCTTTATAGAGAAGGTGACCCTTGAAAAAATAAATACAGCAAATAGGATATGGATACGTATTACATTAAAAAATCATATAATTTATTCTTTATTATAAGAAAGTGACATCTATATAGGAATGGATAGGCTAAAAAATATATTTTTTAAATCCCTCTATTTTCAGGAATGCTCCACTAGCCTCGTTAGCAATTGGTGATAATCTGTCATGCTAGGATTCAAACAGTCAAACATAATTTGTAATCAGCTCATTATATAAGGCAAATTAAGACAAAAGTTTTTCTTTTCTATTGTATGTGAAAATCTTATTCAAGATTTGTGTGCACATATATCAGTTTGAATATTATTGGCCATATAAATTTTTGGTAGTTATCTATGACTGTTAGAAATTCTTCCTCCTAGACACACACGGCCACCCATATTTAAAGCATTTAAGGGATAGTTATTTTGAACAAGGTTACTCGGTAGCTGATGAACTGAAAAGGCAGAGGTATAGCTATTAGAAGTAAAACTTCAGCTAGTGGTATCTAGCCAGGATTGTAATCTTCAGATGTGCACAACATGAAGGTATGTGGACCACATACTGGTTTCTTCAGCCACTCTCTCTTGCAGAAAGCACAATCTTCAGAGCACCATCTTGCAAAACTGCACTTCTTACAAATAAATTCAGTTCTGGTCACTGTGATCAACCAACACTACAATTTAATCTTTGCTAGGCAGTCATTTTGGCCTCCATGCAAGTAAGCCTCATTCCTCATCGTAGGAACATGAAGTAAGTACCTAGTCTATTACCAAGTCAACTCATCCAAACCTCTGAAGGCAGTCTTTGAATATCTTCATTGGAGAAGTGTTTTTATTATAAATTTCTCACAGTAGTGCTTACATCCTCCAAACAGCCTCACAGAAACTCCTGTGCATCGTCAGTGGCTTGGCTCAAGCCTTCCTCCGCCTCACTTTAATGGTCACTGCATCCTCACCTCTACTCTTCTCTCCTGGAATGTGTTGCATAAAAAATAAGTCTGGACACAGCAAGAGAGACTTTATTTCAAAGAATTATTATAAGGGAGAGGGAGTGAGTGACCATCACAATAGGTGGAGTGGACTTCTGCAATAGGGAGAGTGCTTTGACCATAAGATCTGTAAGCATGTCAAGAATTAGACACAAAGAGTTTTGTTTTTTTTTTTAATAGGAAGGTGTAAACAAGGCTAGAAAGAACCTGATGTGGGGAAGTGCGATGAAAGGATGGCATAATCGGATAGATCAGAAAACGCTTTACCCGGAAGCCAGCCTATTCTCAGGAGGAGGTATTATATGCTGGCTAAAATTCAGGGACCCGGGGGGAGAGAACTTTAACCACAGTTTGGTTAATAAACATGTTTTTCCAATTGATCGATGGAGACAAGCAGTTGTGCTAATCATATGTGAGGTAAAGAATGGAAATTTAGGAAGGGGGGCGCTGTGCCTGGCCTTGTCATAGGTAAACAAGGGACATATCTGTGCCTCTCATCTAAGTCATGTGGTGAAGGGCAATTTTTTTTTGCAGCAAGCTGTTTCCAGAGGGTGGGGAGATTTTTTTAAACTTTGTTGTTTTCCATGATCACAGGACTCAGGTAAAGTTTAACATCGTTCACTAACATTAATCAAAGACAAGTTGACTTTGGGCGATGCTAGTAGGAAATGCAGCTTTTAATATAATATTGGGAGTAAGTCAAAAACTCTGCCTTTCAAGCGGCTTATACTGATGTCGGTTTCTTCGATATGCCTAATCTAGGTAAAAAGAATCATGATTCAAGCCAGATCAAAACTCAGTAGGAAGACTGGGGGCTAAATAGCAAACAACAGAATGCATTTTTCTAACCCTGTCTTCTATGTCTTTATCTTCCCTGGTGATCTATGGAAACATCTAAGCCTTAGGTCATCAAGTACTTTGTTTTCACAGTCATCTACTGCTTTTTACTTTGGAGACACACCTGACACAAAGTAAGCAGAAAAGAGAGAAGCTAACAGTGTTGAAGGCTCAGAAGTTAAGTCTTTGGCAGAGTTATACAGAGAATCAAAATCTCCTAAATTCCCAGATTTAAGCATTCCCAGTGAAAGAAGAAAACCAAGTTGTTTTCCTATACTGTTATATTATTAACAAAGGTAAATAGCCCACTGCAGCTACAGTATGTGCCTTTGGCTCAGGAAAAAGAAGAAGATCTACTTCTTCTAAACCATAGAAGACAAAACTTTTGTCTTCCTCCTAGACACACACGGCCACCCATATTTCTCTCTAAACCATAGGGGAACAGAAAGGTGGACACCTGGGTGGCTCAGTCGGTTAAATGTCTGCCTTTGGCTCAAGTCATGATCTCGGGGTCCTGGGATCAAGCCCCATGTCGGCTTCCCTGCTCAGTGGGGAGCCTGCTTCTCCCTCTCCTTCTGCCCCTCCACTCTGCTCATGCTCTCTCTCTCAAATAGATAAAATCTTAAGAAAAGAAAGAAAGAAGGAAGGAAGGAAGGAAGGAAGGAAGGAAGGAAATGGAAAAGGAAAAGGAAAAGGAAAAGGAAAAGGAAAGATAGATCATATGTGGAGACCGTCCCTGGTATAGGCTCTCAGCACACACCCATACCTGCAGAGGAAAGCACCCTTCCCAAAGCAGTATAAATAATCAAAATAATGTTAATTTAGCTGCCATAGTTCTGCACAGGACTTTTAGAACGTATTTTACTATGCTGCTTCACCCAAAATAAAATCTATTATTAGCAGAAGAACTAATAGATTAATGAAAGAGAATATAATAAGGCAACATAAGTTCTAAGAACATTTAGGAAATTCACCAAAGTATTTTCTCCATTTATAATAGCTCCACAATTAAGTTATTACCATACTATCTGAGACAAGAGAACTAATACTTTTATTGTGCCCATTCCCAAAATCTGTGCAGAAACCAAGCCAGCCTCATAATCACTAAGCTCAGCATTCCATTAGGAAAATAACACATAAAATTGAACATAGAGATGATAGAAATAAAACTTCTAAGGTGGAAACTGACTTTATTACTGCTAAATCATATGAATAATTTCTAATTGATTTGTATTGGGCCAGCATCTTATATTCCAGAACCATGTTCATCTATTTATCACAATATTCTATAATATGACATATGGAAACTAATACAATGCTTCATTACTATTTACGGTCTTTCTCTAGTTATGGCTCAGAGATATTTAACATTCTAAAACATAAGCACTGATAATTACATGTTTTACATTTTACTCTAATTTTTAATACTGCCAAGATTATTTAGTATAACTAACTTTTTAACTATGTACTCTTTTCTCTCTAACCATTAGCATATCAATCAAATTTGCATTATTCTGGCTTGCTCATTTTATTAAAAGCGAATTCAGAGCACAATTGACTTTTCATTTGTTTAACAAGTGAAGAAATATTTACCCTGACAGCCATTGCATTGTAGAGATTCATCTTCATAGCACAAGATGCGAACTGTGAATCAGGAAAAAAAGAGACGGCATATAGTTCAGTTACACAAAGACAGTGCAGCCTATTTTTACATATAAAAGATAAGAATCTTTATACATAATACATAATAAGAGTTCTGGGCTTAGAAAAATGAAATCAAACTTTGTATTGAAGAGATAGGCTTCCTAATACATAATGCATGCTTAACCAGAAAAATCTATGGTAGTCAAACTAGGAGCTAATGGAGATATATGATCATAAAATGCTCTCCGCTGAGTTTGATAATCAATGGTGCTCTACTGAGAATAGAATAACAAAGCAGAAATATTCACAAGTGCTGGTGACACGTAGTATTGTATGATTTATTCACTGGGGTTCTTTTAGCCAAAACTCACAGAAACATAAAAGGAATTCATATTTCAAGACGTCTGGTTTAATGAAAAATTCAAAGAAATGCTGTCTTCAGTCGAAATCCTTCAAGGATATGGATGCAGTGATGGAGCAAAATTGTGCCTTCCAACCATCTGTACAAAATGTTATGTACTTAGCTGCCTCCTGAGTAATCCTTGGGAATTTTGTTTCATTTAATATTCATTTTAACACCATAAAATCATAAATACAATGATATCATGTTACAGCAAATCCCCTGATATAGTGAAGACTTTCTAAGGTCTTGGTTTCTTTCTAGTATAGATACATCTGTCTATTAATATACAAACCTCTGTTACACTACATAATCATTTAGCAACATAGTTTATTTCAAGGCAAATATTGCTTTAAATGAAGTCTCTACATCTGTTATATCTTTTAATTAAAAACATAAAATTAACATAACTCATGACAGTACAATAAATAGTAAAAGCAATGAAATATACATTTTTAATACAAAATATTACTTTATCTATTTTTATTCAGTCGAAATTCATTTGACTAATATAACTTGAGCTTAGGTATCAGGTGCTGTGTTTCAGGCAAAAATCAGAGATAAGTGCCTTAACCTTTTATATAGGGGTTTTCTTCCCTGCAACAAACAGAAATTCATATAAAAGGGTTTCACTGTAATTAGGATTGTTTGAATTGCCTGGTCTGATCCAAAGCAAATTTTCTGTGGAGAGCAGCAGGGCTGGATTATTTATCAACAGTCTGAGCAATTAAGAAACAGTTGGCTGCAATATGTTATTTACAAATGAACACAATGATGTGACTTCATTTTAAATTCTCTTTCTTCGTCATAGCAAGTGAAGTATAATTCTTGGCGTTTGAGGTGAATACTTTAACACCATATTTCTTCAAGTCCAATTGATGTAGATATAACCATTAAATTATTTTATACAGGAGAAACATACTAAAAATTAAATATCTAAAATGTTTGGGTTCAGAAAGAGGCAATGTTTCTTATCTTTAATATGGTGCTGTTCAGTTAGCAGCACTGATGATGTGTGAGCTTTCAAGCCACAGACATGAGTTCAGGTCCTGATGTTGCTTTTACCAGCTGTGTGGCTTTGAACAAGTTACTTAAAGCCAGCCAGTCTTGACTTCCATGCTCACAAAATGCAACAGTACATATTTCATAGAGTTGGGGTGAAGATTAAAATGAGACAAAATTTTTAAGGTGCTTGGGACATAGTTGATGATTATAAAAGGGATTATCACTGCTGCTCTTACACATTTTGTAGCTAAAAGTATGTGATTTAACAATAAGTAAAATTCCAAAATGTAAGAGGTTAAATTTTATTCTGGACTCAGAGAAAAGAGAGATCTAGGTTTTAAGTGTATGGGTTCTGACTTTTATAGCTAAAAGGTGGAAAAGCACTTTGATTCCAGTATATCATTCTCATGTGAACCACTCACTGATATTAAATTCATTTGCTTTGGAAAGTAACAAAATATATTTATGTGAAAAATATTGCATGATCCCACTTCTAAGAGGTACCTGAAACAGCCAAATTCACAGAGACAGAAGGTGGAATAGCAGTTACCAGGGGCTAGAGGAAGGGGGCAGCTTTTGTTAAATGGGTAGAGTATCCATTTGAGATGAAGGAGAAATTTTGGAGATGGGTAGTGGTGATAGTTGCATAAAAATGTAAATGTACCTAACGCCACTGAATAATATAGTAGAGTTAAAAATGGTACAAATGGTAAATTTTATGCTATGTGTATTTTACCACAATTTTCAAAACACTAAAAAAAATCATTTGTGAATGTGAATTGTTCATTTTCATAAGCTTATCTATGAAGACACATTTAGACACTTTAAAATTTTGTAAGATTTCTTTCATCTAAGACTTTATTTCCATTCTGAGCAATGATACTACTTGTTTTATTAATTTTTGTTCTTTTGGTATATGAATAGTTAAAATATAAATCATACAAAAGCCTTTGTTCTTAATATTATTGTCTAGAATTCTGTCCTCAAAATTTGTTTTTTAATTCCATGGAGTTGGATAAGCAAAGAATATCCTAGCTACTAAATATTAATAGTATTTCCAACAATGATGAGCTACTGTAATTTCTCAACAGACAAAATTCTTAAAATTTTCTTACTATTTATTAATTTCCCATTTTATCATAAGATACTAAGTGTACTAAGACTAAAAATCTGGAGTGAAAGTCAAGCATGTTTGTTGAATAAACAAAGAAAGGGAAAGAGAGGGGAAAGGGGGACAGAAAGAGAGAAAGAAGGATAAACAGAACTGATATGTTGCATTTACAACAAATAGAGCAGGAAGAATTTCTGGGATGAACACTAAGTCAACCATTTGCTAGCTATATGGCCTTTGTCACACCATCCACCTCAATTTTTACAAGGCTTCTGAAATTTTTTTTGGAGGATATAGTCCTTTTAAAGACATAATTTTCTGCATGGTTAGTATCCATGTGAATCTTCTGGACAGGGCTGCTATTCAGTGGGATTGGACCATGATTACCGATGAAAGCATGTTTCATATTTTGAGTTTCGTTCTTTTTTCTTTCTATCAGGTGAATTACAATGGGAGGGTGGTTGGGGATAAATGAGAACCACCCTCTTAGAGGTCAAGAGATATTCAAAGCTTACCACAATCAGGTCCCAATTTTTCCCCTCAATTATCTCTTACCACTCCATTCCTTTAAAGCTCAAGCTGATCAAATTACTATTTTTATTTCTTTACCTCCATGTCCATATTACTCCCCTTGCCTCCAAATGTCTTACCATTCTTTTCCAGCTGTCCAAACCTTATCTCTCCTGTTTTTCTTGCAAGCATTTATAGGAGAAACTATCTTTTCTCTCCTACTCCAAGTACCGTCAGCTGGAGGAAGCTGGCATTCTCCTAGTTCCAAAGCATACTTTCAAACAATTTCATACCAGTAAGAAGTACTCCTTTAAAAAGGACAACAACAACAACAAACCAAAAGAACAAGGAACCTTTTTAATCTCAAACTTTCCACACTTAAGACTCTCTATCCCTTTCGGTATTGTCATACTTCAGGTATCTGATTACTTACCCTCCTTCCTCCCTCCTCCTCACTTCTCCCTGACTTGCTCCAAGTATGCTCTAAAGATTCTGACGTCAAGCTAATGGTCTAACTTTTCATCACAACTCCTGTCATTATCTTGAGACTTTTCAAATTCATGTAGACAACACATTTAATTACTAAATCCATAGCCATGTTCCAGACCTTGTGAACTAGAAATGTTCCCCCTCTTAAGTCTTTTTTTTTTTTTTTAAAGATTTTATTTATTTATTTGAGAGAGAGAATGAGATAGAGAGAGAGCATGAGAGGGGGGAGGGTCAGAGGGAGAAGCAGACTCCCTGCTGAGCAGGGAGCCCAATGCGGGACTCGACCCTGGGACTCCAGGATCATGACCTGAGCCGAAGGCAGTCGCTTAACCAACTGAGCCACCCAGGCGCCCCCCCCCCCCTTAAGTCTTAAACTCTTAATGCAAATTCCTCTCCTTCAATCCCTGGTGGCTTGACTTCTCTTAAAGGTTCTTCTATCTGGTTTAGACAGATTTAATACAGATATTTCTTGTTCCCCATTTTTAAGTTCTTTCTTCACATATTTTTATATACAATGGCTACATGGTATTTTGCTACATGAACATACCATAAATGACCTAATAGTTCCTTTATTGAGTATTTATGTTGAAAACCAAAAAAAGATGAGTTTCAAGGAGGAAACAGTCAATTTCAAAAGCACACTTTAAAAAAAAGTTGTTTTTTTGTTCTTTGTTTTTTTTATGAAATGGTTCATTTTTACTCCGGTATAGTTAACATACAGCGTTCTGTTAGTTTCAGGGGTACAATATAGTGATTCAACAATTCTATACATTATTCAGTGCCTACCACAAGAGTACTCTTTAATCCCCATCACCTATTTCACCCATCCCCCACCCACCTCCCCTCTGGTAACCATCAGTTTGTTCTCTATAGTTAAGTCTGTTTCTTGGTTTCTCTCTCTCTCTCTTTTTTTTTTTCTTTGCTCCTCAAAAGCAGAACACTTAAAGCAATACATATTCATAATAATTTTGAGTAATACATCTATATAAACTCAACCAGATCAGTTGGCTTTTTGTTAAGATTGAGCAGTACAAAGGAAACACTTGCATTAAAGTGATGACAATGGAACCTTTAAAAGCCATGCACATATGGATAACAGATATGATGAGCATGAGGCTTTGTTATTTTCCACATCAGTGCTATCCTCATTTCATAATTTTGAGTATAATCATTAAAATGATTTATTATCAAATAATCCTGAGTATTTTGTGCATATGCTTTGCCTTGTTTGTTGGCAAATGATACCAATCTGTTCATTATCAACAGCTGATTTTTAAAATACCCTTTCTTTTTCCACATACACACAAAATTAAAAGCCATATATATTATTTCTTACAATTATTATTAATATAATCTTTAAAAGCAGAAGAACCAAATCTAAATTCATTTCATAATTATCATGAAAATATATTAATAAAGTTTTAAATTAATACCAGTAGGTCAGAAGCTTAAGTTATCTAGCCTTTAGTATTTATCTAAACTACAAGACCCTGAAGGAAAAAAATGTTTCAGTTTTCTGCTCTGACACTAAACAGTGATAAATGTTGCCTTCTTAACTTATAACTGATTTGGAAGTCCTTCTGTTGAAGTTTCTCTCTCCCTCTCCCTCTCCTCCTCCCCACCTCACACTCTCTCTCTAAGATAAATAAATCTTAAAAACAAAGAACAAACAAACAAACAAGAAAGCTCCCAAAACAGTAGGACCATTTGAGTATCCAGTAGGAAGAGCAAGTTGCAGTAAAGTTAGAGCAAGAGTTCAGCAGGTATGAAAACGCATATGCACCGAGCACACACACCAGATAGCCATCGATTTCACTAACAGGAAAAGATTTTCAAGGTTGTGAATCAACAATCCTAGACCCCTAAGATGGACAAATTTGGGTTATGTTGCCAGATACAGCAGCCTGGAAGTCAGCAGGAAGGCCAGAAAAGGAGGTAGAGAATAAAAAGAAGCAAAAACAATAGTCATCAAGGAAGCAAGAGTCCAATCTCAAAGGAAAACTGTTAATGACCTATTATTGTTGAGTTAATGAGGGCACTGTAGTGGAGAACCCATGATCCTTCAGGGCTGGATAAGCTAGCTGGTGTCACAATGAAAATTATTTAAAAGCTGGATAGAAATATTTTAGTTAATAGAATTTTGAGGGAGGCTGTCTAAAACTACTGAACCTATCTAAGGAGATCCTAGGACCTGTCTTTTCACAGTTCACTTCCTGTGTGACCTTTGCCACATCTCAGACTGTTGACAATGCCAAATTTGCTAGCGGTTCCTCTGGTGACTGTGATATTGTGTCTCTGCTTTTCTAGTCGTTATCTGTGTATAATTCCCTTTCCTCTGCCTAAATCCCACTAATGTGTTCCACAAGCCTCAATTCTTGGCCCTGGCTCTACTCTTAAGATATGTTTTTTTCCCCATTAGGTAGAAATTCTAGTCATCTTGCAATGATGGTTCTAAAATCTTTGTGTCCAGCTCTGACTCTTAATCTAAACTTCCATTCAGTAGTTCACTTTAATAAGCATTTGGGGAGTGTTAATTATCATATGCCAGACACTGCTGAGAGACTCTGCAAAATCGCCTTACAAGATACCACCACATGGAGGTGTCCTAACATCATCACAAACTCAAAAAGCTCAAAACATCTTTCTGTAAGCTTTACTGAGTGCCCCATCCGAAATGTTTCTTATAAACATGCACGCTTTTGTTATCATTATAACCATTAATCAGGTTTGCGGAGATAAAAATGCAGCTATCTTAGCAGCTTACAAAACAAAAAGTTTCTCACTCACATTATGTGTAGACTAGGGTTCCCTATAGCTATCTATGCTCTACATTTCTTCATCTTAACCCCAAGGATGAAGGAGCAGCCAAGACTAGGGTGCGCTATTCTTATGCCAGAAGGAAAGAGGAAGAAAGCTTCTTAAAGCTTCATCTTCAGTGTGGCATATGTCCCAT
Source organism: Phoca vitulina (assembly GCF_004348235.1). Taxonomy (NCBI): domain Eukaryota; kingdom Metazoa; phylum Chordata; class Mammalia; order Carnivora; family Phocidae; genus Phoca; species Phoca vitulina. The sequence goes on from NW_022589729.1 coordinate 8,132,946, forward strand.
CTGCTCACAACACATGGCTTAGCCCAAAATCAGTGAGATGGGAAAGAAATCATTCTTTTATGAAGAAGGGGGCAGTGAATAATTTTGACACATATTGATACAATCACCAGCCGTGTTGACCATAGCAAAAGTCTTCCAACATATATATCCCTGTGAATCATGTAATCAGTTAGCAAAAATGTCTGCAGGCTTTCTATGTGACATTTGCTGTGATACATTTGAGATACAGTAAATTGAACAGTTACCCATTCAGGAGCTCCCAGTCAAATAAGAGATGTAGATAAACAAATGTATCACAGTGGGACAAATGCCTACATGAACAAAGCTAGGAAGGCACACCTGATATCTGCAGTCTCCCACCATTCTACACTCAGCTTCAGGAGCTCAGGGAAGGTTAATATTTAAGTCTGGAACAGTAAGTAGGGATTTGGATCAATGGGAGGCAGCTCAGATGAAGGAGGGAGGGCATTCGAGGCAAGGTAAAGGGCTTTGCAAAAAAACCTGTAGGACATTGCATATTTTGACAATGGCAAACGATTTAATGTGCCCAAAGTATATTTTATACAGGTGTAGCAAGAAGTGAGGTTAGAGAAGAAGACTATGAAAGACTATGAAAAACCTGACACGTCACATGAAAGAGTGTGAACTTTAGGCTGTATGCTATGGCAAGGGCTATAGGCATGGGAGTAAAATGATGATGTTTAGACTGAAGTCAAGAGACTTTTATGAGGGGAAATGGAAAGTGTTTGATGGCTGATAGGAGATAAATGGTAGGGAGAAGGAGGTAGTGGAGAGTCTAGGATGACTGGATTTCTGGTTGAATGGTTGTACCATTTATCTGAATAAAAGAATATATAAAGAGGAACAGGTTTGGGGTACCTGAGGGGCATGCAGATAATATTTTAATAAGTAGCATGTGGATCTATATGGATCAGAAACTGAGAACTTTAGGCAAATCACTGAATCTTCCTGAGCCCCCATTTTTCTATCTATAAAATGAAAATAACACCTGTACTTTCTACTTGACATAATAAGAGGGGAGCTATGGGCAGAGACAGATTGCTAGAAAATATTAAATAATGGATATAGTTTTTAAACAAGAAATTCCTTTAAAAATGTAGGAAATTACTTTTTAAAAGTCACATTCAACTCCTGACCAACCTTCTGCTAGTCCCCAAATTCTTTGAGCCATCCAGATCAACATCCTTCCTGTCTCCCATCATACCATGCTCATTCCCAATTTCAAAACCTCATTCATGCTGTTCCTAATGGAAATGTCCTTCCCTCTTCCCAGTCTACCATTTACTGATCCCCTGGAGGTCAGTTCAAGTCTCATTTCTTTGATCTTTGGAGATAACATTAACTCCCCATTTAAGCACTTACTATCTATCCATGTGTCTGGTGGGAGAGTCCCTTTTAAATTGACTTTCCTTTTTTATTAATTTACTTAATAGATAATATTTTCATATTGTTTAAAATTCAAAAGCTACAGAAGAGTTTATAATAAAAAAAGTCTCTTTTTAAAGATTTTATTTATTTATTTGAGGGAGACAGAGCACATAAGTGGGGGGAGGGCGGTGCAGGGGGGAAAGGAGAAACGGGCTCCCTGCTCAGCAGGGAGCCCAACTCAGGGTTCCATCCAGGACCCAGAGATCATGACCTGAGCTGAAGGCAGATGCCCAACTGACTGAGCCACCCAAGCGCCCCAAAAAAATCTCTTTCTTATGCTTCTTCCTTAAGGACCCAGTTTTCTTCTTCCTTAAGCAATTAATATCATCAGTTTTTTGTGATCCTGTCCCAGACAAGCAAATTAAATCACTGGCTTTCAAGTCATAGTATGGTGGCTCAGGTGACAACAGAGGCCACAGAGAAAGAGTCCAAGCAGTTGAGTTTCTTCAACTTCCAAAACAGCTGCACCTCTTACACCTGTTTTACACATAAGGCTAAAAATTTTGCTAACATTTTAGTGAAGGAGGGGTTCTATCCCTAAGTTTTAAAATCACTAACCTATATCACTCATTTTGTAACTTAATCATGTACTATATGGCATAGTTATTATTGCATATAGCTGTTAGGCCAAAAAAATTATGCAGAATAAATTTGGGAAATGATGATTTAAACACAGTTACTACAGACTATGTGTGTGACAGGATAATTAATGTAGACTTAAACAGTATCTTTAATTCCTGTCCCACCCCCCAACCCAAGAAAGTAGCAGGCCATCCATGTGTTCCTGCTTCAGATGGCTTATGTGTGACTGTCCATCCCTACCATGCTCTGCTTTCCTAAAACCTGAGCTCTGAGAAATTATGCTGGCATGGGAGAGAGATAATAAGAGGGGAGCTATGGGCAGAGAAAGAGAAATAAAGGAGTCAAGATTCCACATGCCTGGGGAAGAGCTGGGCATTAGCTTTTTAAAATAAGGTAATACCACATTTGGCATTCCTATTGCTTCTGGGAGGTGGTTAAAACTCTAGAAATAGACTTGGTGGCACCTGTGGAGGAGACAGGACTCAAAGCACTAGGGGTATCGGGATAGTGACTCTAACAAAAATTCCCATTCCCTTTATGTGGCCCACCAGCCACAGAGTTCTCAAGGGATGAACCTTGAGAGATCAACTACATGGGCTAGGACAATGAACTTCCTCTGAATGAAGCTGCACAAAGGTGGGGATCTCTGGTGTGTTAGCACTACTTAAGCTTTGTGGACCTCTGTATAACCCAAAGGAGGGAAATCTCCAATAATGAACTGAACTTCAACTGCTTACCAGCTCAGTACATAAGGGTTTTGGAATCACATCAAATTGGGTTTGAACTTTTCTCCATGTATCACTAACAGTATGTCCTTGGGGAAGTAACCACTTCTGAGACTAAAAGTCTTCATATATAAAACAGTAATAATATTCATAGGACTCATATAAGACTTTAGTTGGTATACACATTAAACACATAAAATGTTTATGATATTTTAGTCATACTAGTCAATCAGTAAATGGCAGCTATTTTAATTTCATTCAGTAATTACTTATTGAGGTCCAATTATGTTATCTGAGATCCTTCTGTTAGGTCCTATATACATAATGGCAAAAATAGATAAATAAATAAAACAGACGTGTTCTAAAATAGCTTACAGCTTAACAGACTTAAAAACTATCCAGAAGCAAACTAAATGAGGAAAATCTCCCTTTTTTTCCCCCCAAGATCTCAAAGATAATTAGATCCAAAACTGGAGAATAACTTAGTGATCATGCTGAGCGATATTCTTTTTAATCAAACTCAGTTAAGACACTAAAGTAACAAAACAAATTTCCTAGAATGGATCATTATATGAATTTTTAAAAATATTTTTCAGCAACCTCAACATCATTAGAATAAATATAGATTCCAAAGTTGAATACATTGACAATAGTCACTGAAATGTTTATACTCTTGTATATTTAATTAAAAAGAGGTCTCAATCATTCATAACCTTCTGACTAGTGGCTTGTGAGTAGAAATTACAGCAATGGAAGTCAAGTCAGTAATGCTCATGGAATGCCATACGCATACATATACTTTATTGTCTTGTCTATACATTGATATAGATTCCCCAACTATGAATGAATAATGGGGCCAGAGATCGCTCAGCACTCCATAAAAAATACCTTATTTTTTTGATCATCCCATTTAAGTAATCTGATTCCATTAAAAGTTGGTTTGAAGGAGCTTCTGCTGGCCATATCATTTTTGAGCACCAAACCAATTAGTGATAGTAATTTATTATAACCCATTGAATAAAACAGGAATCCATTAGTTCATACTGATGTAAATAATAAAAAAAGGACAAAAAATTTAACAAATATAATAATTGATTCTGGCCAAAGCCATCAATGAATGCTAAACCTAGTGTAAAAAAGCTTGATGAGAAAGAGGATATATATATATACACACATACACACAGTTTTGAACTATCCCCCCACCCCCATGGGGCACCTAGGTGGTTCAGTTGGTTAAGCATCTGCGTTCTGAGAGCATCACTGTGATTTTAAAACTAGCTATAAGAGAGATCCAACAGTTACAAAAAGTTCATGGCAGAATTATTGTTTGAATACTTAATTTCACTAAATCTAAAATAGTAGGCTCTTCCTCCAAGCAGTTTCTGTACTTTATCAACATGTTTTAAAGTTGTTTTCTTTTCAAAGATTTTATTCATTTATTTGACAGAGAGAGACAAAGCAAGAAAAGGAACACAAGCACGGGGAGTGGGAGAGGGAGAAGCAGGCTTCCCGCTGAGCAGGGAGCCCAATGCGGGGCTGGATCCCAGGACCCGGGGATCATGACTTGAGCTGAAGGCAGATGATTAACAATTGAGCCACCCAGGTACCCCTTACAGTTTTTTCACTAAAGGTGAATACTTATCATTTACTTATCTAATTATTTTTATCTTTTCCTCTCTATATCTTTTAATTTCACTTAGATGCAACTAATCAGGAACAAATAAAAAACAAAATTAAGCTATTATAGTCAAAAATAGTAACAAACCAAAAAATAAATGAAGTAGGCCACCGATTAGAAACTTTCTCATTTTGTACCAAAAAAAATTTTTTTTCTTAATATCCTAAAACTCTTAGCTGAAGTGTAAGTTGGCATGCTACCATATACTTCTACAAGACTATCAGTGGATAGAGATGGTTGTGGTATACCACATTTCTTAAGGCAAATCTTCAAAATATCCCAACAGCCAATATCCCAACAGACAATGGTATGAGCGAAATCGCCTTATTTTTATATTTTGTTGAATTAATTTTGGCCACTTTAATTCAATTAATGTTTATTGACTATGTTATTAAACAGGGATTAATCTAAATGTTGATGGTCCAAAAATGAACAAGCTACTGTGCCTACCCTGAAACAGCTCAACATCTAGAACCTGGAGGAAATCATCGACAAATAAGTGCATATAAATGCATATACTGTGAAAGTTACTTTAACAAAAAGAAAATGTCTGGTGTAGTCTGGGTACAAAGAAATGAGTCATCAATTCTCCACAGAAAAACAGAAAAGGCTTCTCAGAAGAGGTCTCATTCTAAAATTTAACCCCAATTTTGTTCTTATGTAAATACTTATACCAATAACTTCCAAGCTGCATGTAAATATGACTGAAGTTAAGTTACAGCATACTGTATAATTCAAATGCTAACATACATAAATTTTATAATATTTACCTTTACAATTAGTTGATACTTTTGTCTCCCTGAGTAACTTCTCCACCATTTTTGAATAATAGTTGTTACTCTATGTAAATTCCTGGGTAAAAAATATACTTATTAGTATGCTTCCTTGAACGAGATTATTGCTTAAGTTTTTTCTTAGACTGTATTTTCTACAATTCAAGAACTCAAATTCAAAGCCAAATTTTTGTGTACTTTTAAAGAGCAGAGCTATCATTCTGCAATAGAATTAACCATTTCTAGAGGTAGAAAAAGGGGCAGAAATAAATATTCAGTATTCCTTTTGGGCTTATGATTAAACATCTTTAAATTTCAAATATTCTTCAATACTAACTCTTGGAAATATTTTTGAATGTTAAGACTATAAAACAGGTCAAAGGAACACGCTGAAAAATAAGCCAGGCAATATTGATGTGAGTCACCGTTAAGTATTTAGAAATAATTCTTGAGGTCAAGAAACACTTCCTCTTTAATGCTTATATTTCCCAGTCTATCCAAGCTAATGACATGTTAATCTGCTGAATTAAAAAAATACTCTCTTTCCTGCCATGTTCCTAGTTGGTAGAGGGGCCAGAAGAGAAACTTCATCTTCCCACTTGGATCTGCAAGTCTGGCTCCCCGAGCTAACAGAAGGAACTATACAATATAATCCCCAGCTCACCATCTGAATGAGTTATTTTGTGATAGGCATTTTCCTCCTCCACCTTATCCAGGGCAATTCTTTTCAGAATTGCGATAGACTGAAGGAAAGTTTGAGCACTGAAGAAAAAGAACAATTAAGATAGGGAGATCAGCTTCAGTCTCTTTATGATCAGGATGGCAGCATTCTGGTATCATTTGCCCTTATCTATCAACATGTTGGAGAAGACTGGAATAGCTTTCTTTTTGTTTTATTTTGTTTTGTTTTTCCTTTCTTATCAGTCAGTGAATTCATGCTATAAATAAAGTCCAGTCATTTGTCACATCCTATGGAATTGAAGAAAAGAATCTAATCAAGTGTATTTTTAAAAATTAGAGATATAGTTGATATAATTTAGTTTTTTGATATGTAAGAAAAGACCAAAAGAGTTATTTCTTTAAAAAGGACATCATATAATTTATTAACATTATAGGTAAAATAAAAGATTATTTGCAATCAGCACTTACATGGATAAATTACATTTTCTAAGGAGTATATTTTTATGATATATCTGACGTTTCCATGACAAAATCATATACCTGATATATGCCCGAACTTGACATCCTCGAAACCAGCTCTGGATTTTAACTGCTGCATCATACTCCTTTTTCCTAAATATATCTACAACACTAAAAAGAAATTTTTTAAAGCATTTCATTAGTGGCTAATATAATTCTAAAGCAAATCAACCTGTTAAACTTAACCTTTAATTTCTTCCAAAATGATAATTATAATTCAAATGTCATTTTAAATAAAATTAAAATACTAAATAAAGCGTTTCAGAAATCATGAGCTATATTTTTAAAATTAATCTTTCTCTGAGAGGTCATGTGCTTTCAACAGCCTTACTTTTTTTTATTTTTATAATCACCTATTTTGCAACTAATTAATTTACCAGTGATTCTTACAAAGAAATAAAGTAACATGCATTTTTTCATTATTTTAAAAACATAATTTCTTGAATTTACTATTTGAATGCCACTACACATATCATGCAAGATTAAAATACTTGAATCAGTTAAATGAACTGCCTCTAAGTAAAATGAATCCATCACAGAATGCCTATTCTAGATAGAATTCTCAGAAACTCCATTTAAGTTAAAGCAGGGGCAGGGCCATAGGCTTGTAAAAAGACAAGAAATTCAGTTGTTAGGTTTTACTGACTTACAGCAAAAAAAGGTTTAGTCAAGACAGATTGCCATTTTAATTTTACAAGTCATTATAATTCTCCCTCCCCATCCCGGTTAGATAAAGTGATATTGCTTAAGGCAACTACTATGCACCACAAAGTAATTTCTTTCCTAGAATGCTGGTTGGCACCTAATTAGCACTTTATGTTTGCTGAATGAATAAAGAATGGCTAACCATTTATTTCTTAATTTTTTTTTAATTCCCTTAAAATAGTGCTTCCTTGGACAGGTTATTTTTTTGTTGTCATTATATGCTAGATTAAATACATAGATTTCATTAAATTTATATATTATAATTAGAACAAAAACAGAAGGGGTAAAACCCTCAAACAATAAAATTCTTAAACAATACTATGAAGTTGGCTAAGAGAAAGAAAATAGGATGAGCAGTTAAGCTGTCAGTGGCAAAAAGCTGGAGAAACAAGTGGAAGGATTTTAGTTCTAGATAAGCAGGAAAGAGAGTTTCCTGAAAGCCTGACTCTAAAGGACTCACAAAAGCAAAAAGAAAAACAAAAATTATGCATCAGTCAGTGATCCAGATGTGAAGAGTAGTGGAGAGAATTCACACAAATCAGTAAGGTTAAGAGGCACTCTAGACAATTAGGAAAAGAAAAGAAAGTTCGATTATCACTGTACGTTTGTACTACGCGTACAAAATTATAGCAGAGACATGTATAAACCATATTCTTGGTTCAAATGATTGTGCTCCAAATGGTAGAGAGAACAGCTTGAAGTCCTTCACTCCACCGAGCCTTCCCTGACTCCCCAAACCACAGTAGGGCTTGCCATTGTATACCCTCTTAGCTCTTCACAATATTTAACACAGTCATGCATCATGATTGTTTGGTGATGGTCTTTCCACTAAACTTTAAAATCCAAAAATCAGCAATATTACCCACTTTGTCCCACATGCATTCCCAGTGGCTCCAGAGGTAACTGATACTTCTCCTAACAGTCAGTCTTTGTCTTACCAAAGCTGCTTTCTCTCGGGGAATGGCATGCCTCTTATAGACATATTTAATCCCTGTGAAGACTGCCACTCAGAAGCTACTGCCAACATTAAAATATTATCCCCATTTGACAGAAGAAGATATTAAGGGAGACAGAGGTGTAGGGATTTGTCCAAGGTCACATCTTAATAAATGTCAGAGCTGAAATTTGATCCTAGATACTCTGGCTCCAAAAGCTGGATTCCTAACCATCACTGCACCTAAAGGAGAAGAGAGGAAAGAAGGATAAAAACAGGAGATGGGAGGAAAGTAAAAGGGGCGGGGGGGGTGAAGGAAAAAAATTAAAAGGAAGACTGCATGTAAGCCATTTTCAAATATAATACTAAAATTCTGTCATAAAAGAGCACCAATCTCCTTAAAACAATAAACTGAGACTAAGATGTGAAAAGACATCAACATCTATAGTAAAAAACCAAAAATTTCAGATATACCAGGTATGGGTGAGAATGTAGTGCAATAGGAACTCATAATATTGCTAGTAAGAAATAATTCAGCATTTAAACACATACAGAAAATTTTCATTTATATAAACGAAAAACTCACAAAACTTTAGGATGTTAAGGAAAGAAAAAAGAAGGCCCAATTATAAGAGACAGTATTTTGCAGCGTCACAGAAGTTAATGGGAAGGTAGCAGGAAGGGAGACCATGGTTGAGCAGTACCAAATGCTCTGAAGAAGTCATGAAGACAAGGTCAATGTTTCAAGGAGTTGCAGGGTTAGAGGGAATCTTTTGTTTTTCTTTTAAAATCTTACCCTAGCCAATAAGAAGATATGATTGTGCAAGATATAAAATGTCATTATAGCAAAAATAGAAAAGATACAGTAACACAATATCCAGCAGATCAGGCAATTCAAAGATGACAGAGTGTGAGGAAGGAAAGAATAATTTTATTCAATAAGGCTGATGTGAAGTAAAATTCATGATAATGAGATAAAACAGCTTTTTATGGGTATTTAACCTAACATTTAATATGATTATAGATCTGTTTCCCTGTTTTTAATATACTCTATTTAAATTACTGAAAACGCTTGTCTTTCCTACCCCACCAACAGTCAACAAGTGACTACCTTTCAAAACAGGGAGGGGCGCCTGGGTGGCTCAGCAGGTTAAGCATCTGCCTTCAGCCTCCATAGGGCTCCCTGCTCAGCGGGGAGTCTGCTTCTCCCTCTGCCCCTCCCCCTGCTCCTGCTCCCTCTCTATTAAATAAATAAATAAATAAATAAATAAATAAATAGGTAAAATCTTTAAAAAAAAAAAAAAGGGAAGAAAAAATATTCAAATAAGATATACAGATACACCTAATTATTTTAAACTCATGTATAGCTTGAACCTACACTTTACTTATTACTCTCATTAGAAATGCAGAATAAGCAATCAAATTATCTGTTTTGACTTTGTTTTCTAATTTCTCCTGGTAATAATGCTAACATGTAATATATAGTCAAGAAGATTAAATTATCTCTTTTTGGAGCTCTGAACACCAATGTATATAAATATAAGCACAGATATAGTAATAAGAACTATACATCTTAATTAAAGGGAAATATTTTAAAAATAACTAGTAGTTAACTTACTGCTAAGTTTTAATTTATATGCTGTAATTTGACTCCCATACACATTTCTCTATTGCCCTTTTTTTAACTGCTTAAAAATGAAATTTACAGATACTTGGGATACCACTGGGATGCTGAATACTCATACAATATGTCATGAACTGCTAGACTTTTTATGTTTAAAATGAAAAATGTGGGTAGCACTTTATTTTAATGGTATATTAATTAGTTCCAAATTACAATGAAAATCCTATAGCAGTGAATAAAATATGACATCTACATGAATTTGAAATAAATTTATTATGATCAGTATTATCACAATGAATACTAAATGAATTAATAATGATGAAAGACCAAAAGTATCACCATGAATGTAATAAAACATTGAAAAAAGCTGGAAGTTTGCAGTCACTTCATCATCAACTAGAAATAAGTACTATAACCCTGGATAACACTATATTCATGTGTATCATTAGTGGCTGGAAATTAATTGACAATAAATAGAAAATGAAAAAATGTGTAGTTAAAGATCTTTCCAGTAATGTGCAAAAAATACACATTTTACACATCAACATACTGTTTAGTCTGACCTATGTGTACTAGCTATTGAATAAAAACTAGATTAAAAAGCCAATCATCTTGGCTTCTCATTATCATATGACTTTTAACTACTTTAGATACTAGGAATAAAATTCCAATATTAGCTGCCCTATATTATAAAATATATTAATGTGCTATTATAAAGTATATTGATGTGTAAAATGTTTTTGCTTATCACTTCACTATTAGGGCTCAAGGATGTCAAGCTTCTTAAAGGCAGAAATTATGTTTAATCTATACTTTGTGTTTTAATTATCACTCATGTGCCTAATAAGAGGTCAATAACTAGCTGAAAAATAGAACTACATTTTAGAATCTAGAAGCCATGTTTTGTTTTCATTAATAGTCCTCATTATTATTATTATTTCATAGCTCAATGAATAATGAGTTATAAATACATATGTATTAGATCATAAAGTAGGAATTAACATGCAGATTTAAAATGTACTTGCAAAATGTTTGATTATTTACTTTTCTACATCTTCTTTCTACCTTCTCTTCATTTACTGAACAACTAAGTCCTAAGGAAATTGGCAGTGGGCAAGGAAACCAGCAATCTGTGCAAGAGGGTTGGGAGTGTTGGGGGATGGGCAGTCACAGTGGCTCAGCTAAGCCTGTGTAGGCTAAGATGGGCATCCACATGTAGGGGTGGCCTGGGGTAGGATGTCACAATCTAAGGACAGTGTTCCTGTGGACAGAAGGCCTAACTCTGGGTGTCAAGGAAAGGTGAGGAAAGGTTCCACAAGGATGGGTAGCAGAACAGGGAATAAGAACCCAAGAATGATGGAAAGGGTATCCAAGTTGGTGAACCAGTGATAATTCAGCATGGAGAGGTAGAGCCTTCACTCCATGAAAAGGGAATCCATAAAAGAGAGAATGGTTATGGTGACAGAAGTTTGGTTATGTACAAAAGGATTGATCAAATAAGTGAATATATTAAGGATAATGAGAGCCAGGTTCTGCAGTGTTAGAAAAGGAAAGGGAGATAAACTAGAGTGAATCCTGTGGTGTGGATCTGAAATGGAATTGTCAATGTAAACTCATGGATTTCAATATATACATGGATGGATGAATGGATGAATGGATAAAGTATAGATGTAGACTGCATGCAAATGCATACATACACATCTTTTCTAGCTCTGTCCACTTGAGAGAGTCTGAGAGCAGCAACACCCAATGGCATGGGCATCCACTAAAAGAAGCAAGGGTTCCTTGAAGAAATGGATGACTCCAGAGCTGGGGTGGGAAAAGAAAAAGATGAGCCTGGAACATTTTTTGTGTGTGTCAGAAAGCAAGAAATTATTATGATGATTAGGACACAAAGAAAAGTTTCTAGTGGCTCCCATTGAACAAATATAGGACAATGCTAGCATGAACATAAGTAATAGAAGTAATGTTAACCCACAGAATAGGAACCTATGAGTCCATAATGGTATGCATAATAAACAAATTGAAAAACTGATGAGGAACAGAATACATACACAGTTTCAAATCACCTGCTTTTTAAAAATACCTACTAATTACAAAGGGAAAAAAGGAGAACATTACAGTAGAGAAGTCTAGCTGAAATTATCTTAGTCAATGATCCAAATAAATACCATCAGTAATGGGACAAATTAAAATTATGCAATATCTGGTAGGATGCATTAAAAAGATTACAGAATCACTTCTGTGATATTTCTGCCAAAGATACATAACCTGAATCTAATCAAGAAGAAAAAAATCAGACAAACCCAAATCGAATGAAATTTTACAAAATAATTGATCTGTGATCTTCAAAAGAAGGTTATGAAAATTAAAGAAAGACTGAGAAAATGTTCCATATTAAAGATAACTAAAGAGATAAGATACATACAATCCTTTTGCTATAAAGAACATTAATGAAACAATTGGCAAAGCTTGAATGCAGTCTGGAGATTAGATGGCAGAAATGAATCAAGTTAATTTCTTGATTTTGATGGTAGAATTGTGGTTATACAATGTCCTTAAGTGTAAAGAATTGGGGGGGTTGCAATGGGCCATCAGGTTGAAACTTACCCTCATATGATTTGTGAAAAAAACAAAAACAAAAACAAAAAACCTCTGTAACTGTATTGCAACTTTTGCTAAGTTTCAGATTATTTCAGTATTTTTAAATATATATGTATGTATATATGTGCATGTATGTGTATACACACACAAAAGAATGGCATCTCAAAACTTTTATTTTATTCAAATATGTTTAGAATTTAAAATAATTCTAATATTTAAAGTAGACTAAACACAGGAAAATGATCATGCATAAGGATATTTGTAATAATAAAGAGGTTAATTTATTAAGAAAATATAATAATCCTAAATGAGTATGCACCTAATAATAGTGCTTCAAAATACATGAAACAAAACCTGACAAAATTAAAAGGAGAAAGAACAAATTCACAATAACAGTTGGATATTTCAACATGCCTCTCTGAATAATTGAAAGGACAACTGTACATGAAATCGATAATAATATAGAAGACCTGAACAACACTTATCAACCAATTTGATCTAATCAACTTCTACAGAACACTCTACCCAACAATACGTATTTGGAAGGTCTTCAAGTTCACTGATGTTTTATTTGCAGAATTTTAATCTGATATTAAGTCCATCTGAATTTTTTGTTTCAGATCATTTGTTTTGTATCTCTAAAAGTTACTTCTGCTTCTTTTTATTTCCATTTAACTCATTATGCTTATATTTTCCTTTAAGTCCTTAAGCAAGTTTTGAAAGCTATTTAAAACTCATTGTAGGCTAATTCTATCATCTTTGTATTTCTGGGTCTGTTTGTATTAATTGATTTTTTTTTTCCCTCCTCGTTATAGGTCACAGTTTGCTACATTTTTGTCTTACTATTAACTCAGCAATAGATGCTGGACAATATGAATGCTATGCTCTTGAGTTTGAATTTTGCTCAGAAATTACTGCCAGTCATAAAGCTGGAGTAATTGTCTAGATAACCTCATTTGTTTCCTTTTGCCAAGAGATCATAATCGTACATTGTCTGTTGCATCAAACTGTCTAAAAATAACTTTCCACATATTTTGTTCAGTTTTCTAATTTTTCACAGTGGCAGGCCAAGTTTTTTGTATCCATTATATCTTTGTGACCCCTTAATTTATATGTTTAATTTTGTTTCCAAAATAAAATTTTTGTCTCAGAACATTTTTTCCTATTTATTTACTGTTTATTTATTAAGTAATACATGAATACCCAATGCTTAATATAAAATTTTAAACCATACAGAAAAATACAGAGAAAACTTTAAGATACCATTTCAGCCTTCCTTATCCTCTAATTCTCAGAATTACACTGTTGACAGTTTGTTATCTATGATTTCAGATAGTGTGTCTCTCTGCATATATACATAAAAATTTCACACTAAATGTATTACCTATTTTCTATGACCTGTTTTTTAACCTTAATTTGTCTCAGGGTTCTTTTATGTCATTATATATAAAATTTTTCACTTTTAAACTGCTACTTAATATTCCATCATGTGTATATGCCTTAATTTATTTAACTAGATTAGTTACAAATACATACAAGGTATTTTCAGGGTTTTTTTTCCTATTAGAAATAATGCTTTAACGAACACCTTTACACATAACCCTGTACGTAAAATACTTTTGTGCACAAATTGTGTACACAAGAGATTTCTACAAGGTCAACAGATAAAGTGACATGCATTTGAGGCTATTATAAATTGAATTGTTTTTGTAGTTTTAAATTACAATTGCTTGTTGCTATTATATAAAAAGACAATTGATTTTTGTGTATTGGGTATTGTGTCCTACAGCCTTGCTAAATTCATTTATTTCTAGGTCATTTTTGTAGGTAGCTTAGTTTTCTATGCACACAATCATGTTGTCAGTGAATAAAGTCAATTTTGCTTCTTCCTTTGCGATTTTTACAACTTTGTCTTGCAACATTTAAAACCAGTAAACAAAGCGTGGAATGTTCGATTAAGGGTTTGAGACAATTTCTATACTAAGAGTTAAGCCCCTCTCTCACACGATACATGCACATAAACACAATTGCACAGTGAAGAAAAATGTAATAACACTTTTAAAATATTGTTAGTAAATACAGAAAATTTTCTTATAACCATGGGTTGAGAAAGATCATTCCAAGAGAGGTAAAATCCCCAAAGTCAAAAAAATAGACTGACAACTTTGGCTCCATAAAACTACAAAAACTGAAAGATACTATGGCAAGCAGTACTATAAACTTTAAACATACGGCACTGTCTTTGGGACTGGGTAATGGGAGAGACTGTGGGGAGTTCTAAGGTCACTGAAGAGACTGGCCTCTAGAATAATTGTTATTATCACATAGGCTGGAAGAGTGGGGAGGAAATTGATATTACAAGTTGGATAAAGAATGACCTGCATTACGTATTAGCGGGACAATTAGCAAGACTTCGGAAGGTGCAAAATGTATTAATGAATTTTTGAACTTGCACAAGGAGATATTTAGGAAGCAAACGGCAAGTGCCTATTAGATTCCTTTAACTGCATAGAATTAGAGGTATCCCATAAATCTCAGTGAGAGTGTTCGTCTAGATTTAACTACAAATACTACACGTATAATTGTTCATTATTGTTTCTACTATTTCTTTTGCTCCTCTTCCCCTATCTTGAGATCTCTGTTCTAATTTAATTCTCATTTGATTTCAGAGAGTGCCTTCTTGAATACATTTCCTCAGAAAGAGTATATGGATGACATAACTCTGAGTCTTTATGTATCTGAAAATGTCTTTCTTTTATCAAAAAAAAAAATGAGTAAGATCTTTGTTGGGTTTAGGTTTTTTAGATATTGCCTTGAATAATCAGTAATTATTGTCCTTTTCTCTTCTAGGTCCCTGTGTTGCACATGAGCCATCAATGCTTCTCTCTTCCTTGGCAAATAACTTTATCTTTTCTGTCTTAGATTAGGAGCCCGTAAAATTTTTTTCTGTATCCTTGAAATTTTGCCAGATAATATCTAAGAAGTATGTCTTAAAATAATCCTGTCTGGTACTCAGAGTCCTTTCCATTCAAAGCCCATACTCTTTCTTCAGTTTAGGAATGTTTTCTTTGGTTATTTCTTTATTATTAATTTATCTTTTTCTCACTCCCACTCCCTAATTCTGCAGTGACTACCATTCACATACTAAATCTCCTGGATATGTCCTCCATGTTGCTTTCCTAAAGCATTTACATTTCAGTAGTGACTACTCTATTTTTAAATTCATTTATTATATTTTTAACTGAAAATATTTTTTAAAAATTGGTTTTAAAAAATTTTTAAAAAACTTTTTCCTTTAATTTTATTTCTGTAAAAGTTCTCATTACATTTTTAATAAAGTTTATACCTGTGTAGACCATTAATTCTAACTCTACAGTAGCCATCTATTCTGGTTTCTTGGCTTAATATCCTTCCATCAAACTAACATTACTTTGAATGGCTTGTGAATTTTCTCTGTATAAATCTCATTTTCCTTCCCTCATGCAAAGAGGGAATAAATATATAATTTGTAAGGATGTTTAAGAATTAAATGATAGTGCTTGCTTCGGCAGCACATATACTAAAAAAAGAATTAAATGATAGACCCATACGTAGTTCTTTTTCTACAAAGTCTCCCCCCCCTTTTTTTTTTCAAAATGGGGCCTCACAGGAACTCTTGTGAGAAATGTAGATTCTCTCACCATAACTGAGACCCATTGAATCAGAATCTATATCCTAACAACATCCTTAAGTGATTCTAATGTACACTACAGTTAACAAAGAGCTGATCTAGCCAATAACACATGGGAAATGACAATAATTTCTTAAAGAAACCACCTTTTTTACTTTTTTCATATATTAATATTTTATATGGTTTTTGTCCCCAAACTTACCAATACCCTGTTGTTGTTTGTTGTTTTAATTAGGCAAACTTTGGAATTTTGATTCCTTCATGATCTTTAGAGACTTTCCTTTATATTGAAAATATTAATAATAATAATAATAAATGAAATGTAAGGAATGCCAGCCTATTCTCATCACAGACTTTTCATAGCTCTAGTCTCTTCTCCAAGTAACCTCCAATTTGGGGAAAATGTACCCATGCCCAAAGCCAGGAGATGGGGACAAAAGTTGACACTGAAATCTACAGGAAAAAAAATCATGTCTATTTGCATTTCTATGGCACTTCACCAGCCTTTTTTCTAGAACAGTGTTTTTGAGCTCTAAAAATAGAGATTAATAAGTTAACTTGCAACATTGTGATAACCAAATGAAGTATTATATGAAAAAGTTCCTAGTACAATTCCCAGCATATAATCAGTGCTCAAGAAATGTTAGTTGTTTCACTTCCTGTTCATCCTTACTCTACCGTAATTCCTTTTTTTTTTTTTAAAGATTTTATTTATTTATTTGAGAGAGAGAATGAGATAGAGCATGAGAGGGTCAGAGGGAGAAGCAGATTCCCGCCGAGCAGGGAGCCCGATGCGGGACTCGATCCTGGGACTCCAGGATCATGACCTGAGCCGAAGGCAGTCACTTAACCAACTGAGCCACCCAGGCGCCCCGTAATTCCTTTTTAAATGCCTATATTCCACATTTGGCTGTGAACATCAGGAGGGATGCAGCTTACTGATTCTTCATATAGGCATATCATGAACATAGGACACATCCTCTAAATGAATGCTCAGTAAGTGGGTAAGGTATTTATCTATAATCATAGTAATATAGAGATTATAAGTAATTTCTATCTTTAGCAATTTTTAGTAGTTTACTTAAACCAGGACTAATGATTGATTCAAAGACTCATCTGTGGAATTATTAGACAAAAAATTACTGTGCATCTATCATGAATGAGGAACTATGATAGACACTAGAGACCTAAATGATAAGCAAAAAACAGGCACTCCCCATTTCAGAGGCATGATAGAGATCTCCAAACAGAACGTAAAATTGAATTGTGAATAAGTACTGTAAGAGATACGCAGCGCTCTAAGAATGTGGTAGGGGAGATAAATGTTAGAACGGCTCAGCAAAATCCTGTCTTACCGACATATTTTTCCTTGGTCAGCCATCTCACTATGGTCTACCATTATCTAATTGACTTTTACTGTTTCTCTTAAATTGGAAAATCCCCTGAGGCATCGCTTCCAGAAAGCCGTGGTCAAAACAAAACTCTTCCCCGAGGGAGAAGTTTGGGTGTAGACAGATGGATAAGGCTACTAGTATCTTCCTTATTCCTCTTCTATTAGTTAACATATTGATACTGATTATCTTATCAGAATAGTTTAGATACTGTCACTTTGGGAAGACAAATGAGTCGTTAGAACAGCTGAGTCAATATTTGTGAAATAACGGAGGCTCGAATCCCCAGGGAGGTGGGAGACACACTAAGCGCACCCAGCTAGGGAGCCTGGGTGATCCCAGTCAGGCTATTAAAACTTCAACAGGGAGGACACTGGTTTCATCAAACTGTGGAGTGATGATGTCAAAGAAAAACACTTCATTCTACAATTTTATCTATAGTGGGCTGTTTCTTAAATCCTCTCAAGCTGGTAACTATGTCTCGCCCCCACTCCCATCTATAATCCCCCAGCATGGTAACACTACTTTTTTAAACTTGTGATTAAGTTTCAGGCCGACAAACGAAGGGGAGAAGTGGGTGGTATTTACTGATTCAGGAACTTTGTTAACAGGAAACTCCTGCTGAGGAACACCTGGCTGGGGTGAAGACAGCCCTCTGCGCTGTTCCCCCGTTGACGCCTTACCTGTTCCTGAAGTAGTACTGCTGAGCTACGAACTTGGACCGAGCTTGCAGCCGAGCTAACGTGGCCATAGCCTCCCGGCGTCTGCCCGAGGGCTGGTGTTACTATCAGTCTCCACGGCAACCGGGCTAAACCATAATGCGGGTCCCGGGGGTTCAACTTCTCGTGTACTCCACTTTTATTTTCCACCCCGTTTCAGTTTGCAGAATACTAGCAGAAAAATTAAGAAATTTATGTAGGAAAAAGTTCCTGGGATTTGCCTCTCTCTTTTCTGTGAGTAGAAGGAAGAGATTCCAGGCGAGGAGGGCGCTGGGGGAGGAGAGGGAATGGTTGCTCCCGGCATCCGGTTTCCGCCTCCCGTCTGCTTCCGGAAGCTCAGCTCAAAATGCTGAACTGCTTTTGGAAGTCGCTGGTACTCTGGTAGTTGGAGTCTGTTCTCGGGCCGGAGCCTCGAGGCCAGGCTCCTGGGTGTCGTTAATGTTCGGGGCCGCCGGGCGCCAGCCGATCGGAGCTCCAGCCGCCGGGAACAGCTGGTGAGGCTGGCGGCCCTGGGGGTGGGAGATCAGGAAAGGGTGTGAGGGCCGGAGGCCGCTGGACCTGGAATGGAGGGGGAGGGAGTTGTGATGGATGATCTGAAGACACTTAGGCCTTGCTCTCACTCGTGCCTGGGATGGAAGCGATTTGAGGAAGGCGTTGAGGTGTGTGCTAAAGATTTGTGAAGGAATACAGTAAATGCTTTCTGATTGCCTAACACTCTACGATATTTTGGGAGTAAAGGTCTCTCTAGTTCGAGAGCAATTCATTTCGTTGATTGTTGACAAGGCTAGGGACAAAAGAATTTCTCTTAACAAGGCCTTATTCCCTCACTTCCCTTTTTTAATTTACTAGATTATACCAGGTGTCTTGGAAGATCAAATCCCAGAATTCTAGAGTTCTGGGAGTTTAGTACTGGAAGAGACCTCCTCACCCACACACACACCCTTTTTTTTTTTTTTTTTGCAGTGGGAGTGACCTACCTGTTTCTACTCCTTGAAAGTTCCATTCTAGTTCAAATGAGATGTGTATGAGTGTTCCCTAAGAGCATATAAATGCCAGGATTTGTTTGGGGTTTGACTGTGTCTGCAGTACCCCATCACCAGTGCCACTTTGGAATAATTGCTTTGACTTTTCAAAGTGCTTTCACAAATGAATGCGCTTTATCTTTATGACAGTGCTGTGACAGGAGATTATCACGAGCACAAGTGAGTTGTCCAAAATTGCCATGCACATTCTGGGGCTAGAAGCTGGGTTTTGGATTTCTATTTGAAAACTCTGTGATGCCAGGCCTATTTTTCCCCAAGACCTTTTCCTCCACGCATACACAGGACAAGCAGTGAAACAAGCAAATTTCCCACTGACAGTGTCAAACAAGAAGCATTGAAAAACAGGTGAACTATGGCTGAAAAAATGTATGTCCATTCTTAGATTCTGCAGTGAATGAGACCTTGAAGGATTCTAGTAGTCTGTGATCTCAAAGATGTTCTTTGCATCACCTATCACTAAAAGTGAAAAGAATATCTTGCCTAAAATGTTTTGAATGAGATTAGATCATTCTGTAGAACCTTTTATAATGGGGATAGATTTGGTGATAACTTTTAAAATCTCACATTTTCCAGTGAGAAAGCAGGAAGTACTTTTTTAAATGAGCCATATTTTTTTAATGGTGTCCTATGGCATTAGCATAAAATAAACCCTTCTTACGTGTTTAGTATTTTTAGTTTTGACAATTGTATATACTGTGTAATCACCACACAAAACAAGATATAGGACATTTCCATTACCCCTGAATTCCCTCTTCACTAATCTAGTAGGTACCTTTCTTAATGTTTCGCCATTCAATCAATACCTTGTTAAGGGAGCGAGACAAAATGTGCTATATAGATTGGTCTGCTCTTGCTGTAGTGATACTGATGTGTAGGATAGATGACTATTTAATTAAAAAGTATGACTTCCTCTCCCTTTCACCTTCTACCCAAATTATAGTTAGGTAACTCCTTATGATACAGAGAAACCGTCCTTCAATTCTCTTAAAGTGCTTATCTTATTTTCAGTTATCAGCATAGAATTCATTCTTTCTTATGGCATCAGAGTATAACATAGTGCCTAGCGCTTAATCAGTGCTTCTGAATGAAATTCTTTTCCTTCACTGATCAGACATTTACCATACTATGAGTGTATTATGTTTTATCCCAGTTATGAAGTCTCAGTGCCACCAGGGATACTACTACTGAGTCATTACTTAGTGCCAGGTTTTATGGACATCTATCTCCTGTAAACCTTTTGAGATGGGTGCTATCGTTTTTTTTGCATTTTAGAAATGGTGAAACAGGAACAAATATAGTTTAAATAACTAGCCCAAATACCATATTTGCATCGTGATTCTGGCATATCTAAAAACAATTCTTAACCATCCTGGTATACATCCTATTTGTCTGACTACGGTACGCTATTTCAGGAATATCTAAACTGGAAAGAATATGCTGATTTTTTAACTCATCTAGAATTCCTGTTACACTGACGTCCCATCTTGACTTCAACTTTTTCTCCAATGTCGAGGTTAGATTTTCAGTTTTTAGGCACCAAATGGGTAAATAATAGATGATTTATCTCGCTTTAACAATTTGTTGAAAGTAGAACTGATATTTTATTTTGTAATTTATTCCTACAGAAGACAAGTTTTATACAATTAAATAATAAAAATCCTATGATTTTTGTGTATGTCAGGAAATGAATATATTTTTTGTGCAAGTTGTTCCTGTAAGTGGTTTATATTACATTTTTACAAAACATAGCTGAGAGTGTCTGTCTCCTTTTCCTGCCTCATCATTCACATACAATTTTGAAATTAAGGGCCAAAAAGCATAAGTATTTTGGTAAATTGTAAACCTGCCTTTTAAAATTTGATTAATTTAATGGATAGATCATACTTATAATTTAGATACACTTTTACTACTTTTTACTTTATTAGTGACTTATATTTAAAGTCAATTTCTGGTTTGTTTTTAAGATTCTAAAGGTTGAACTAAACAAATTTTACAATTAAGTCCTTGATGAAAATACTGAATTATTATTGATAATATGAACTACACTATATATTTAAATTTATGTGGTTTGCTTTAAAAAAAAAAAAAAAACCTTAAGAATAAACTATATTAATTCTGGATCTTTTTTTCTTTTTTCTGTAGTTTCATTCCTATTTAGTTATTATTTGGATCTTTAGGTCTGAAAAACTGCATAGTGGAAAATGTGCATTTTTTAAAATAAATGCCTTTTTTCTTTTTTTTTTTTTTTTTGTCATTTTATCTTGAGGTGAATGCAATACTATCAGGTATGTTTGAGTCAGGTTTCTGTTTCAACAATGAGGAATTAAAGCAATGGCCAGTGTGATTTTGGCCAAGGAACTCATTAATATTAGTATAGCTTCTTAGCATTTTTATGAATGTCAAGCTGGAAACTTTTAAACCATCTTTGATGATTTATCCTTTACCACAACATTTACTTAGCTAAAAAATTAAGAGTGTCTGCCTTGTTAATGTGGCAGAAAATTTGAAATCTGGATTGTCTAAATTTTTAGTGAAGTCATACTTTTTCCTGTTATTCATTCATTAATTTAATCATTCATTGGTCTGTTCATCCAACAGATCTTTTTTTAACATCTGCTCTGTGTCAAGCATTATGCTAGATACTTGTAATAAATATTAAGTTGTCTTCATTCTTATTCTAGAAATTCAGAATATGTTATATATTCAATAAATATTAAATAGTTACCATGTATGATCAATGAATGAGACTCATCTGATACATATTAGAAACTTGCCTAGATGTGCTCTAATATATGCATGTTGACAAGAATTGGAATGAATTATTTTTTAGACGCTAAATTATTTGTTTGTTTTAGACTTCGTCTTTATTTCATTTAGGCAGCTTCTTATTCGGTAGTTTACATTTGGAAAGTGATTAGAGTGTAAGAAGTTGTGAATGACTCTTGAAGTCGTTAAATTAAGTTGAAATCAGAAGAATGTTTCTCAAATTTAAAAAATAAATGAGCTTGCCTTATTAAATCACTATTTGGAAAGTAGAATTAATACTTTTTTCTAAAGCCATGTATGATTTTTTTTTTTTTCCCCCAGATTGCTAGTTAAGGAGGAAAGAAGGCTTTCTGGGTGTTCCTGTGGTAACAAAATAGCAGTTGCCATTAGCACCTCCAGTTGAGTGCAGGTTAGGGGAGCTTTTGGACCCATTATAGGAAATGAGCTTTTTCTCTTTGGTAGAGAACCTGAGACTGTTAACTTGGAAGGATGATTTTCTATAATTTATTTTTTTTTATATTTGTGTATCTGTATAGGACTAACTCAGATACACAGCATTAATTTTTTGTTTTTTAGTTGTTTTTTTTAAGATCCTTGAAAATCTTTAAGGAGTGCACAAATTTCTTGAAATTGCATGCAAGATTTTTGCAAATGTCTGTTATTCCCCTTCTCCCCATGATTCACAGTGGTTCAAGAACACAGAAAGGATAAGGTCTGTGCTTTTATTATTATATCCTCAGGACTCATAGTGTGGTTCTACCTTAAAAGCAAAATGATTTGGTATTTCAGTGACCACTTTATTTGGTATAAAGGTTGTTGAAAGATGAAATAACTGCGCTCACACATAAGTATCCACTCTCATCCCACAGAATCCCTTCAAGGTAGAAATTACAGCATTTTTATGATGAATAAACAAAATCAGAAGATAAGTAATTTGTTCAAGGTTCTCTGGCTAATAGTCAAATTTAGCTTCCAGATTCATAGATTTGACTTTAAAGCTCCTGTTCTCTACAGGTTCCTCCCAGCCTTTTCCCCCACCTAGAGAATTCTGTTCCATATGCATTGGCTAGTGTTAATGTAAAGTTACAATTATTTACATGTTTCATAATAAGATATGTTCCCCTACCTCCCTGCTACCTCTTTCAAAAAGAGAAAAAGTTAATTCTGATTAATGGTTTAAATAGGTAGGTCAAGGAATTTCTAAACTAGCTTAAATGTTAACATTTAATGTTAGGGTTATTCTGTTTTTCCTAAGATGGCCTTCCCCAAGATATATAAAAGGATTTAATTCTGTTAATCATTCAATAGGTTACTAGGCTGAGATAAAGACTTACTTTGACAAATATATTACCACTAAAGAAGGAAATTTATAAATTGTCATGAGCAGCAGAAATTTTAATCAAACTTAAAATAATTCTCACAGATAATATTTTGTTGAATTAGTCATGAAATTTAGCCCTTGATGTCGCGTCTTTAAGGCTCACTGTTTGCATGTTTAGTCACCCATTGTCTTGATCTATACTATTATATGTTAATTTTAATTTGTACTTTTATGACCAAAGAACCTTTCCTTTCTTAAGTAAAAGGTAACATGAATATCGAGACATGTAATTCTGAAACTATTTTCTTAAGCTTGTGATCAGTCATAGCATACATTCATCAGCATAGCTCTTGACTAGGTACTCCTCATACATTGTTTTTGTACACATTGAGTTTTTAATCATATAGAAACTAACACATAAATGACTATTTCCTTAAATTTTTAAAAGCCAGTTAAGCAATGGTATTTAGCAACATTTAACTTCGTTTTAGCACTCCACTGCTAGAGTTACTTAACTTTGTAGAAGAAATAATCTGTGTTTTACAGAGATGAAGATGAGAATTTTACCATGTACTAGGTGATAAAGAATATTTGATTTCTTTTTCCTTATCTGGATATTTGACAGTTGTAGTCAATTACCTTTTTTGTTATATCTGAAATATTTTTGTTTGTTTTTAATGAACTTGTTGGGTTTCTTCAGTAGACACGCATATCTGTCGTCTTATTATGTAATTATTTTTATCATTGTCCAGGCAAGGAAATTGTTCCCTAATTTTTCTGTAGTTGCTATATTTTATCCTCTTAGGAATAGTAGTTATCGCTAAGAGAGTTTTCAAAAAGTAATAGTTGTTGATAGAGTAGTTAGCTGTTAGTTATTGGGGGGGATCAGTTTTGGCTTTCTTGGGCTTCATCTCCTACCATGCCTGCTTATACATTGTTGACTGCTATTTGAGAGTCCTTGGTTTGTCAGTCAACTGCCAGTCCTTTGTGAACCTATGAACAGTAAGTTTGGACTAAGGCAGCTTCCTGAGTCTTCTTTCTTGAACCAGAAACTTTACGTAATGTCCTACCGCCTACACAAAACCAAAATGCCTGTCTACTCAGGTCATTTCCTTTTACAGAATCCAACTTTATATAGATAGTGGGACTATAATTCTATTCATTTTGAGTATTTTAAGAAAGCTGTTAGTTAACGGTTATCTTAGATATTATACCCAATGCAAACTATTCTCAAAAGATATCATTTCCATTGAATTCCAAATGAAGAGAAATTGTTTTATAAATGTGACTATTATTCAAATTAACTAAGTGGTAATTCACTTAATTTTACTATAATTTAAACTTTACAAGTATGAATGCTTAATAAACACAGGTTTTTATACAAGAAAGTTATGTATTTCCAGGTTTCCTCTTAAATAGGAAAGACCTTATTTAAGAAAATATCTTGAAGATAAAATGTTTCCATACAATGATTTTCAGTGTTACTGCCAAGGAAATAAATGAGCTGTTGATCATGTGATGGTCTCCTATAATGACTTTATTTCTGTGAGGCTAGTTGATGCCAGTTTTCCCTGAGAGATATAAGTGAAGCAGCTTGACTGACTGACTCTAATATTATTGGCTCATTAACAGGGGTTTTGGCTTGCAGGAGTCTGATTAGTTGAAACTGAAGGGGAAAAAAGTGGTTTGAACTCTGAATGGCACATATGTTAAATGTATTTTTTGTGTGTGTTTTTATGGGGTTTTTAAGAAGTCTTTTTCTTTCTTTTTTTTGAGAGAGAGTTGGGGACGGGGGGAGAGAGAATATCTCAAACAGGCTCCACACCCAGCATGGAGCCAGACATGGGGCTGTATCTCACAACTCTGTGAGATCATGACCTGAGCCAAAATCAAGAGTCAGACGCTTAACCAACTAAACCACCCAGGCGCCCCAAGAAGTCTTTTTAAAGTAATTGTTTTACTTGATAGTCATATCTGATTCCTATTTGAGTAACATCATGGAATAAATTAGGTTCTTCTGGTTAAAAGTTTTTTAAGGTATTTTATTTTCTCAAAAAAAAAAAACCAGTATAAAATCAAGTAAGGTGACAATTTTAATGATGTTATAAAGAAGTTTTGCTTACAGGGCTACCTGGGTGGCTCAGTCGTTAAGCGTCTGCCTTCAGCTCAGGTCATGATCCCGGGGTCCTGGGATCGAGCCCCGCATCCAGCGCCCTGCTCCACAGGAAGCCTGCTTCTCCTTCTCCCACTCCCCCTGCTTGTGTTCCCTCTCTCGCTGTGTCTATCTCTGTCAAATAAATAAATAAAGTAAAATAAAATAAAAAGTTTGGTGTACATTGTTAGTAATACCATCAGTTATATTTTCCTAAGCTATGTTTGTTACAGCAATATTTTTTAAATGAAATTAATTGAAGATAAATTTCAATGGATTGAATCTGATTGCTAACCCTTATCTAATGTTAGGACCACCACATTTTCTTTTCTAAAGTAAAGTACTAGATTATAACTTCCGAAGTAACCTGCAATTTTAGTTGGAGATTATAATCACGCATTGAGTTAATTTCACATTAATATTTAGACCTAGTCATTCACCCATTGATAAGAAAACTAAGTCTTCAAAAAGTAAGTTACTTGAGAACCGGGTGATACTGAGTCTTCTTTTAGACAAAGGATCTTTATTATAATACATGTTAAAGTGGCTTCCAGTGAATTTTATTAAAGGTGCAGTATTATATTCAGAGATAATAGGTCTTTCGGACTACATTTCTTCCAAAGAAATAGTATTAAAGGAAATGAACAAAATATTTGTTGTAATAAAAGGAAAACAAAAGGGTGATTATTAACATAGAGGTAATGGAGAAAAGACCCATTTGGATCAATGTAGTCAGAACTGTAGCCCTTTTTTTGGCTTAATGCTAATTCCTATTAGACGCATATTTCTTATAATCAAATGCAAAGATCTGAAACCTGAGTAACATATAGGACCCTTTTAGTGGTTCTCTAGAGTTTGTTTAAAATATATATTCGAATTGCCACATTTTTTTTTTAAATGTGTGTCCATATGGGTTTTATTCATTCAGAATGCCGAAGGAGATCTGGAAAATACAAACCCACATTAAATGAGACACTATCTCCATTTAGTTAATTGCTTACAGTATACATTTTACTGATGGCTACAGCATTGGTTCTTCAGATTCAACGCACCTTCACCACTTTTACTGCCCTGTGCTTGCGTTGATTCAGGTCTTCCATTCCTATTTTCTGTAAAAGAATATAATGCCTAACTGTGAGTCATTTGACTTTACATAGATGTATATTAAATCTGTCTGAACAATTAAAATAGTACCACCTGCTGCTACAACACTCATAAACAAAAATGAGAACTGGATACTGGAATTGTGTAGTACTAGAATTCTGTTCTTGGCTGTACTTCGTTGAGTATTCAGGCTCCAGAACCAGATTGCTGGAGTTTGAAACCTGTTTCTGCCATTTCCTAGGTGTGTCACTTTGGGCAAATTGCCCTTAACGTCTCTGTTTCTGTGTATCTCATATACCACCTTATAGGGTTATTATGTGAGAATGAAATGAGCTAATGCATGTAAAACACTTAAAAATGGGCATAGCACATAGTAAGTACTTGTATTAGAAGCTGTATGTGTACATCATCATATAAGTAGTAAATCCAGTTGAATTACAATGTGTGTTTGTTCTCAGGTTGTTAAAATGAAAAGACAAAGTTTGAATTTGTTATAGGGAACTTGCAAATGCCTAAAATTATAGACGGTACAGACTATATAAACCAGGGGTCAGCAAACTATCGCCAGCCATCACTTCGTTTTGTAAATAAAATTTTATTAGAACATAGCCATACCTGTTCATTTATGTCTCACCTCGGGCTATTTTCACCTTACAGTGGCTGAAGTTGAATGGTTATGACAGAGACCTAATGGACTGCAAAGCCTAAAATGTTTACTATTTGTCCCTTTACAGAAAAGTGCCTACACCTGCTGTAGACTTGGAAATTATATGGACCTCTGTAGTTGAGAATATTTTGATCCCTAGGTGCTTCTAGAACTCAGAAATGATTGTTCATGATCTTTAGAAGAAAGATACATATTTGAATTACCTATAATGTTTAAAAATTAAAAACAATTTTGGGCGCCCCATCACCAACTGATTTAGAATTTTTGGGAGTTGTGTTTAGAAAGGGTCAGTATAATTTTCCTAAAGAATGCTTTTTATCCTAACTGACAAGTAGATAATTTTTTCACTGGTAACATACGTAGTTCAATGGTTTTTGTTTCTTTTTTTTTTTTTTAAATTTGTTTATTTGACAGAGAGAAACACAGCAAGAGAGGGAACACAAGCAGGGGGAGTGGGAGAGGGAGAAGCAGGCTTCCCGCTGAGCAGGGAGCCCGATGTGGGGCTGGATCAGGACCTTGGGATCATGACCTGAGCCGAAGGCAGCCGCTTAATGACTGAGCCACCCAGGCGCCCCTCTTTTTACAAAAAAAAAAAAAAAAAAAAGCCAAGAGATTGTCTCAGAATGAATTATAAGAAAAACGATGGGCCATTTTAGACCAGGGAGGCTCCAGTTTGAATAAGAACATACTTTCTGCTTGACTGAGTTATGAGATTAGTGTGGCCTAAATATATGTCTAGTATCTGGTTAAACTCTTTTTTTACATATATTACAACAAATTTTGAAAGTACCTGTCAATCTTTCCATCTCCCTCACATATCATGGTAGTGACTGGGTAGAGCATGTGGTGAGTAGAGAATTGTACAGCTTCCTTCTTCATTTAGAAATCGTTGGCGGGGAGGGGGTGGTTGGAAGAAGGATTGAGAAAGTTCTGTATCTGTTCTAGGAAAACTAGGGAAAAGGCAGGAATAGACTAATGAACAATGATTTAGCAAAAATAACTTCCATAATTACACAGGAAAAATATGAAATTACTGGGATATTTCATTGCTGATATTATGCTTACTGTATCTTGAAGTAATTCCTATGTTTAATGAAAGAACTTATACAAGAAGAAGGAGCTTAAAAATGAGTCAGAATATTTAAAACTGTTATCTTGGATAGAAAAATCGCTTTTAAACATTTCTTTATAATAACTATTAATTTTAGACTTAGAGTGAATTGTCTGCTGTAATAAACTAGGTTAATACTGATTTCTTTAATTTTTCTTTCTTTCTTTAAAAATGTAGGCATTTCAGTCGAACCATGGAAGAACTGGTTCATGATCTTGTCTCCGCATTGGAGGAGAGCTCAGAGCAAGCTCGAGGTGGATTTGCTGAAACTGGTGATCATTCTCGAAGCATGTCTTGTCCTCTGAAACGCCAGGCAAGGAAACGGAGAGGGAGAAAACGAAGGTCGTATAATGTTCATCACCCATGGGAGCCTGGCCACTGCTTAAGTGAAGGCACTGATTCTAGTTTAGAAGAACCAAGCAAGGACTACAGAGAGAATCACAATAATAATAAAAAAGATCATAGTGACTCTGATGACCAAATGTTAGTGGCTAAGCGCAGGCCATCATCAAACTTAAACAATAACGTACGGGGAAAAAGACCTCTATGGCACGAATCGGATTTTACTGTGGACAACCTTGGGAACAGAACTCTGCGCAGAAGGAGAAAGGTAAAACGCATGGCAGTGGACCTCCCACAGGACATCTCTAACAAACGGACCATGGCCCAGCCCCTTGAAGGTTGTAGAGATCAGGACATGGACAATGACAGAGCTTACCAATATCAAGAGTTTACCAAGAACAAAGTCAAAAAAAGGAAATTGAAAATAATTAGACAAGGGCCAAAAATCCAAGATGAAGGAGTAGTTTTAGAAAGTGAGGAAATAAGCCAGACCAATAAGGACAAAATGGACTATGAAGAGCAAAAAGTTTCAGATGAACTCATGAGTGAAAGGTGACTTTTATATTCTCTAAGTATAAAAATATGTGTCTCCATTGTTTGTGCTTGAATGTGTTTTGTATTTTAATTCTATTTAAAAATTATTATTATAATAATATAAAATATAATAATAGTGATATTACTGTTTAACCATGGTTATATTTCCTTATAATTTACGATGGTTAGCACAAAACAAAATTGCTTATTTGATTTACACGAAGTCTTTTGGTTGTGTTATAAAGATTTAATTTTCAGCTATAAAGAGGAAAGGAAATGGTTTTTCAATGGGAACGAATGTGCTTTTGAATAACAGCACATTTGTAACTCTTAGAATTGGATTTATAATTATTTATTTGTTTAATTATAGAGCTTTATTTAGCCTTTGGTGCTTTTTAGTGTCACAATTTATCAGTTTATTTTGATTCTTGAGAATCAAAAGTTGATATCACTTCAATGTGTATGGCTTGATATTTTAAGAAGTCTGTAGATTGCTGGGAATTCTGATCATTTATGAATTGTAAAACCTAATTCTTGTCATTAGACAAATGAGAAAAGCAATGATCCTTTGGCAGCTAGTCTAATCTATTTATTCTAGAAAGCAGGTATAGCAAAATAATTGTTAAGTACTATTTTGACAGCGTCAAAAGGTAAGTGATCATTTTTCTTTTACACAGAACTAATGCTACTGCAGTAAATGAGAAAGTATTGACACTGTTCATCCTTTTAGGCATCTTCTTAAAACCAAACACAGAACTATGATCCAGAAAAAAAAAATTCCTTACTGGGAAAGAATATTTTATTTTAATTTGTAAGATTGGCATCATTTTAATCATGTAGATTGTGAACTATGGATTTAATATATATATTTAATAATTTTATATATATATATATATATATATATTTGCTTATAAATATGATTACAAACATGAATTGGACCTGGTAAAAGTTTATAGGATGGGCCCTTTATTAGAGATGGTTTGCTATTTATGTAATTTTTCTGAAGAAGTAAAAATTGCTCCAAAAAAAAAAAAAATGTTTAAGGAAGACTTTGAACAGTTTATGGTATCTGCTTTTCTTCCAAAAAAGTTGACATTTTTATACCAGAATGAAAATTATTTCTATGGTAGTGTTGGGCCACTGTGACTGAGGACCACTTAGCCTGACTTGTAAGTGATTAATTTGCTCAGTTGCTGGGAAGGGAGGGTGTGTGGCAGTGGAGATAAGTGTCCATTTCTGGATTATTTACAGATTACTTGCTTTTTGGATTGATCCTCCACGCCCTTCTTTTGTTGATGTCTGCCTTTTATCGACAGATACCTACCCTGGAAGAAAAATGAGATGAAACTCTCTTCATTTTTCTTCATTGTAAAAAATATTTGAGTATTTGTTAGGTATGATCAGGCTACCCAGCAGTAAACAGCCCAGGTACAAATTTTCAAAGAGGATGTTTTCACTCCAGAATAACTTTTTTAAATACTTATTTTATTTTATTCGTCTTTTTTTTTAGGTTTATTTATTTTAGAGAGCGCACACTTGGGGGGCGGGGGTATGACAGAAGGAGAGGGAGAATCTCAAGCCAGCTTTGTGCTGAGCGTAGAGCCTGACTCGGGGGCTCAGTCTCACAACCCCAAGGTCATGACCTGAACCGAAACCAAGAGTCGCACACTTAACTGACTGCACCACCTAGGTGCCCTTTCTTTTATTTTAAACTTAGCTATGTAACTATTTTTATTGTCACCTAAGAGCTAGATGCATATTCCTTCTGTGGGAAGATTACTAAATAAGACAGATCCTGTTGCCTACAGCCCCATAGTTTGGAATAGCAGATAAGCAAACAATGAAAATGAAGTGTGCTGCATAGAAAATACTGGTGAAGGAGGACTTCCTGAAGGAGCTGAGGTTTAAGCAAGCACTGAGTGTTGTTCACATATTGGACAGGGAGGGAAATGGCAATCCTGGATAGAGGGAACAGCTTGTGCAAAGGCTTGGATCGTGAAGCAAAGTGATGTATCTGGGAAAGTACATGTAATTGATTATTTCTAGAACAAAGTGGTGGTTGAGGCCACAGCAGTAAGCATGTCATGAAGGCCTTGTGTGCTATGGCAGTTTGGATTTCATCATGTAAGTAATGGGAAGCCAGTGAAGAATTTTTAATTATGAAGAAACTCAATTAGATTTACATGTTCTCAAGGAACATGATCTCAGTAACAGTGTTTTATTTAGTTTTCACTGACCTCGAATCCATCCTTAGATGAGGGGTAAATTATGGCAGTGATAGTAGAGGGAAAAGAAATAGAGCAATTTTAAGAGTTGCAATCAATGGAAGGTTGACTATATTTGGGAGGATGAATGAGAAAGAAGATTCTCAGATGACGTGTTGGTTTCAAGAATAAAAAATACAGGAAATGAACAGATTGGGGCAGAGGATTGGGATTGCTGTACAAACATTAATTTGACAACCATTTGTGGAATATATCATGCTAAAAAAAAATGGGAAGAGGTGTCCTTGGAGATAAGCCATAATGGCTGTCAGATGCTGAAAATGAAAAACCTTGCTTCATTAGAAGTTCTTGTTCTGATTTATTGAACATGCTAACAACTACGTGATGTACTTGGAGCAACTAGCTAGATGTCAATGAGGTGAAATATAAATAAGGAAACATATTGTTTAAAACACGTGTAAAAAGATCCCAGATGAAGACAAGGATCGTTAGGGACTAAGCTGCTCTTAGAGGGGGGAGTCTGATTTCCTTCTATCTTTAAGAAGAGTAAATAAGATAAAGACAGAGAGGGAGGCAAACCATAAGAGACTCTTAAATATAGGAAACAAACAGGGTTGCTGGAGAAGAAGTAGGGTGGGGGATAATTGGGTGATGGGCATTAAGGAGGGTACTCAGTGTAATGAGCACTGGGTGTTATATGCAACTGATGAATCACTAAATTCTAACCCTAAAGCTAAAAATGCACTATATGTTAACTAACTTGAATTTAAATAAAATCTTCAGAAAAAAAAGAGAGAAGAGAGAGAAGATTGGGATACGAGTTGGAAAAAGAACATAAATAAAAGGACCAGAGATGGAGATGGGAAGAATTTAGGTAGGGCTCATCCATACAGAGCCTTGAAATCCACATTTAATCCAACAAGTATGGGGAAGTAATTTTAGATTTTTAATAGAAAACATTTTATTATTTTATTTAATTTATATATATATGCATAGATACATGCAGGTTTTATAAACTTTTCCTTTTATTTATTTATTTATTTATTTTTAAAGATTTTATTTATTTATTTGAGAGAGAGAATGAGACAGAGAGAGAGAGCATGAGATGGGGGAGGATCAGAGGGAGAAACAGACTCCCTGCTGAGCAGGGAGCCCGATGCGGGACTCGATCCCGGGACTCCAGGATCATGACCTGAGCCAAAGGCAGTTGCCCAACCAACTGAGCCACCCAGGCGCCCTATAAACTTTTCCTTTTAGAATACTTTCGGATTTATAGAAAAGTTGCAAAGATAGTGCAGAGATTTTCTGTATATCGTGTTCCCATATATCCCGTACCTAGCTTCCCCTGCTGTTAATGTCATACATTACTCTGATACACTTGTCAGAATTAATAAGCCAATGTTGATGCATTATTAACAAAAGTCAGTACTTTATTAGAATTTCCTTGTTTTTCTTTAATGTCCTTTTTCTGTTCCAGGATCCCATCCGAGATGTCATAATATTTTTAGTCAGCAAGTTATATTTGTAAACAATGAGCCTGGTTGTATGTAGAATATTAAAAGAGGTAAATCTGAACTCAGAAATTAGAAAACCATTGTACCCCCCCCCCAGAAAAAGAGCACATAGTTTCACATCTCACAGTCCTTTATCTATAAATCTGAATTCTGAAAGCTGTGAAAAACTAACTCATTTGTGGCCAGACCTAGCTTGACTTGGATTTAATGTGGATATTCATTCATTTATTTGAAAAAATATATTAATAGGTTTGATTCTGGAGTTCTACCCCAGACCCCTATTAGGCATTTTTAGAACATATCTTCCCAAAATTTGAAAAATTGTGAACTTTAAATACATGTTGCCTCAAGGATTTCAGAACAAGAATTGTGACTCAGGGTATGTAGGGTAAGGCCCTGTGTTAGGTTGTGTTGATACGGGCAAACAAGAAAGCACTACGCAATCACAGAAGAGAAAAAAAATAAATCAACAGTAGTTTGGACAGCTAAATAGCAAAATGATGAAGTTTCCAAAGTGTTTTTAATACTCAGACGTCACTGTGCATAGGAGAGCATGTGCATTGGTAAATAAGAAATTATGGATGTGATTGTCTAAGAAAGTATTCTTTAATTAACACTTGTGCAGTATAGGGAGCTTTATATATTCTCCTAACATGAAGAAAGTTAAAGAAAAATGTACTAACTTAGAGTTCCTAGGGGAAATATACCATTTAATAAATCCTTATACTTTTTTATTTTTTAAAAATCAAATAATTGAAATGATATTCTATATTCAGAAAACATAGGGATTTAGTATGTACTATGGTGAGCACTGAATTGTGTAAGTGATGAATCACAGACCTGTGCCCCTGAAACAAATAATGCATTATATGTTAACAAAAAAATTAAAAAAAAAAGAAAACAGGGATTTAGATCTCATCTATAATTTTAATCCTAAACTCTCAATTTAAATATTTTTAAAACGGATTAATTTTTTTGAAGATTTTATTTGTCTATTTATTTGATAGAGAGAGACAGTGAGAGAGGGAACATAAGCAAGGAGGAGTGGGAGAGGGAGAAGCAGGCCTCCTGTGAAGCAGGGAGCCCGGTGTGGGGCTCGATTCCAGGACCCTGGGATCATGACCTGAGCTGAAAGCAGATGCTTAACGACTGAGCCACCCAGGCTCCCCACAGATTAATTTTTTTAAACAGATTAGTTTTGTTTAGTAAGTCAGGTTACAGGGTTGTACATGTTAACGAGAAAAGTATTATAAAATTCTCCTGGGGCAACTTCCTGATGGGTTAAAATTAAGAATTACAGGAAGAAGAGTATATGAGAATTTTTAAAGAACATTATCAATTTTCTTTAGAGGCCAAGCCTTTACTACATGATCTGCTTTTTTGTGTTTTTTTTTAACTAACTAGATTTTCATATAAGCATGGCTTCTATTAGAACTAATAGTGACAGTTCATGTCAGTCGAATATCTCCTATTTGTTTTAATTTGTATGTGAAATAGGACTTTGTATCACACTCGAACTTCTATGGAAGTAGGAGAACCTGTTATTTTTACATATACTCTCCTTAATATTATTGGCAATATTCCGTATTTTGCTGTTTTTGCTCAGAGAGATTTTAACTTTGATTTAATGGATTGTTACCATTGTAAACTTTTTTCTTCCTTGCCAGGTAATAGAGTTGTTGTGCATTCTTAAGTAATGTCTTTTCTGGAATATTTGCAAATGTGGTCATGAAAAGTAATTTCATCTCGGGCCCTTGTATTTCATATGCTGAAGAAAGGCTTAGCCTGCTTTTGATTGAGACTTTCCCCATTTTATTGAGCAGTGGTGTTCCGGGCTCAGGCTGAATTGCACGGCGTAAGAAAGGAGCAGTGAGCATTTGATGAAAGCAGATAATAAAATACATCAATTGTGTCAGCACCTCGTTGCAGTCACATCTGGCTTACTGTCAGGGTCCCATTAGATTCCTGTGGTTTTATGTGCCAAAAATAATATGCTCTGTAGTTAATGGAACCAGAATATTTGCAGTTTGATTAAAAAAAAAATCATCTTTTCTTTCAGATCTTTGTCAGGCTTAAGTTTCATCTCTGAGCTGCCATGTCTCTTTAAAATTTTACGACTGAGAGATCAATTGTTCTTTTGATCTGTTTTTTTGTTGTTTTTTTTTTTTTTCCTTTTCCCTTATTACAGTGATTCCAGCAGTCTCAGCAGCACTGATGCTGGCTTATTTACCAATGATGAGGGAAGACAAGGTACTGAAATGCTATTTTTTTATTCCTTTGGAAAAACGTCTTCATTTTAAAGTTGTGCTTATCACTAGTTATTTCTTAAGTTGTTGATGGCAACCCATTTAACTTACACACACCTACTTAGTGGACTAGGGTTTAGTTCTTTTTATACTATGAACGGTATCCTGTCTTCAAGACCTAAAGTAATTGATTATCTCCAAAAGCTAGCATGTGGAGCTAATAATATTAAGGGAGGATTATCTTCCTTAAGAAAGCTTTACATACCTCAGTCTTTACAATTTTGTCTCTTAGCAAGTTCACAAGACACTGGTTCTCATTCTCCACCTGATTCCGAATGTATTTAATACTGTTTAAGCATTAGTAAAGGTGGATTTGCAAGTCATTTGTCATTTTTATTCAGCCGTGACATTTATTCATCCTCCCTAGTTTGTAAGTAATTAGACAGTTTTCATGAATTCAATATTGTAAACTGTTAAAACAGTCATGTCTTACAACTTAGGTCTTTTACATCTTTAAAGATCCCTGAAGCTTTTCACACTTTCACATGGCATTATTTTGAAACCACCTATTTGGGAAGAAAATAGGAAAAACCTTCAGAGGGCAGGAGGCATACCTGCAAATGTTATCTGCCTTTCTTGAGAATCTTTAGAGGAAAGCAGTAAGTTCTAAGGGATAGAAAAAGACCCCAAATTTATTGTTTTAAATTATAAATAGTCTGTTGATAGGAAAAAAGAAGAAAATAATAGCTACCTAGGCATTTTTTTCTTAGTCTGTTCATTCCTCTTGGTAGGAATAAAATAAATTGATCATTCATTTTGGCTTACTTACAAACCCATAGATATTCCAGATAAATAGGTACATACTGTTTTAAAGACCATAGACTTTTTAAAGTTAAGAGAGTTTGCTGAAATATGCTAGAACCTCGGGGCTCAGAGTGAGTTTGACTACCTTGATAATATACCTAAATTCTCATTTAAATACGTGTGTCTACTCAGTTATTATAAATGTTGCATTTGGTAATGAAAGGAAATGAAAAAATTATTTATTTGACAGAGAAGGACACAGCGAGAGAGGGAACACAAGCAGGGGGAGTGGGAGAGGGAGAAGCAGACTTCCCTCGGAGCAGGGAGCCCGATGCGGGGCTTGACCCCAGGACCCTGAGATCATGACCTGAGCGGAAGGCAGTCGCTTAACGACTGAACCACCTAGGCGCCCCCAAAAAAACTTAAAAAAAAAAAAACTTTTGGACAAGTCTGTCCAAAATATATATATATATTTCTAAGTGCTTTTTTCATTCAGTTTACTTTAGGTTTTTATATTATTCTTAAGAAAACCCTGGGAGATTCTTTTTTGGGAGGTATGATGAAACCTAGGCTCATAGAGTCGAGATACCTTCCCCAATGTCACATAACACTGCAATTCTAATTGATCTGACTGACTTCAGAGCTCAAGTTCTTAATCTTTAGCTATTTGATTTCCCTGCTAAGAACAAGGTTGTGTATCACATCAAAAATAAAATAACCTCATTTTTGTATAATAACATTGTTTCAGTTGGAATCAAGATGAAAGGTAATTAGTTTCAAGTGACTCCCTTTCTTTTCTTGTACCTATACGTGTTCTAGGAAATGTTAATACAATTCTCAGTAAAAGTACTAATATTTATGTGCTTTGAAATGTGCCTGTTTTTTTTTAATTAATTTTTATTAAATCCTCAATTGAAATAAACTGGTGGCGTTGCTTTTCCAAATGCTTTAAACTTTTCACTCGCTCGTAATTTGAAGT
This sequence comes from Phoca vitulina, assembly GCF_004348235.1. Lineage (NCBI taxonomy): Eukaryota > Metazoa > Chordata > Mammalia > Carnivora > Phocidae > Phoca > Phoca vitulina. Next base: position 8,169,808 of record NW_022589729.1, read on the forward strand.
ATGGCTGTTTCTCGTAAAGTCATTTTCAGTTGAAGGTTTGTTTTTGTCCTAGTTTGCTTTTAAAAAATACTTGTACTAAGAGATTTTGGAAATCAGAAATCTCTTTCTGTAAAGGGAAAAACTTTATGGCAGTTGTGATGACCCTCTTAAAAACCAGAATTAATTTTTCTAAGAATCATGAAGACTTGAGTGAATCTAGGATCATATTCAAAAAACTATTTGCCACCTATTTTTAAAAGCCATCTGCCTTCTTCTGTATTTTTTCCCCTTATTCCTGTTTTAAAAACAAAATACTGTTGATTCACATTTTCTTTTCAGTACATTTTAAACTGAATTTTAAATGGATCGTTTCTCGGTTACACTCGTGGGTGTTCCCAAAAGTCCACCTTACTATGGATAGTGTTCTGTCTTAAAAATACCTTGCTTGTCATAGTCCAGTAATAGTTTCTTTGTAAACTCTGTGGTATTGTCACTTTTCATTTAAAATCAACTTTTTCACAACTATTTCTTAATGAACTTAATCAGATTAATTTCATTTAGTCACATCTGTTCATGATCATTTCCCCTTTTACACTCCATACAAATCATGAAATTAAGCTAATTATATACCATTATCAGCTGCAGAGAACAGGTTCTACAGTTTTATACTTTATTTTTTATTTTATTTTTTTTTTTTAAAGATTTTATTTATTTGACAGGGAGAGACACAGCGAGAGAGGGAACACAAGCAGGGGGAGTGGGAGAGGGAGAAGCAGGCTTCCCGCTGAGCAGGGAGCCCGATGCGGGGCTCGATCCCAGGACCCCGGGATCATGACCTGAGCCGAAAGCAGCCGCTTAACGACTGAGCCACCCAGGCGGCCCCTACAATTTTATACTTTAAATTCACTGTAGGACATTAAGGCTTATTTTTCTTTAATTTGGAAAGGGTAGTAACTTAAATGGATTTCTCTGTAGTTTTTGCCCTAGAATTAACCAGTATTATTGTTTTTCACATTTTTTAATTGGTTCTAAAACATAGCAGCTTATGTTGGCAGTAAGTAACAAATAATTTTTTAATATAAGTGTGTCCCATTCAGTATTTAGACATACTAAAAATTTTGTGCAGGTACTATATATTTATATGAAAAATCATTTCTCTGGAATTCAGATTTAATTGCTGTCTTGCATTCTTTAAACCTAAATCTGATAACTCTGTGTATTTGGATAATAAAACAGTCTTTGGGGGATTTCTTGTATTTGCACAGGTGATGATGAGCAGAGTGACTGGTTTTATGAGAAGGAATCAGGTGGAGCGTGTGGCATCACTGGAATTGTGCCCTGGTGGGACAAGGAAGACCCTACCGAGCTAGACAAAAATTTACCAGATCCTGTCTTTGAAAGTATCTTAACTGGTTCTTTCCCTCTTATGTCACATCCGGGAAGAAGAGGTCAGTAGCACTTGCTGACTGCTGAATATGGTGGGCTTATAGTGAATCTAGGAATAACCATTAAAAGAGGATAGGCTAAAATGGAAATGAAAGTGTCTAAACAGAAGATGCTGTAAAGACACGTCAAGCAGTAATTCAGCTACTACATTAATCACGCATTCTAATTATTAGAAAGATTGACTTGCCTCCTTGCTAGGACCAGTGTGAAAATGTTGAAATGTTAGAAAGGTAAATTAGGAGGAAAGAAAAGCCCTATTGAATAATACCGTAAATCTTAAATAATCAGTGGTTGTGTTCTAAGCTCATTAGAACGCTACTAGGCATTGCTTCAGATCTTTTAAGTGTGTTTTGCATTTTCCCCACTGCTATATATATAAGACGTTTCCTACCTCCGACTTATTTTGAATTCTGTATTGATAGGAACAGTGATTATAGAATCTCCTAAATTGAGGACTTTGATTTTCCAGGTTTCCAAGCTAGACTCAGTCGCCTTCATGGAATGCCTTCCAAGAACTTTAAAAAATCAGGAGGGACCACAACTTCAATGGTAGGCATGCTTTTTTGTTTAATTGTCATGTTTGGAAATGTATCCATTTCTATGGAATAAAAAGCCACATCCTCATCCTTTATTCATATTCTAATGTTATACTTAAAAATAATCCATTTTTTTGTAGGCTACAAACTGGACCAGTGAGATTCCCCTATAAACCAAATCTTCTAATGCTAATAAATTAGTTACGTTTTGAACATCTGGGGAATGACATTCGAGGGAACCTGGCTCCTGTCCTCTTCCCCTGGAGGAATATCACTGAAGTGAGAGCCTCTTTGATGAAAAGATGGGGCTGTTTTTGCTGTGGAGGACTGGTATTCTTCCTTTAGTCAGAAGTGAACCTGGTTGGGGAGGCTTTTTAGGGATCTAGGTTGGCCCAGGGTGGGTAGAACTACTGTAAATTTTATATATTTTTCTCTTTTATGATTTTTTTTTACATTGAACCCATTTATGTATTACTTGCTTTGCCAAAATACTAACAAAACCTAGAAAATGGAAAACTTCCAGATCTCACATAAGTATTCCTTAATGTTTATATTGTGACTGGTTAAGAACTAATTTTTACATCTCTGACTGTTGTAAATAAACATGATGCATTGACATTTATGGCTCATTTTTAGAGAAGTCTTATATAACCAGCATTATTTAAAATATTTGCATTTTACTCAGGGTATTTTAACAAGGGCTAAGATGAGTAGTAGGTAAGGTTGATAATCTTTACTAGAATTTCTGTTTTGTTCAGTTTGCTTTCTACTTGGAAAATCTGCTCTGTATTGCAAACCCATTGTATTTTATAGTATAGTGTTCATTGTACTACAAAAAAAAATCATCCTAGTTTTAAGCTAACTACAGTGATAACTAGTCTGTGCTAGTAGAATAATTTATTATTACTTTTTAAATTATCTGCTCTGTCTGATACCTGCAACCACTCAAAATTATCATTTTGGCTTAGAGCTTCTGGAAATCATGTGAAAGCTGGTATTTCCACTAATACTGTATGCCTCTGAATCATATTGTCATGTTTAAAAGTGAGAGCTGCTTGCACACCCTTGGCAGACCATATGTGTCACTGTGAGTGTCAGAAATACTTGCATGAGCTCATTTTCACAAGCAGAGGGGAAAATGTAACATTTCTATTGATGGTATAATTTAGACACTCTACAACATTCAGGCCATTTGAATTCTTCAAAATGGTATGTTAAAATGATGAGTATTTTTTATTACGTTCCAATAATTGATGAAAACTGTGATTTAATACATGTATTTTTATATTGTTGTATGGATTAATTGTTAATTCAGCATTTAATGGCTAACTTAAATATGGTGATTGGGAAAGAAACTTAAAGTTGACATTTCTTTTACCTAAAGGTATTACAATCTGAAAGATTTCAGAAAATGTATTAAGCAGAAAGAGTGTGACATCTTTTAGATTGCTTGTCTAAACTGGAGAGATAAAATATGATAAAGTGCAACTTCGAGTATCTTTACCTTTGCATATTTAAAGTGATATTTTAGAGGTACAATAATGTGGTGTTTGGTCATTGTAAGTAAGCTTTTTTTGTGCTATGTCCTTTAGAGTAAAATTTCGTGATTTTTTTTCTGAATTACATAAATGCTTTTATTTTATTTTGTATAATGACTGCCTTTTAGACCTGAATAAGTCACTTTAAAACCTTGGCCTATGAACTTTGCCTTACCAATCATGAATCTAGATGAATGCTATCTAGTTCTTGGTTCAGTTTTACCTATTTTTATTTTTGGTTCACTGCTTGCTTGAGCATAGCTGGGATTTGTAGCCCATTTTCTAGGCTTATTGCAATCTCACTGTGGTATTTTATAGAAGCTATTACATCTGATAGGCTAGCTTCATGGTATTGATGATACATGGCTTAACCATAGTAAAAGCTGCCTTCCCTCTCTAAATTGTAAAAAGGTGATTAAGTTTCACTTGATGGAGAAAAACTATATATGTGTGTTTATCATGGAACTAGTGCATTAGGCCATAAACTGTTTTCCTGGTCTACATTTTTTTTGTATTCAAATTTTACGGAAGACAATGGGCTCCTTCAGGTTTTCTTTCTTTCAATCCTGAATTGTCCTTGTTTGGATTTTTAAGTACTGTAATTTTTTTTTTCAATAAAATATCTGACTTGGACAAGAAAGGTAAGAGTTCCAATTTGTGCTGATATTTTTAAATTCCTCTGCTAAGTTTTGTTGTTGTTGTTGTTCTCATGCTGTCCATATTGTATGTAACAGTCTAGTCTTAAAAATCATAATCTCACAAAATAGTCATATTTAAACAGTACCCATGACATCCAGAAATAAGAATTAAATTTAATTCCTCAGACTTTCACACTGGAAAGCCAGATTGCTTCGAAGAGAGATTAATTTTCTGAGCAAAGGCAGACACATGTAGCTACACCCATGAAACAGAATGGCAGCGAGAGGTTTCTTTCTCTTAGGCAGATGAGTAGTGACTGCACAGCTAGTCATGACCTCTGAAGGAAATGACTGAAGAGTCTTTCACTGAAATATTAATGGGAACATTCTCGGGGGAAAAGTTTTCAATGGATTGTTCATTATTCACCATAGTTATGTTCTCTAAAGTCGCCCTGAACACTAATTAGCAAATACTGAACCATTGCTCCTAAGGGAAATACCAGGTTAGGTTCCTGTGAGCCTCCGGTCATGACATTTTTATCAGTCGATCAATACATAACCTTGTTTTACGTATCTTTGTGTCTAAAAACACCTTACTTAATATATATAGTTGATTCATTAACATTGAACTCATGACCAACAGCACTATAACCCATGCCTGAACAAAGCTGATCTAATGCATGTATTTCTCCTCAAGGCACGTCATGGCCTTCTTATGCTTAGGAACCCGTGTCAGCACTTCAGCCCTGTGCTTGGGGTTCATTTAAAACAATGAATTGCAAAAAACACAAAACTGAAAAATGTGGCACCAAATAAACCACAAAAACAACACTTGTTTACAGAGTTAGAGCTGAAACAGGAATGGGTACTGTTGTCTTTTTTGACCTCAGTGGGGAATGCACACATGCACCAGGGGACAAATTTTTCAATGCTCCTGAATGACCCTAGAAGTGCTACAAGAACTGACTTGAGAGTGGGGCGTCTGGCTGGCTCAGTCGGTGGAGCGTGCGACTCTTAATCTTGGGGGTATAAGTTCGAGCCCCACGTTGGGTAGAGAGATGACTTAAAAATAAAATTTTAAAAAAGAGAATTGATTTGGGGCTACAGATATATGTTAGTGAGTAGGCAAATTTGTACATGTGGAACTCTCAAATGGTAGTGAGGATTGACTCTATTTAGTTTTGTCAAGGACAAAGTGGTATTACAGAAAAGTTAGAGGTTTTGGAGTCTGAACTTGGTGAATCCCTACTCTGGTTCTTCTTTTTACTTTTAAAGACAAATTGAACCTCATCTTCTCTTTCTGTTAAATAGAGACAATATTTAATTTGCAGAAGTGTTGTCAGGATTAAATGAGGTTATTTGTACATCATAGGTCCAGAACCATTTTTGTCGCATAATATATATTTAATAAATGATAGTTACTGTTGTTATTATTAGATATACTAAATACAGAATCTCATGATTTAGAGAACATTTTTTTTTATGGGTCAAAATGCAAAATATTTTAAACTTTTCATACTTTATATATGATATGCCTTTATATTTAATATTTAAAGTACTTTATATTGCAACCTTTTATGTTTCTTTTATATTTCATATATATTTGAGCCAGCCTTTGTCTTTAATAGTCTGTGAAGAATAATTTCAGGTGAATTTTAGATCGACAGCCACTGCATTAAATCTCAAACCCTAATTGCAGATTAAAAAACTGTTCTAAATAACTCTCCCTAACTAAGCTTCAATCATTAGGCCATTCATTTGCAGAAAGACTTATACTGTTTAGGAGGTTTTGGACCAGAGTTACCTGATTTTTAAAAATAATTTTGCCCATATACATGACAGGCGAATGTAGTAACAGTTTTGAGAATTTAATGTTGAAAGAAATAACTATTGCTGTACTTCTGTTAGAATAAAGCACTGATTTATTGGAGCCCTGCTAACAAGCCTCTAATAATATTTACCTCTTTTAGGAGAATTAAGCAAATGAAAATTAATTCTGAGGAATATTCTGAGACCATTATCCAGAAGATGCAGGGTGAATCTCCTGTATTTCCAGAATTTTTGCATCAAGTACAATTCAGAGTGAATAATCCTCAGAATAATGATCCATCAGAGATATATATTTTGGGATATAGCATTAATAAAGTGAATTCAATTACCCTGACTTAAGCATAGCATTTCAGTTAGCCAAGATATCCTACCCCTAAGCATCTTAATTAATCATTGTTCTCTATAGACAAGAGATTTTTGAAAAAAAAAGTTTTTAAACTGATGGTCTTAGAACAGGTGTTACATTTTTCTAAGTTAGCATTCAAATTAAGTGGTCGTTGAAAGATCAGGAAATAAATGACTCCATTTAAAATATAGTACCTAAAATCCAATATTAATACTACATAAGGAATTGTACCTAAAGGTTGTAAGGTTCTGTTTAAAAATCTTATCATCATTTCAGTCCAGCTTTTTGTATAGATGAAATGAGACAAGTATAATGGTGATGGTGGTGGTTATTCTGTCAAAGAAAATGAATCTGATTTAAGGGACTGTTTATTTACATGTGTTTCTCAAGTTAAATATCTGAAAAAAATGTGAACATCAACCCTTAATCTAAATTGTCATGCTGTACAAGTAAGCATACTGTTATATCCACCAATGAAATAGCCCTTAAAATAATTTATATCTGTTTAGAATCTTGAGTCATTTCATTGTGTAAGAGAAGGGAATATTGTATATATTTTCTTTCTCTGAAGTATATCATGGAAGACCAAACCAGATTTCATGAGTGGCATATTGATAATGGTAATGGTACTATAATGATTTACTCTGTCTTGCTCAACCTTTGTTTTATTGTTTCTTAGGATACTAGAGTGGGAATATTTAGTCTGATTTACAGCCTTTTACAACAGAAGGGCCCTTTTAAATGGATTTGATTTAAATAGGGGAACTACATAAACTCTTCTCTTAGACTAGTCTAAGAAATTTTATAATAGAAAACAAATCTAAAATGATTTTGTGTGTCCTCAACTGTAATCTGACCATGTGCTAACTGTCTGATATTTTTCAGTGGAATTCAATAACTAAATGCTTAATTATACTCTCTGTGAATTGATATTTGTTTGTATCCTTAAAGCATTTTTGGCTACTTTGCAGAATCCAAGAAGAATATATATTTAGAATTTTCTTATATTCTAAATATATATCACATATATTCTAATCTGTTACTGTGTTTGTTAATAATTTAGTTTTTATCTTATCTCAAAGTCAGCTTGAGATCCAGATTTCATGCTGGAAATTAATACTTTCTTTCTTAGAACTTATTTTGAGATAAAGTAGATTTTGTATCATACAGAAGTACTGCTTAGTAGAGTTGTAATAAATATTTCTTCTACAGAAGACATTTTGATAGTGTCTCTTGTTTGATTTAAAATTCTCTATTTTGGTGTCGTTATTCACTTTACATTTTACATATAAATTTAATACCTATAATTGATATTTGAAAATTTGAATCTAACAGTTTTTCATTCTGTTCCACTAAAAGTAGTATCAATATTGATATTTAGTCATTGTATTACACTTTATTAAAAGTGGAATATATACATATTTGATAGTATAGATATGTTATATTATTCATTCAACAAGTATTTGAATGCTTATTCTTTTGTCCATATTTAGCTTTTAAAATCCTTTAGGAAAGAATACATAAACATGTTCAATCTTGGTATTTTAATAATGCCAAATTTGACCACTTACACTTTTTATCTACCTATTTAAAATATTTGTCCCTGCTTTTCTGATTACTTACCACTAGATTTGGCCTGGTTTCTTATATTGTCATTTGGGTTTGTGATACTCCAGAAATACTGGAACCTAGCAAAGAGAGTGTTAGTAATGACTTACAATGCTGCTTACTATGTGCCAGACACTTTTCTAAATTATAGTTATATATTTTAATTCATTTAGTCCTATTAACATTTACAACTTAAACACTTTCAAATTTGTTTTTCCTTTGCTATGCCAAAATTAATGAAATCTGGAAGTTTCTTCACTCTGTTGTCATGTTGCTGATAAATATAAATAAATTTTCTTCATAAAATAGTCTTCATTCCTGGTTACCAAACGCAATTGGAAGTGTGAGTTATTTTGAAAAATCTGCAGCATTCTTTGCTATCTTGAAGAATGAGCACAATCAAGTTGTGTGCCATAATAAAAATGATAATTAAAATGTTTTACTGTTTCCATCGGATTAATCACTGGAACCAAATCCTCCATTCCAGTCCTTTTCTTTGTTTCTCAGGTAGTATATAGTACCTTGTTCTTGATCTTTAACATCGTCCAATTCTGGTCTGCTTTCTTGCTGTGTTTCTGTTTTCTCTGCTTACCCTCCATGGTCCCTCATTATCTCTCAAGTCCGTACAGTGTACCTAGGAGCTGTCACATGTCTGTTTCAACCATGATGATAGCCTCTGTATTTCTCTTGCACTGCTCTTTTCCTACCCCCTTTTTTTTTTTTAAAGATTTTATTCATTCATTTGAGAGAGAGTGAGAGAGCACAAGAGGGGGCAGGGTCAGAGGGAGAAGCAGACTCCCTGCTGAGCAGGGAGCCCAATGCTGGACTCGATCCCGGGACTCTGGGGTCATGACCCGGGTCGAAGGCAGCCGCTTAACCAACTGAGCCACCCGGATGCCCCTTTCCTACCCCTTTTTAATGGAACTTGGGTAGACTTCATACAGGAGAAAGATTTGTTAGCTGGGACTTCAGGTGTGAGTTAGCTTACCAACTCACTGGGGAGGGAATTGGCAGACAGGAATGGATGGGCAAGGCTTAAGTTTAAAACCACATGGAATATTCAGGAAACTGAATCCAGTGTTGCTGAAGTATATATAAGGTATGCTTGTGTGGAGGAGTGTATGGTAGACAGGGTTTGTTTGGTGAGGTAGACTGGAATTAGATCATTTCAGACTCTGTTCCACTAAAAGTAGTATCAATATTAATATTGATATTTAGTCTTATTGTATTACACTTTATTAAAAGTGGAATAGATACATATTTGATAGTATAGATATGTTATAATATAATATAATATAATATAATATAATATAATATAATATGCATTCCATGGGAATGCATGCGAACTGATGTAATCTCTTGGGGGGGAGGGATGGTTAAGGTAATCAGATTTGTCTTGAGAGATCACATGAATAGCAGTATAGAGGGTACATTGGGTTGTTATAAGATTAGGGATCTACGGTCTGTCCCTGTCCCCTAGTAGATGGGATCCAGAGTAGACTGAACCGCTATATTTTATTGGACTCAATAATCTGATTGACTTTTGAGTAGTATCCATTCATGCAAAATATATTTATTGAGTTTCTACTGTGTGCTAGATACTGTTCTAGGCCTTGGGGGTTAAAGTAGTGAGCAAGGCAGAAAGGTTCCAGGAACTTATATTTTAATCAGTAAAAATAAGCTTAGTTGGGGGAGGAGGGTGAGTAAGTAAATAGAAATGGCCATGGAGAAGATTCAACAGGGTGATGTGACACAATTACAGAACATGAAGGTGATTGGAGGTAATATGATTTGCAGGCTGGAATAATTTTCAGCCTTGGCTAATCTAGTGCTTTTTTCTCATCCCTCTTATAACAACCTGGGAAAAGAAACAAGGGTGTGCATTACTGAAACCCATTTATTCAAGAAGTTGGGGTAGGTCCTAGAGGTTTCTCCTGTTTCCTGACCAGACTGATGGCAGTTTTTAAATGTCACTGTAGGTAGGCATGTATATTACAAAAGAATGTCATTTTTGTTTACAAAGAACAATAGTACTATTGATGCTTTTGAATTTTTTTTTATTAAAAGAAAGTTTACAGGTGCCAAATATTTATATAGTGTTTGGTTTTCTTCTTTGGATTTAATCGTGATGTCTGTTTTGAGATTTAATATTGTGATGTAGTAGTTCTGCCTTTGTGGCCACTTAAATATCGTGCACGACAATAGTCTTTCTATTACATTTTTAAAAATACATGAACTGCCATGCTTTCTTTTTTAAAATCTTTTTTCATTTTGCCATTTGTGCGTAAGTTCTTAGGTTATCATGTTGTTAGTAAAGAAAAATGGCTTGTTTAAAGATTGGGGTTTTTTTTGAATCTCCTTAAAAGCAAACATTTGAGGTTTTTAGAAAGTGTCAGGATTATGTTTATCATTTTAAATTACTCTCTTGTATCCTGAGAAACCTTTGAAATAATGTTCTAAAATGTTCTTTCTTTAGAAATTAAGACTGCTGATTGGTAACCATTTGATTCCACAGATGGAGACTCAATACCCCTCCTTCCTTGTTGCTCTTTAAAATGGTGGTGACATTGCTGGAGTCCCCATTAGTTTTGTTCTTTCTTTCTTTCTTTTTCTCTCTTTCTTTCTTTTTCTTTCTTTCTTTCTTTCTTTCTTTCTTTCTTTCTTTCTTTCTTT